>NC_133203.1:17604962-17654962 GCF_958299795.1 Porites lutea
TGGTTTGTTTACTCCTTTATAAAAAATTTCTTGTTTTCTTTGTAGATAGGGACTCAAATGCTTCCTCCCTTCTTTTTTCTTTGCTGGGTATTATTTTTTCATTGCCTCAACGTGATTTAGATTTGAGTCTTTTCAGACTGTATCAATATTCTTTACAAGGTTCTCTTCCATGGTTGTGATTAGAAAATATAATAGGTGTCTGATCTGAACTGAGTAGGCGGCTGAAGTGAATTGTGCTTGCGTAGCAACATGCCCCTCTAGGGGGTTCCAGGGGAATGCTCCTGCAGAAAAAATTCAAATTTGAAACACTCTGAGACGTGTTTTTCAGCATTCTGGGGCATATTTGAGTAACATTTATTAGCCAGACATTGACGTTAAAATCAGTTCAAAAATACTTATTTTCTGTCTTTAATCAAAATTCTCTACATGCATTAATTTCAATTTCTATCAAACAAGGTCAAAGGCGTATAACAAGATTTCAGAAAAAGATGTTATCATCAACATCACTTTCACTGTGATAATCAGGGTCTGTGTCATCGTGTCAGGGAACATCAGCAGTTAATTTGAATGCAGCATTTGCAATTTCCACCTCTGAGTCACTGGAGAGAGCCTGAAGATCGGTAACTGGTGTGTCTGTCTGCTCACTAGCATCGCTTTGTATCTGTGATGACACTGAAGATGCACTGGCAGATGACAGTGACTCCCCTTCATTCCTCTTTAGCATCTTTCTTCTTTTTTGGGCCTCTCACTTTTCAATTGCTACTGTAATCAGTGCCTTGCTTTCAGGCGTTCCAACCTGGGGGCCATTGATAGCAATCTTAGACGAGTCTGAAGCACATCAACACCAAGCCTATTCCTCAGCCTAGTCTTGATATGTTTTAGGGCACTGCACCCTCTTTCTAGCCATGCATTGGACACTGGCATTGACAAGCAAACTTCAGCAATGTTTGCAAGGGTAGGGAACACAGTGCTGTAGGCGGTTTTGAGGGAGATAAGCCGTTTAAGGCACCAGTCCATGGCTGTTTCTAAGTGGCTTTCGTTCATCCCTTGTGAAATTTCCTTCTTCAAAGAATCCATCTCAAATTTAATCTTTTCCCACTCTGCCAGCAGTTGCTCTTTCTTTGCCTTCTTCTGGTGATCTTGATAGAAATGGTCTGCCAGTGTCTTCACTTGCTTGCTTTTGTGCTCTTTAAAAGAACCTGTTCCTGGTGTAGGTAGGGTCAAGGGATTGAAGATTGAAAAGGCACTGACAATAGGGAGGTCACCATCAAATCTGCTATGAATATTCTCCTTCGGGGCTTTGATTTAATTTTCAAGAAGATGTAACAGTTGTTTTTTTCAAGCAGGGGTCAAATTTAACTCACAAGTTAAAAGGCGTCCCTCTAGATTTCAATTTACTGCTACCAGTGAAGACTTAGATTATGCTATCTCAGTTAATTTGTGAATGGCATAATTGACTGAGGGTTAAATGTGGGAAAAATTCACATGTCCTCGCTCAAAATTCCTGCTTAGAGAAGAAAGGACAGGAAGGACTTCCCTGCGAATGTAAATGGTTCCAATGAACTTGGAAAATGTGATCTTGCTGAGCAGGCCAGCCGCTAGTACATCATTGTCTAAAGTTGTCTTAATGTCTGCAGTACCACCATGAAATAATCATGGATGGACCGTGTTGCTGCATCAAAGGACAACCACCTCGTCTGACATGCCTACTTTATCTTCTTTGTCTTCTTTGCAACAACTTTCTTGTTCTTCTCAGAGAGGACTAGGGACTTCAGACTCATCTGCACTTTAGGGTAAATGGCATTACGCTTTGGTGAATTATCAAATAACTTTCAAAGCTGCCTAAGCCAGAGCTCAACGTTGTTGATGTATTCAATCTGGGCAGTTGTTTGGGTGCAGGCCAGTGGAAGCTTGTGGCACAAGCAGTGCAGAGACATCAGGTGTGAATTTACCTCCTTCAGACAACTTGCCACCCCAGTAATCCAACTCAGGATTAAGGAGATAAGTGTCTTAAGTGTTATTCGTTCATAATCTTAATGAAGTGATACAGTTATTGGAAATGGCTTTGCACAAAGAGAGGAAAAATCTCACTAAGAAAACAAATTGCTGTTGATAGAATTGCCATATTATAACTGTAAAGATTTGAAAAATGCCCACCCGCAGTATAGCGCTTTACTGGAGACTAATCTAGCCTCCAGGAAATCGATCCATTTACTTAATAGCTTGTATGATCTTGGTCTTTTTCAGAACGATTCCGTAGATAAAATGGTTGATCCTGCTGCTAACTTAATGACAATGAGTAACATTCGTTCGAGCTACTATACACCTTATAGCTTTTCCGTGGAGTTTGAAAATACCAGAAATAGGGATGTCGTATCCAATTTCTCTATTCTTCACCCTAATATAAGAGGCTTAAGAAAAAATGTTGAACATTTTCAATGTCACTTACTCAGTGAGGTAAAACATAATTTCATGGTATTAGGTGTAACAGAAATGCGATTATGCGAAAGTGAATCTATTGATTTTATACCACAACTACCTGGCTATTGCTTTGAATTTGTTAAAACCCAGTTGTCTGCCGGTGGTGTTGGTCTTTTTATTAATGAAAACTATAAATATCGAGTCTTAAAACGCTCTACTTATTGCTCTTATCAAGCACTGTGGATTGAAATTTTAGTACCAAATCACAAGAAAAATATCTGTGGCATTGTTTACCAACAACATAATAATGTAGACCAATTTCTTGACTATCTTTCGGATTCCCTCGAGTTTTTCTCTGTAATTATAATAATAATATATATCTCATGGGAGATTTCAATATAGACTTGCTAAAATATGAAAACTGTAAATCCAGCCAGACACTGCTTCAGTGTATGCAAAGTTTTTCTATGCTTCCTACAATTGATAAACCAACACGAGTGTATGGGTCCTCAGCGACTTTAATTGACAATATCTTCACAAATAACTTGACAAATGATATTTCTAGAGGCAATATCGTCACTGATACAACTGATCATTTTTCGCAAGTCTGTATTGTCAACGTAAACAAGCAAAACTTACCACATACAAAAAAGACTAAATTTAGGGATAATTCCAGCTTTAATGCTAATAAATTCACGAATGACCTAAGTGCAATTAATTGGGAAGAGGTTTCTTTTAGTTGCGACAGGAAGAAGTCGTTCTCTCACTTAAATAAAACCATACATCCTGTAGTTAATAAGCGTGCACCGCTCAGGGATGCTTCAGTGACAAAACTAAAAATGTTAACTAAACCTTAGCTAACTGCTGGACTAAGGAAATCTATAAAAGTGAAGAATAAATTGTTCTTTGAATCAAACTAACCCTTATTCAATTGAGTAAACAGTGTCAGTATCAAAGGTTTTTCGACTCTAACATAAAAAATACATGATCAACATGGAAAGGTATTAACGAAATATTGGGAGATGCAAAGAAAAGGAAAAATTCAAAAGAATTAACTTCATTCGTTCTAACGGGCATAGCTTTTTATCAGATGATCCTAAAACGATTGGTAACACACTCAATAAGTACTTCTCATCGATAGGGGATCAACTTGCAACCGATATTCCTGAAGTTAACACTACTTTTTCTGATTATCTTGATCCACCTTTACAGAACAGTTTTTATTTTGATCCAATTATACCACAAGAAATTGAAACAGAAATTAACTCGTTGCCATACAATAAAGCCCTGGGGCTTTATTCTACCCCTGTTAAACTGTTAAAACTTGCTAAATCAGCTATATCCATACCATTAACCGAAATTTTTAATAAGTCTGTATTGACTGGGGTTTACCCTTCAAAACTTAAACATGCAAAAGTAATTCCGGTATATAAGGGTGAAGACGAGACGTTACCTGAAAACTGTCGGCCAATTACTTTGTTATCAATTTATAATCGTTTATTTAAAGTGCTACTACGACGAAAATTTTTGTCTTTGTTTCCGAGTTTTTCCCCATAAATCTTTTCTATAGGTTCAAAATTCTACAAATAGCGAAAAATTTGAACCTTACTTGCGTCCGCGGGCTGGAAATTTCCTTCCAAAAAGTGCGTAAATACCGTCCGCCATTACACAGTTCGCAAAACAATAGCCCGCGAGATCTCCACAAAGCGGTGTTGCATTTGACCACGTGAGTTATGTACTGTGATGTAGAAACATCAACCAAAAGATTTGCATTGGGAAGAGTTTGTGAGTTTCGATCGATCCGTCAATATAATGTCGTCTCAATCCGAATCGTCTTCCTCCAGTTCTTCTGGAACCGACATAGAAGAAGTTTTTAACATGGAAGAAGATTTGTCTAACTTCGTTCCTTACGAAGAAGATTTAGAGCTGCTGGCAACAGAGGAGGAAGCAGCCGAGCAAGATGCAAGGATGGCTGAAGAACTTAAAGAGGAACTCCGCTATCAGGCAAGATTTGACCGTGAAGTGGATGTTAATACATGGTATGACCATTGAACTGTTTTTGTTTAAGTTTCTGAGCAATGATCTGGTTTTTTTTACTTTTGTTTGGCCGTGCTTTATTACAAAGTAAACATGAAAGCTTCTGTTTGCACTTATTAGTTTTTGTTGACGCCGCCGATCGCCTCTGTTGCCATGCAAACCGAGTCCTAGTTTGTTATCGCCGAGGTTTTTTTAATGGCTTTTAGAATCTTTTTTCCCATTAATTATATTATTCGTAATCTATTTCATTTTTTATTCCAGTTTATATTCGAACACTATTGTTTCTGTACTTTTGGGCCTGCAGGTGCTCCTGCTCGAATTGCTCAGTTGACTTCACCACTAAACCAGAAGAGTGCCAGTGCTGCCGGGAAATCGACCGCTGTGGTGAAGTTATGGAAAGGTTTGGCGATACCAGTCAGTGTATTACTCTCTATCCTGGGTTCCAGGATGTCTGCGACAATCAACATGTTTTAGAAGTAGCAGCATTGGGATTGAAAACAAAATCTGGAAAGTCGTACCGAGTATTGTATGACCAAGGACGAAAATCACAGTCAGAGTAAGTTTCCTAGCTACTACCACTTCTCACGTTCTCTTGGGAAAATAAAGTCTTGAACATTTGAATACAAAAGCATTGTGATGTTTTAAAATTCACCTTTTGTGATTCTACTCTTTGCTTATTTAGCTGGTGTTTGATTTTTCCTTCTTTTTATACTGGACCCAGTGATTTCACCTAGTAGTGAGTCAACACCCAACTAGTTCAACCGTCAATTGAGTTCACTTCATATTTGCTCATAGTGAATTAGCCTCATAAATAGTTAGCCCCCCCCCCCCCCCCAAAAAAAAAAAATTTCATGTGGGTCTGTATTTGTTATTGTTACTAAAAGTGTCAAAATAGATTAAAACTTGTGCATGATGAAGGTAAAAGTATAATAAGTTTGGTGCATATTATGCTACAAGTCAAAGTTACATTCAGTTTAAAATTTGTAATCTCGGGTGTTTCTCAAATTCCTTTGTCTCCTGTCTCTTATTAAATCTTTTTATTCATGAATATTAAGGAAAATAACCAACTTATGTTTAAAAATGTTAACCTGAATATTATAATTTTGACTTATAATATATTTTAATCTTTTTCAACTGTCTCAAAAGGAAAATGAAGGAAAAATAAGGGGAAAAAACTTTATATTCTATCAATTGAGGTTTACGTAGACTGCAGTTCTTGAGAGGACTCTATTCATTCACATTGTCCCCTTTTATGGCCTCGTCGTGGTTTTCCGCATTTTGAACAATGGGGAGCTCTTCTGCGTGTTACTGCCCTCTCATTTGGTGGATGAAGTTCTTCCTCTGTCACAGCAAATCAAAGACAATGCAGAAATATTAGAAACTTATTTGTTTAATCTCAGTTCTGTTCCTACATGTATACGTAGAGATACAGTAGAAGTGAGTCATGTTTTCTTTTCCCTTGCCATTTTCTTAGTTTTCATGTTTTGAACTCATACCTGAACAAGTTGGAGGACAAATGGTTGTCACTTTCTCTTTTCTCTGTCTGTATTTAGCTATGGCCTCCTCCCTACTTTCCTTTTCAGCCAACATTGTATGCAGAGGTTCAGGAACTTCATCCTTAAGTTCTTCTGCCATTGACTTCAGGTCTGCCTTTGAGGTAGTGGTTAGAGTTTCAAAGATATCTGCAACATAATCTAACAAAAAACAAACAAGCATATAATGCAAATTCGCTAATAGAGAGAGTGTGATTGAACTTATTCATGTAGAGACTGATCAATAACTACCATAATTTGCTGAGACTTTAGCTTCCCTAACTGTAGCCTCTCCTTCCTTGAATTTAGGGTAAGTCACATAAAGCACAGGCCTCCCTTGACCATCAGTTTTGCTGTCTCTATTCAGATTATAATTAAAATGCAGTGCCGCTAGTATTGTTCTGTAAAATAAAAGAGAGAGAAAGAGAGTAAAGTCCAGTATGATCAGATATCTCATTACTAGGAATGTGAATTATAAGTCAGTCACACCAGGACAATATAACAAATATTTATGCACTTGTACCTGCTAAGTAATCCAAGATAAGAGAAAGCAAACATCTTTGGGGCAAACTGATTCACTACTGAATGATAACCCTCAAGGGCACTTGTCTGCTCTACAGAAGATGCCTGTTTGATAGCCTTGATGAGACTTGTCTTTCCTAGTTCAGTGCATAGCTTCTCATATGCCTCTGATGCTAAAACATAAGATAAAATGAATATAATAGTTACTTGTAGTGCCAGTACCAAAAACAGTTTTTGATTGGTTTGTTTTAGGAATAACATAACAACAGTACATTGCAACGTGTTTTTGTACCTTTCGTCATCCAAACACGAGGGGTAGCAATTTCACCGTGGGCACAAGCATTAAATAGCCGATTGGGCAAATTTCTGTGTTTGTTGATCACATGAGACAGAAATGCCTGGAATTTTGCCAGTTTAAGTTCTCCAAGATGCTCTTGAGTTGAGGTGACTGCCCAGTAAAAGTGACATACACAGGCTTTCCGCCATCTTCCAATAATTTCAAATCCCTTTTCCTTACTGAGTTTTGTCAGCACCTTCTGAATTTCTGAAAGATACGTACGTTACTGGTCAAAATTGTTTTCAGGTTAAAATTTATTACCCCGGCTGAATCCCAGTTTCCCTGGTCTCCTAGCCCTAATTCATGAATGATATTATTATTTGGGCTAGGAGACAAAGGACATGTGAATCAACCTAGGTAAAAATATTAACCTGAATTTAATTTTGACTTAGAACATCTATACATAGGAGTATTCTCAGCAAGTTTCTGATTTGTTATTTGGTTTATTTAGAAAAGAAAATGTCCACCCATAAGACTCTAAAACAAACAATTTGTTATTGTAAGTCCACAGACTACAAGAAAAATTAACCAGTAGTAATCAAACTGTTCATAGCAATTGGATGATGAGAGATACATTTTTTTTTTCTGTTTACTGGCATGTGGTCATTGATTCAGTATAAAGAATGCTTACTTTTTGCAATATGCCACAAGTCGAAGAAATGTTTCACAACTGGTTTTCCCAGCTCATTACACTTTGCAGCACAGTCTTCCCTCATCCATTTTGCGATTGACGTATGGCGGTCTGATATAAATGATTTGATGATCATCCCAGTCCCCAGAAGAAATGTAAAAGCCTTTTGGAAAGCCAGAAACTCCATACCTGAACTGTTACCCGCCTGGTTAGCCTGAAAGTATTAAAGGAGAAAAAACATGCCATCTAAACAATGGTCAAGATCAAACACTAAAAATATCCCCAGGTTGACTGTAGAATTTTTTAGCATAGAATCATGCAAGGCATTGCACAGTTATCATAGACATTTTAACCTTGGGTAGATGAAATTGACAAGAAAGCAATCAAAATTCTACAATTGTCAAGATTAAAAACTCCAATTTTAAATGTTTAAGGAAGAAAATTATATAAAACTATCCAAGGCAAATACATGAAAATGCAGTTTTTTGAAACAGCAACAAAATATCCAATTCACATAGTGGAGTAAAATCTGATGTCTTAATATGGAATTGACCATAAGTGACGATCAAACGAATGGAAGGCAAAGTAACATACATACTTGCACAAGGACTATATGGATGATAAGTCCTATAGTACAACAGAACATTGTGTAAGTGCCGTATTTGGCTGAGTGGCCCATACTATCGTGACGTCCATTTCCAGCCAATACCACCTCTTTGTTTCTCAACTGTTCCAATAATTTGCTTTGATATTTTTTCCAGAATGCCACAATAGATGGTATGAGGAGATGTCTCTGGTGATAATAGTACGTCGGCTCATGAAAAGCCAACACACCCATGTGCCGAAACACCAAGAGCACCTTTCTGATAGAGGCTCCAGCACACAGAACAGCAAAACTCAGCAACAGCTTTCCAGCTGGAAACCTCCCCATCAGATCAGGTTGGCTTTTCCAGGTGTATGTCTCACCACACTTGCTGCACTCAGTTACAATGCTCAGCATTGTTCCAGTCTGGGTAACAGCCACCTTAGGGTTTGGGAAGAGGCACAAGTGACAGAACTCGAACAGCAGCATCAATTTTGAGAGAAAGACTATTCCCTTTGGCTCCTCCCGTACATTTTTGCCTTTTAGGTCAAGTCTAAAAAAGATAGTAAATAAAGAAGACCAGTTGAAAGGATTATTACAGTTATTGTTGTTGACCATTTTAAATCTTGCCTTTAAATTAGTTTTTATAATAGTTCTGGGCACCACTCAGTATAACAAAGTGAAAGAACAGTATTATTTGTTAACCTTGGGTTGTCATGAGTCTTTTGACTGTCATCTTCATTTTTCAGTTTTTGGTACTCCCTGTCAATCTCCTCAGGGGTCCATATGGGGTCCTCATTATCGTTGCTGTTGTCTCCCTCATCTTCATCATTTAACTCCATATCCTCCTCAGTTTCCTCTTCACACTCGGCATTGTCAGAGACCACTTCTGGGTCAGTTTGGACAGCTGAATCATAATAACAGGAAATTACTACTACCTCAACTTAAAAAAAAGTTGTTGGTAAAACTATCTAATGATGATTGTTGTAATCTTACTGTGCAATTGAAGAGAAAGTTTCTTGAGTATTTAATTTACTTTATAAGTTTGAAACATTACTGTAGACTTGAAATGGTTATTGGTAATCCACAATGTTGTCACTTTTTTTCAAAACCACTACCTAATATTATTGTAACAGGTAAGCAGTCTTACCTGTATCAACCATCAGCAGCCTATTTTGTCCATGAATTTGTTGGAATGTTTTCACCCAATTATCCTGGTTGGTGGTCAGTTTTCTGTTCAGTCTAGTTACTTTTCCTTTCAATTGACTTATTTCACTTTTGAGGGTATTGCATGTTGCACATTGTTCATTTGTCTAAAAAAGAAAAAAAAAAAAAGAAAAGAAAAGAAAAATAAGCTTTCACAATTATTTTCTAATTGAAAGCTCACGTCAAAAGTGTTCTTTTTAATAACACTGTACCTACCTCTACTTGATCAATCTCCAGCTCAACATCCTCTTGAACCTCCGCCTCAACATTCTCTTTAACTTCCACCTCAACATCTTTATTGTTCGCCTGATCACCTTCTCCAACTTCCACCTCAACGTCTTTATCGTTCGTCTGATCACCTTCTGCAACTTCTACCTCAACATCTTCATCGTTCGCCTGATCACCTTCTGCGACTTCCACCTCAACATCTTCATCGTCCGCCTGATCACCTTCTGCTATTTCCACCTCAACGTCTTCATCGTCCGCCTGATCACCTTCTGCAACTTCCACCTCAACATCTTCATCGTCCGCCTGATCACCTTCTGCTATTTCCACCTCAACGTCTTCATCCTCCACCTCAGAATTTGTCTCATTTTGTATATTTTGGTCGTATTCTTCCAAGATTTCCTTTACAAGCTGCCAAGACAACAAAATAAATTAAGAAAAAAACCGATCGGTTTGATACATATTCGAGCAGTGAAACTGAACAGCTTTTTCTATTTGACAGACAGTGAACACAGAAATAAAATACAAACGAAAACGAAAAAACAGCAAGCAGTAACTGAGCTTATAGAATGCATAAATCAGACTAAGTCCATTTTTGGCCTTTCATAGAAAAGACTCGCGTGTAATACTTAAAGTTGTTGTAAAATTTTTTGGAGGGAAGTTTGGAGTACTGTCAAATCTCAAAGTAACACAAAAATAATCTCTCAAAAAATAGAGAGCCAGATTTCTTTGTAGCTTCACTTTTTCTAAATTTTACGCCTGAGTGGAAATTAATGTCTAGAAATTGATCCCTGGAAATTGACTTCACGTCAACTGTGTGGAAATACCCATTTTTGCGCAAATGCCCGTTTTACTTTAACTATGAGAAGAAAGCAGAAAAGTATGAAAACACATGTATGAATATGGAAAGTCCAAATAGTCATAGCATCCATTGAACGAATATCATGAAAAATGATGCCAGAAAAAATTATGTCACAGGTAAATGAGGAAATTAAATATGTAATTCCACTCACCGATCGTCGACTCCGCTTTGATAGTGTTGCAGAAGATTTTTTCCAAATGGTTGGAAACGTCCCCTTCTTCACATTCCTTTTCATGCCTTTCATTGGAAATGCAAGCGTAAAACAATCCCTTGTAAAATGCTCCGAGCAAACAGCAAATTTTCCCATTGGGTTGAAATTCTTCCCGTGCATGGACACAAAACTTTTCCACTTCAACATAACGCTGCCCGAAGCAGGAGAATTATGAATCGAAATTCCCAACTCATCGTTCTTTACGTTTCCACAGTCTTGAACAACACAACGGCGACCAGGCATACTTTCGTCAAAAAAGAACCTCAAAAACCTTCCAAAAACATCTCACCCTGCATGCGAAATTAGCGACGTTTGTGTGCTTTGTTTTGCCGCGTTGATGTTTCTACGTCACATCTCGCCCCAACTCCTTCAAATACTACTCCCGGTCATTTTTTGAATCGAGTAATGGCGGCAACACATTTACGAAAATTGCCGTGCAAATAAACACACTTCCAGATCATATTTGGACTCCAAACTTGGCAGGGTAAGTCACTTTTACATATATTTTCGAAATGTGTAATCAAAAACAAATTCCCAAATTTGATCGTAGTAGCACTTTAAGAAACTTTTATATCGTAGACTGATAAAGTTTATAGACAAGAATGATATCCTTTATGATTTACAATATGGCTTTCGCAATAAACATAGTACCCAGCACGCGATTCTTGATAATGTGAACACCATACATTCTAATATGGACAATAGAAAGTACTCATGTGGAATTTTTATCGATCTTAAGAAAGCGTTTGATACTGTTAACCATGAGATTCTTTTGACAAAGCTTGAACACTATGGAATAAGAGGAGTTATAAATTCTTGGTTTAGATCATATCTTTCAGACCGCTGACAGTCGATTGAAATAGACAAATGCATATCTGAAACTGAAACGATCGTCTGTGGAGTGCCTCAAGGCTCTGTATTTGGACCCTTGTTAATTTTGTTATATATCAATGACATCCATAATTCTTCCAAGGAATTTACTTTTTATCTATTCGCAAATGATACAAGTCTAACCTATGCAAATGACAACTTACGTACTCTTGAACTAACTGTGAACAATGAGCTTGAGAAAGTAAGTGAATGGCTTAACGCTCAACGTCAAAAAGTCTAATTACGTCATTTTTCGTCTGCTCCAAAAATACTCCGTGGGCCAGAAAGTAAAACCCTCCCCCCCTCGGGGATTTTTGCAGACATGTATCATTTCAAAGCTTCACCTGAGGGTATTTGAAAAATGCATGTTTGCACTTGATTGGTTGGTGGGTGTGGCTGTGCAGCAACATTCTTTTCCTCAGCAAAGAGTCACAGGTTACCCACACCAAGAGGTGAGTTAACCTCTTCTGAAACACCATTACCGACAAAAATAACACTTAGAGTTATATAAGGTAACTTTTTTTTGATCTCATATGTAAGTTAAAATTCTGTACTTTACTTTTAAGTTCCAAAAACTACTACTGCGCATGTCACAAGTTTAAGTTAGCCTTCACTTGGATACGTAACTAACACCTCTTACGACAAACTCTTTAAAAATTCTTGAAAATGTCTAACCTACGTGAAATTTTGGTAGTTACTGGCCAATGAGAATGTATTAGCTAGTAAATGATGAGTAATCCCTAGTTTGCTGCTTATGCGATATGTTCAAGCCGAGGAGACGTCAACAGCGCTTTGTAAGGTCCTCTAAAGTAAAGCACTTAAGTCCGAAAACTAACTTTGTTCGAAGTCTTTAAAGAATTGCCGTGTCTATTCAATATTTTACAATTTAGTCATGTTATCAGCTATTTGATTCAATATCTTTTCTGTTTGGAGAGCGTTCATAAAATGAATTATTACTTTTCTTTTATCAAAATAACAAAAGATATGTCAAGGCAAAGACGGTTGCATTTATTTCAGTCTGGAAATGGAGTTTTTTATCATTTTTATCATCATTATATCTTTAAAAAAGTCCTTTAATCAACTTTGTTTGAAATCTTTAAACCAATGCCGTTTGTGTTACATGTGTTTACAGGTATACCTACTCATATTATCAGCTATTTGATGTAATATTTATATATTTAGTTACAGTTGCAAAGAGTTAGGCGTTTCCTTTTTGTGCGGCACTTTCTAAGGCTCGTTTAAATTCAATTAATTGTAAGTTCGTTGATATTTGGCGATTTCAGGGATTTTACTGCTTCAGAAAGTTCTAATGGAAAAAGAAGACAAAGTTCAGGGTGAAAAGGCTTTGAAGATCAAAAGTCTAAAATCAACAAAAGAAAAAAGAAAGTTCAAGGATGCTTCATTCATTTTGCCAACGTCAAGGACAGAAGTATTACTGTTATGACAGAAAGTAGCTTTCAAAAAATCAAAGCAGCTGCTGAAGTGAGGCAATCACAAGATGGTGAAAACAGACTAGATAATATTTGCTCAAATATACCAAGTGCATTTGTGCCAGCCCAATATGGATACCATAGGTCTTGTTATCAACGTTTTACGAATGTGTCCAGAATTATGAAGTGCAAAAAGGAAGCACCTAACAGCAGTTCAGAGTTCGGAGAAAGTTCGGTGAAAAGACGCAGAGTGTCACAACATTCGGCTTTGACACCATCAAGGCTATTACCAGCTGACAAGTGTCTCTTTTGCGAAAAAGGCCGGATAAGGAACTCAGGAAAAGAGGAGCACCTAGTCAAATGTGTTACTAAAACAGCCGAAGAATCAATAAAGAGGGCCGCAGAGACAAAGCAAGATGAATTCATTTTACTCAAGATTAAGGGTATTGACCTAGTTGCTAAAGAAGCACACTATCATGCTTTGTGCCGGAAAAGCTACACTCGTTCAGAAGAAAGGCATGATGTACCTAAAAAGGAAGAACTAGGAGGCCAGGCAGATGTAGAGGCTGCTCACAAGGCTGCATTTGAGAATTTATGTGAACATGTAAACGCATCAATCATCTCGGGAGGGAACGTGGAGAGAATGTTGATGCTTCGAGAACGGTATCTTACCTCCATTTTGCATAATAACCCTGACTGCTATAATCCTGATTACAAAACTGATAAACTTAAATCAAAATTAGTGAAGCGATTTGGAAGCTCAATTCAGTTCTGGCAACCAAATTACAAAAGTGAGCTGGTGTATGCATCAGATATCACCAAAGGCGAAGCGATTGAAGTTGCGTTTGAGGCAGCAGCCTCTGAAACCAAGAGACTTCAAGAGGCGGCATCTATTTTACGAAGGGCCATTCTGGTTGTGTACGCTGAGGCTGAGGAAATGCCATGGCCCCCATCAGCAGACTTCCTCGTAAGTGATAATGTACGGCGACCTTCCTGCCTTGAGAAATTTCTAGAGTGCTTGCTTTCTGTGAAGAGTGATAGTTCTGAAAATAGGCAAAGATTGGTGACTTCTTTTGCCCAAGACATCTGCAAAGCTGTTACGAATGGGAAGTGGACGCTGCCGAAGCATCTACTTCTTGGAATGACATTGCGACACTTGACTGGTAGTGCTGAAGTCATAACACTGGTTAATCGATTTGGTCATTGTGCTTCCTACTCACGAGTTATAGAGCTAGAAACAGCCATGTGCAAAGCTATAGATGAGCGACAAGGTGTTATCCCATCCACAATCAGCCCAAACAGAAACTTAGTTACCCACCTGTGCTGGGACAACTTCGACTTGACGGAAGAGACACCATCAGGTGCAGGTACAACACATACTGCTCATGGCATTATCATCCAGGAAGTTTCAACTGCCAACGAAAACATTTCAAAATCCCCAGAAGAATTTGATCAGGCTAGAACAAGGAGCCGATCTGCGAAATGCACTTCACAAAACATTGAGCCCTGCTATGCAAAAAACAAGGTCGAGCCAAATATAACAGTCTCTAAGACAGAAGCAGCTTGCACTCTGGATGAAACCAGGGCTCAATCATCTGACACTCTGTGGTTTTTGTGTCATTCAGGGGTCCTGTGTCACGCTGCTCAGGTTGTCCCTCCATGGGCAGGGTGGGTGTCGTTGACAGAAACAAGCAAGAATTCATCTGTACAGCAATCTGCTATTGACTATATGGCTCCAGTCTTTGCACCCGTCACCGAAAATGCGACCGTACAGCATATCTTAAAGCTATCACAACAGGCATCACGGGAAGTGCATCAGCAATACACGGTGGTAACGTTCGATCTCGCTGTTGCCAAGAAAGCCTATTCCCTTGTGTGGCAGAGTCCAGAAGAATTCAGTGATGTAATTATACGTATGGGTAGTTTTCATCTTACTTGCGCATTCATGGGCGCCCTCGGAAAGAAAATGAGATGTAGTGGTTTGGAAGAAGTCCTCATTGAATCAGGGATCTGTGCAAGTGGATCGATAGAGCAAGTTTTGACAGGCAAACATTATAACCGCGCTCTTCGAGTGCACAAGGTTGTCTACGAAGCTTTGGAACGAATGCTTCTTCAGGTCTACGAGTCTTTGCATGGTTGTCTTTTTAATGAGCAAGGGGTTACAACATTAGACCATCTAGCGAAGAACCCGTGCAAAGATAACCTCTTAGCATGTTTAGCAAGTGAAAGCTGTAATAAGTCCCTAGACCGTTATGATGAATTCAAAGAAACTGTTCGGCAGGGCGCGCTTGGCAAGACAGCTCAGTTTTGGTTGAGCTACATGGAAAAGGTAGGCCTGATTCTACAGTTCCAGCGAGCGACTATAGAGAATTGCCTGACGCTTCACCTAGCAAGCCTCCAAAGAATGTGCAGCCTGTTTTTCAGCTTCGATCACCCAAACTATGCAAGATACTCGGCATTCTACTTGTTGAATGTGTTGAACCTGGAAAAAACGCATCCAGGAGCAGAGGATCTGTTGAAGAATAATGGCTTTAGTGTTAACAGATCAGATGTTCCATCATCTAGAAATGCCGTTGACATAACCATTGAGCAAACAATTAACCGTCATGCGAAATCTCACAGCGGAATTGTTGGTTTCAGCCGGAACCATTCTGCCTACTACAGATGGTGCCGCACTAGACATGCAAGAGCAAGCTATCTGCAAGCAACCAAAGAGATAGCGAATATCGACACATTGGAGTCTACCTCGCACAAGGAGATAAGATCTTCGCAGATACTGAAGAGTGAGCAAGACACGTGTTGCGTCATGGAAGCGATAAATAATTTTATCAATCCTTTCACAATTGAAGATAAGGACACGCTGTATTGTCTGTCATCCAGTGCTCCCTTGCCCTCGAATGTGGAGAATGACATTCTAATGTCTGATGAAATTGGCAAGAAAGCCCACAAGCAGTTCGTTCAGGACAGGCTCATAGACAAAACCGTCAGCTTTCACTCGCCAGTGAAAAAGCAAAATCTAAAAACGTTTGCAAATCAAGCCAAAACTTCACTAGTCTAAGGAAAGGCCAGAAAGAACATAGAAATAACTGCAGAAAGAAACGTTTTTGGGCAACTTGTTATACTGGCACTGCAGCATGAGCTTAGCCTCGAACGCGTGCTAAGTTACCCGCTTGGTCCTGTTCCTTGGGCTCTGGCAACTTCAGATGGAGCAATGATAAAAACTGACAAAGCTAAATTAATGCATTGCCTGGAGGACAAATCGCACCTGGCCCACAGACCCACTGTGGGATTTCAATGCTACATAGTAGACGGAAATGCTTTGCTACAAGCAATGGTTTCTCTTCCGAGCTCGTTCGGAGAGCTAGCTGAGTACGTTTTTCAGCAACTACCCAGAGCACAACGCATTGACTTTGTAACAGACTGTTATCATCCCCTTTCGATAAAAGAATTAGAACGATCAAGAAGAGGTTCTTCACAAGCACATCTAGTGAAAGGACCTTCCACTAAAGTTCCTCGTGATTGGAAAAAGTTCTTGTGTAATGAAGAAAACAAAAGGCGCTTGTGCAGCTTCCTCTTAGATGAGTGGAAAAAGGGAAAATATGCTCCAAAGCTGCAGGGAAAGCATTTAGTTTTCATTAATGGGAGGAAATGCATCAGCTTAAAAAGTGTCGATGGAAAGAATGTAGTTACAGAGGAAGTTGAGAAGTTGTGCTCTTCACACGAGGAGGCTGATACCAGAATGATCTTGCATTGTAACGATGTTGCTGCCAACTCACCAGAAAGCAACCTCGTTCCCAGGGCTTTTCCCATTGAATTTGGGAGGGGCGGGAAAAGACCCTGGCATCAGCTGGTCACGTGATTCCAAACACCCGAAAATTCTGGGTGTAATAAATTACGATGTGATGAACGTGTGAAATAATTTTCAAGTAAGATGGCGGAATCGCGAGATAACTTATCGGTAATCAGTCGCCTTGGATTAGCTCTAAACCAATGCAACTTTCCTTCTTTTTGCATAAAGCCACTTCAGGTGAAGTGCTTCGAGTATTTACTGAATGGATACGATGTTATTGCCGTTCTGCCTACTGGTTTCGGCAAATCGCTCCTGTTTCAGCTTTTACCAAATTTCTTGCCTGTAAAGGCAGACAAGAATGTTGTCATCGTTGTTTGTCCTCTGAACTCTATTATGGAGGACCAACTTAAAGTGTTAGAAGAGAGAGGAGTCACTGCCGATGTTCTGCAGCTGGCCAGTGATGATCTGGAGGGTATCGAGAGTCTGTTCAATCCAGAAGACAACGACGAAAGCGTGGACGTGTCAAAGCTAAAAAGTCCCTCCAAGAATCTCCTCAGGGGAGATGTACAGATAGTATTTGCCCATCCAGAGTCCCTTTTAAGCAAAGAAGGACGAGAGCTGATGAAAGGCAAAGTCTTCCAAAGAAATGTGGCTGCATGTGTAGTCGATGAAGCTCACTGTGTTGAAATTTGGTGAGGCTTACCAACTTCAGTGATAATTCTCATAACTTATCTGACAGTAATTCAGTATTTAAAATTGGACGTTTTTATAAGTACATGTAGTCACCTTTAAGCAATTTTAAAATACCTGGCATGTTATTAAAATATGTCTCAAAGCCTAACAAAAGGATCCATTCCCATTCAGTGGTATGGAAATTAGTGACTGGGTAATCTACAATGCATGTAGCTAAAATAAAAAATATCACTTTACTTGCTGTACACTGGAACCTGGATGTCCTTGTAATACATGTAAGCTTTCATGCAAGTGTTTGAGAATGCAATAATAACCTTTGCTAACCCTATCTGGCAACTAGCAATTGTAATAACATAGCCTGCCTGGTTATTTTTTTTTGTAGTTCCAGGCTATTGAGTGGACACCAGTTTTGTTGTCCCCTGACAATATAGATGGCACTGCAACTTTTCTCACGTCATCTATATTTTTTTGTTTATTTTAGGGGTGAAGAATTTAGAACAGATTTTAAGGACCTGTCTGCTTTAAAGGCCCTTTTCCCCACTGTACCAATCATGGCCCTTACTGCAACTGCACCACCACATTTGCTCACAAATTTAAAACAGAGTTTGTCATTGCAAAAAGGTTGTAAAGTTGTTGCTGCAAACCCAAACCGTTCAAACATTTATTATGACAAGAAGATGAGGATGAGTAACCACCACGGGTATGAAAGCTATGACCGGATTGTCATCCCAATTGCAAAAGAATTGGCTCTGCAGAGGGAAAAGTATCCCATGACCATCATTTACTTGAAACTCAAGTACTGTGGTTATGTGTATGGCTTGTTTGAACAAATCTAACAAGACAAACAATTTGTGGGCGACACAAAAGATCCAGCTGCGAGGCTGTTTGCTCAGTTCCATGCCCCTCAAACAAAACGAATGAAAAAGAGCCTTATCGCAGAAGTAAAAAAGGAAAATTCAAGGGTACGGGTGTTATTTGCAACATCAGCGCTTGGAATGGGAGTTAATATACCTCATGTGGAACATGTTGTACACATCACACCACCAAGCAACATTGAGTCTTACATGCAGGAGACTGGATGTGCTGGCAGGACAGGAGTCCCATCTAAAGCCACGCTTTATTACAATAACTCTGACATTGCCAAAAACAAGGAGCATGTTCAAGATCCAATGAAGGAATACTGCAAATCCCAAACTACTTGTCTTCGCAAACTCATTTTGGAGTATTTGGGGTTTCCAGGGGTTACTCAGGAGAGATGTTGCTGTGTTTGCGATGCAACATGTACTAATGTTGTGAACAAATTACCCAGTAGAGTTAAACGTAAAGTGAGAGCCATGCCAACTGAAAATAAAGCTGTACTTGAAGAACTTATTTCCAGTGAGCTGAATGAGTTTGAGGCTCATACAAGTGTGCCTGGTGAGAATTTTTCCATGCTCTTCAGTTTCTCCCATGAAAAGAATGTTCTTCCAAAGATCATGGAAGGAATTGACTACATTGAGACAGAATCAGACCTTCTTGATGATTACAAAATATGGAGTGAGACCTGTTCATCAAAGATTTTTTCCTTCATAAGCAAATATGCTCCACTAATTGAAGATAATACCTGTGACACTTGTAATGACTGAGCTTCTCACTTCCTTGAAACTGTTAACCTTTTTATGATGTATGTGTTTCTTTACATGTCCTTGTTGGCTAAAATGTAACTGAAGATTGAATGATCCTGCAAGTTTATTTGGCCAAAATCAGTTAATTTAATTAGTTACTGGCACATTATTTCTTTTACATCTGACCTAGTTTGCTACTTGATTCTAGGCTGTGCTCTGAGAAAAAATAAAGGGAGTAACAGCTCTAGATAACTTATGTAATACAGGGCTACTAGCATCAAGTTTTGTTGAGAAACTAAGATTTCATTGTTGCTCCTTATTTCCCATTGAGACATTTCTGTCTCTTTTAGTGTCCAGGAATGCAATAATGTTACAACACCTTTATTATCCAATTTCTGCTCTGTTGTCTGTCAAATGGTCGCTTACGAGAGGTTAAAAACTTTTAGCTCTAAAAGTGGTCGCAGTCGCTTACGAGAAGTGGTCGCTTACAAGAGGTTCCAAATATAGTTATTTGACTTGGAAATGTGTGGTATTTTGGAAAACTGGTCGCTGAGGAGAGGTGGTTGCTTACGAGAGGTGGTCGCAACCAGAGGTTCGACTGTATTCTGCACACTGCTGATATACATCTCTCATGAAAGTTATAATAATAATAATAATAATAATAATTATTATTATTATTATAATTTCTGAATCAATACAAATTATTTTCTAATGACCAGTGATAATAGGAAAGGTTGTTACCCAATATCCTGAGCTAGAGGCTCATCGTCAAATAAACTGAAGTTATATCATACATGTAATAAAAAAGTCAATTTATTTTTGGCTTCAGAAACCAGCTAAGTTCAACTATTGACCTATGTGATTTCGTATTAACTGCGAATCTTGCAGATCATAGTTTCTGATTTAAAATACAAGTGATACTAAAAACATGTTATTTAAAAACCATTGTAAGAGCTCTGCTGTACATTTTGACCTCCAACTGTTAGGCTGTGTATGCTGTAAAATACCGTAAGATTATTTTTGATACATTAAATTGTAATAAATTTTTACTTTTAAGCATTTTTTGCAGATGATACTTAAAGTCAGAGAAAATAACCTGTTCCCCTCTTCTATCACCTTTGCTGCCCAGAAATTCAAACATGCCCACAGTTTTTGGTAAAAAAAATACAAGCGGTTATGAGCAACTGCATGTGAAGAACCACAATGATAAACCAGTTGCAAATTCCTATTCTTTTTTGGCTGTAGTTGATTGCATGAGAGATGCTTAAGGCATCAACCTGGTAAAAATTTATCATTTCTGATCACTGCAAAATTTATCATAACTTACATGTAGAGAATACTCACTATATTCTCCTCACCCAAATGTTTATATTTTATTGCCACTTCAGTGAGAAATGCTATTCTACACTGTAATTATTACAGGACTCAAAGTAGCACAACAAAATCAGGTCATTTTTTGGTAGAAAAAAACAGATGTTGATTGGCCAGAACCCTGGCTGCTTATAAACAGAGTGCAAAACAGTAATTAAATATATCCCTTAATAACTTGTTTGCTAGAGGCATGGTGGCCTCATCATTAGTACGCTTTACTCTGGATTGGGTGGTCTGGATTCGAGCCCCAGCCAGGGCCATTGTGTTATGTTATTGGAAAGACAATTCACTCTCACAGTGCCTCTCTTTACCCTTGTGTATCAATAGGTTCTGCAAGGCTGCAAATAACAGCCAGTCATTGGACATTTGTCTGGCAAAATTGAGGTTTTCACTGGCGAAAATTTAGTCTGGTCAGTCACTCTGACCGGGAACTTTTCATTGAAGTTGAACTTTTATCCTACTTAAAGAGCAAGGTCACAGAAGCTTGATTAGTGATAAAACTGTTACATCTCCTGTCTGTGATTAGTATTGTGCACATTCTCACTCTTTCAATGGGATTTTTTTTTGTCCGACCAGACTGTTTCCTTGTCAGGTCAGCTCTGGTCTCTGACCTGACAAGTGACCTGCTTATAACAAAAATATTATTTGCAGCCTTGCGCTGGGGGTAACCCTGCAATGGACTAGCATCCCATCCAGGGGGGTGAGTATAGATATTTGCATTTTTTTCAGCCTACTGAAACCGAGGTAGACTCCAGCCTGGTGGGCCACTAGGCTTGTCTGCAGACTTTACCATAATAATTTGTAATTTCCACTGGCATAAAGTATTCATATATATTTTTAGTTTAACTACCACAGAAATTTGAACCACATTCTGACAATTAGCATGTTGCTACTTCCAGCCCTGTAAATATTTAATGAAAACTTGCAGTGCTAAGTGTTTCTGGGAAGTTTTGAATTTAGTCTCTGTTCGAAAGTTCTTGTTTATGTTTGTCAAGCCACTGATGGAATTCAACAATGTTTAAGTACCTGAGGGGGCATCGTTTGATGTCAGGAAAGCTGTCATGGCATCTTTCAGGCACTCTTTGGAAAGGATCCAATTGTACAAGATCTTCAACCATCTCCTTTTCATCTTTTAGAGAATCCCGAGTGGTATGTTGAACAGAAGACTGATGAATACCAGCAGAAGTGTCAAATTGTTCCTTAACCTCTTTGATGCCATTCGTTGCCTTGCAGACTTTGCTGATGGACTGGAAAGTTTTCTTTGGCCCCATTCTCTGGACAACAGACTTGCTTAGTCGATTAAAGATTTCCTGTGCCATGTCATCTTCCATGTTGTTTCCAGCGCCACCCCTCCAGCTGACAAAGAAACCCAATTTAAATTCCTCTGACATGCGTGGGGTTAACATACATTCTATTTGAGCGATGCTTACAAACATCTCAAGGGCATACTTGCTGTAAGCACCCATTGATTTAAAAACCGACAGCAGCAACTTCTGATTTATGAGGTTTCTTTCACCATCTGCCTCTGCTGCAGCGTCTTTCAGCTGTAAAATAAGGATGGTTAGGAAGATGTAGCACAGGGCATAATTTGAGACATAATCCTCCTCTTCCCCATTTGTAGTGGCATTTTTTTGCAAAAGATACTCATAAATGAATTTTTCAAAAACACTGTCAAAATATCTTCTCTTGTCTTCCTCTGTTTGATGGGAAATGTTTGAAGGGAACTTGTGGTGGGAGGGAACATCCTCAAGACTTGTCATTCCAAAGAAAGTAAGAGCTGCAGTGACAATGTAAGCTCGACCAACACTGAGAAATAGTTCCTCACTTCCTTCAAATGAATCCAGTACTTTGGCTGGGGTGGCATTCCGGCGATTAAATTTTTCTCTAAAGTATGTTAGAGTTCCAATTTGGTTGACCGATTCTGCCTTGTACAGGAATGAATATGAGTACTGTAGCAATGATGCTTTTGTGTGCCACATGACTGGCTTGAATGGGGAACAATGCTCAAAACGATCTGATGGAGTGTGGGAGCCTGAGAGCAAATCTTTAGCACCAGCGAATCTAACTCTGGTCAACTGGTCACCAGCAAAAACTATCTTCATTTCCCTCATAGGATCATCAGGGGTATCCTCCTTGTGAGCGTTTGTTTGGCCAGGTACAGCTGATCCCTCTGGTACTTCAGGGTTGTCAACATGAGGTACTTCATCAAGTAAGCCCGCTTTAACATAAATCTCTGAAATCCACTGCTCGTAAGATCTCAAAATGCGGACACAATCTTCATATTTAGCTTCATTGGCATTCAGAAGGGGCAGGCTCATGATGGTGGATTTTTGAGCCATTTCTCCACTGTAAATATGAGGAATATGTGCAGGGATGACTGACTTAAGCCACTTAAACTTTGGAAAGAATTCAATAATTATCCTTCCTGTGAGAATCTTTGCACAGTTTATGTACACTTTCCACTCATCAACATTTAATGAGAAATGGTGGCGTGGAAAATTTACAATGTCCCCCTTAGGATGCACATTAGGCAAGTGTGAAAAGTTGACCCGGTTTTCAATAAGGTTGGATGCAAAGAAATGAAGATCTTCATTCTGCACATCCTTTCTCATATGGCCCTTTAGGACTTTCAAGTCCCAGTTATCTCCTGTGCCACGGAAAACAGAACCACCTTTTACTTTCTGAACAACTATGTCTGCAAAGTGCTCTCCAAGAAGTTTCAATAGGATATCCCGTCTTCCATGGGAGAGACAAACACCAAGCTTGTTCAGTCGCTCCTGAAGCTGGATTAAAAATGGTAAGAAAAAAAGTAAAATTAGAATATTCTCCCCAAGTGGAGATTTAAAGCTAACATGAAACGATACATGTTTCTAAGAAATGACTTGGAGTTTTGCCGTGGGAAATGTCATTACTTGTCTAAGTTTTGTATTTTACATTAGCCTGTGTCCCTTAAGTTAGTATGGGTTTCTCCTACACTACATGGTTTGACACTCAATAAAACTTTATTATTACAATTATTATTAGATTTTCTATATTTAGGTTTCCTTATTTAAATTGCATATCAAGAAATTGTGTCAAATATTATTATTATTATTATTATTATTATTATTATTGCTAGTAATCACAGATAAAATCTGGTTTTCATTGGTTCCGGGCAACAACCAGTTGTCTGGGGAAACCAAAAAGCGTCCTTCATTTTACTTTCCTCTCCTACCTACATCTCCAGCACTTTCCTAAGTACAGATCTCTAAGGCTTACCAACTAAAGACCAAAGATACTTTGCATCAGGTACCAACACTCAAGCTTAGTTTTGAATGAGAAGATTGTGATCTTTACTTTTTCAATAAAGTAAATATTTACACAAATTTATACTGGAAGAATTCTAACAGGTTGACTGTTATTTATAATATTGATAGTTGATGCTGCCTACCAAAGCTAAAAATGTTCATTATAAGCTTATGTGGATGGGACCCAGCTCTGTAATTTTGTGATCAAAATTGTCAGTCATGCACTTCAGGTATTTTAGCAAATAGTCAGTTCAAACTGACTTTAGCTTACGTGAATTATAACTTTAATTAGTTCGCATAAGAGAGATCCTCACCTTCTTGGTACATCCACCTTCTATAATCAAAACTGTGTTTACCCGCTTCAAAAGACTTAGTTCGTGCCATCTTTTGCTCATCAGAATCGAGTAAATGAAGCTGTATTTTACTCGCAAATCATCGGATGTAAAGCTTTTCCCACAGACAGCATTCATGATGTTGACGACAAGGGGAATGTTGCTTTCTATCTCATTCCAAACACTATCAAAGTTAAAATCTTTCAGACTTTCGTAGCTGTGGCCATACAACACAGAGCCATCCGAACGTCTGCACAGCTTTTGACAGGCTGTGTTGATTTCCTCGTTGATGAGCAATCTTAGCAAAGAAAGCACTTGCGGGCAGTGGTCCCTTATAATTTCTGCCACATTAGACGGCGGCTCTGAATTCAATGCTCCAATAATGTAGTTATCGTTTAGTACTGGAAGCTGTTGGTCACAAACTACTTCAGGTAGCTTGTTTGACTATTCGGCATCGTTAAGCCCACGTGCGGACGAATTTTCCTCTTCCATGGGTTCCTGATGTTCGCCTTCGTTAAACTGGATTGGTTTTTGTCCGAACATAAGCTGTTTTACAGAGGTTTTTCTGGGGATCTCGGTAGCCGTGCGCTTCGAGGGTCGTTTACAAGATGGCGACAATTCCGTGCAACGCTTCAATGAACACTTTTGTCCCAGTTCAAGTTCACTTTGAATATTCCAACTCTTTTGTTTGAAGTCGCTCACCTTGGAGACAAATGCTTCGCACTTCCTGCAGACCAACTTTGGAAGGCAATCAGCCTCGCTTATAGTAATTCCACAGACAAGATGAATTTTCGCAGGAAGGTTTTTTTCGACGCCGCTTTTGCCTAAGACCCGAAGCATGTGACGGCTTTCGTACGCACCACCGCAAAGCCGACAAACCGAATTTCGTGGGTGTAGCTTTTTGGGAGTCGGCGGCTCCATACAAGAGATTTTTAACACAGAAAACGTATTCGATTTACCAGACTCAATAGCTCACTAACCATACTAGCCTGCTTAAATTAATGACTTTTTGCATTTTCGCGGGGAATTCCAACTACCAATAACAATGGAGGGTTTAAGAGCGGTTGCATAGCGGTGGCATAAATTAGAGCCCACGAAATATTTATGACGGATCACGTGACCAGCCGATGCCAGGGTCTTTTCCCGCCCCTCCCAAATTCAATGGGAAAAGCCCTGGGAATGAGGTTGACCAGAAAGCTCGGTTATACTAGTGAGATCCCCTGATACCGACGTGTTCATTTTACTTCTCAGATTTGTACGTCATATAAACCAGACAGTGCTGTTTGACACTGGAACAGGTGACAAGCGCCGACTTGTAAATGTTCAAGCTGTTGCTAAAGATCTCGGAGATGAGATTAACCTGGCTCTTGTAGCTCTGGACGCATTTACTGGTTGCGATACGACCAGTGCTTTTGTGAGAAGAGGGAAAGTGAAGCCGCTCACACTCCTCAAAAAACATCCTGAGTTTCTTCCAACGTTTCATGCTCTGGGATCGAGAGTTGACATAGAAGACAGAGTATTTAAAGATCTTGAAAAGTTCACATGTCTGATGTACGGAAGCAAGTTGGGTGACATCACCTCTCTCAGATACGAAAAATTTATTGAGAGATTCAGTGCAAAGCCAGGAGAGGTACTGACGAGCTACAATGGTGTTGACATGAGCCTTCTTCCACCTTGTCGAGAAAGTCTGAAAATGCATGTGAGGAGAACAAATTATCAAGCGCTCATATGGAAGAAAGCTGATCAGGCAACACCAAGTATCCCGGGACCAGAAGGGCATGGCTGGAACACTAACGTCGAAGGTGAGCTTGAAATCTGCTGGACTAACGGCAATCTCATGCCTCAGGAACTCGCAGACATCATAACCGGCCCTTTGAATCCATCTTCTGAGGATGAAGAAGATGCTACTGTCGATTACGAAGATATTAGCGATGTTGTTTTTGAAAATGACTTTTGATAAACTTGTTCAAAGAGAAAATGTGGCTATACAGGGGACTTTTCGTGCACTGAACATGAAACCTAAAACAAAGTGAGGGACATCACTGCCCTATTACGCTTAAATCTAACACATCTACTAAATTAATGAAGGGGATTAAATTTGCAAATCGTTATTCACAAAGGTTTTTACAGTTGTAAAAGTGCTCCATGGCTATTGTCCACTATTTTACATATATTCGTCGTTACCTTGTGACATGCGCAGTAGTAATTTTTTGGAACTTAAAAGTAAAGTAGAGACTTTTAACTTACATATGAGATAAAAAATACTTTACCTTAAATAATTCTGAGTGTTAATTTGGCGGTAATGGTGTTTCAGAAGAGGTTAACTCATTTCTTGGTGTGGGTAGCCTGTGACTCTTTGCTGAGGAAAAGAATGTTGCTGCACAGCCACACCCACCAACCAATCAAGTGCAAACATGCATTTTTCAAATACTCCCCGAGGGGGGGGAGGGTTTCACTTTCTGGCCCACGGACTAGAAAGAATACCTTTCATTCCTTAAATTAAGATTTTTAATCCATCTTTAAATACTCGAGTCATTCTAGAGATGAAGGACTTTGTTTAATATTTGGGTATAATGATTGATTCTGAACTATCGTGGAAGCATCATATTGACTTTATCTGTCACAAAATTAGTAGGTCGGTTGGAATAATTGCTAAAATGAGGCATTACATTCCACGGCATCTTGTTTTGAATTTATATCACGCACTTATTGCTCCTTATTTAAATGATGGTGTCTGTGCATGGGGCAACTGTCCACAGACCTAGGGAAGGGCCCCCAAGGGGAACTCAGCAGTATGTATGTGTGTATCCTACAGATACTCTCTTGTACCAGCAGCTGTTCCCTTAAAAGAGCGCATTCTCGGTTTTTGGACTCTAGTTGAAGCTTTATGGCAGTAGCATTGTCTGCGGTCGCACCAGCTTTGCAACTCTTGGGCACCTTTTTCTCATTTCTTGTTTTCTTTGCTTTGGTTTGCTCATGCCACTCTTGCTCTCCTTTATTTTGTTCTGCCAAAAATTCTTGGTATGAGTCACCAAGATTAGCACGCAGAGTGATCTTAGACTTTCTGATAATCTGGTTACTTACAAATACTCATTCAAACATAATTATATGAATGTAAATGCGATGGCTGCAGATAGTAAATGCACATTGACAAAAAACTGTAATAGACCATTACACTATGCAGCTTGTGCATTACATCATTTTAATTTTTTAACCTTTATAAGAAGGTAACAATACCACTTGTCAGGCTGTTGTACATCATTCTACTGGGATGGTTGTTGTGCAATTTTCTTTGTAGTTTTGTAGGAAAATTTGTGCACTTTAGGGCAAAAGCACTAAGTATAGCATGGTTATAGTACTTGAGCTGCTGAATAATGTTAGCTGTGGACCCCAGACAGGAGAGGGAAATTTGTACTCGTGGGGGGGGGGGGGGGGGGTGGTGTAGTTTCCAAATAAACTGGTGTTATTGCAAAGATAGCTATAAAGTTAAGCCAATCTTTCCATATCAATAAGGCGTGATGTTCAAAGGAAGTTCAACTAGGTGTAACTAATCTAACTTTCTATGTGGTGTGGGGGAAAGGTTTGAACACAGCTTCTTGGGAGGGTTGCGAGTATTTCCAGTCAAGTCAACACATTTTTTCTACTATGCCAGCCACTCAAAACAAAAACTGGGTTCCAGGTGAAGCATAGGCAAACACGCATTACAAACAAATAGAAGTGGTATGGTGCAAAATTAAGAGAGAAATTATGTAAAAATGTAGTCACAGGAAGTGTAAGGCGCCATGAGCAGCATTAGCTGCGAGAAATAGAAAAACCGCCTGTCAGGGAACCAGCATTTTTTGAATGGCACCCACTTTTATCACCTTAACTGCTCCCAATTAAATCAGCCAATCAGAGAGAAACTCATCTCTTTTTGATGCATTTTATGTTCAGTCATAGAAACAAAACAAAACGATGTGTCAATGTGTGCCTACTCACCATCTTTTCACATTGATCAAAGTGTTGAAAGTTTGCCATATGCCCCAGATTTCCTTTCCTGATTGTGACAAAGAACAATTCGTGGCAAAAATTTTGATGGCATGAGACCTAAATCATAGGATTTCAATCTCAAGTGAAATAACAACAAGTTGCTTTCTCCTCACACCTCTTTCTTGTCCATGATTCCACTGTATGTGACTCATCTACCACAATAGCTGATACTACTTTATATATAGATGTAATGCTGTTTGTTCTTCAGTTCACCAAGAAATGGTGTTTGGAGGGCCTTTTCTGCTGTACAGTATAGGAATTGTGGCGGATCACGCAAAATGGGTGTCAAATTTTCGCCGGACAATTCCAGTGCTGTGAAGTTTAAAGATGCCATTTTGGCAATTTGGTCATCAATTATGCTCTTTAAAGGGGAAACCACAATCACACACGTCTTTTCTGGTGAATATTAAGCTTTTGCCGAACCCTGTTGGCAAAATTACCATAACATCGTGTCCAGCAAGCAGCTTCTTCATAGCTGTTTCCTGCTCCCTCTTAAGAATAATTTTCTGCTTCTCTCTGCTCACATAAAGACGTTCTAGAGCTTTATCTGTACTTAATGCAGCTGAGTCTGCCATTATTTTCCCCAAGAGTTCGCCATCTGCTCCCTTGGGAATATGCCAAGGATCATCTAACATGATTGACATATGGCCCTCAACCAGTCTGTTTTCTTCCCACCTTGGTGTGCGGACTATTCAAAATACTGGGGTTTTCTGGAAGGCGGTATTTCAAACTCCTCGTCCCCACTTCCTTTTTTGAGTCATGGTTCTGCCACAAAACTTAAATTGTGCACCAAGACAATACCAATACCGCCAGCTACACAGGCTTCATTCAATTTTAGTCGAATATAGCTAGATTTACAATATAATTATGTTTCTGGCAGTTTTAAAGAGAAATAACTAAAACAAAAATGTAAGTAAATTTTTTGTGGCAATTTACAAGGACCAGTTATTCTTAAAATCTTTGTCGCAAGTTTGAAAGTTTTGGTCGCAAAAGCAGCTAACCCCAGCAAAATATAATACAACTTATTAGACAGTTATTGACAAGTTAACATCATTTAATTTTATTACTTCGACAGCTTCGGTGAATTACCATTGAAAGGAGGGTAAACATTTACTCGCTGAATAAACAAATGAAATCTTCTGAATCGCTCTTCACAGTTCAACAGGAACATAATGTGAAATATTCAGTATCAAATGCACTGTCTCTAAAATAAAACATTCACAAATGTGTTCAGGAGCTTAATAACATTGTACAATCCAAACTACTAACTTTTGTAAAAAAAAGTTGAAGAAAGATAAGAATATAATTCGGCAGTTACAGAATCATAACATTTTAAAATTACATGATGCTTTACCAAGGGACACAACGCAATCACCTGCAACTGATCTTATAGGCTTATTTTGCTAATACCCGCAAAGTCTTGCATTGTGCAACATTATGGACTTAGACTTTCTTGGAAAATTTGGGGCCTAGAAAACTAATTATTATTTATGGAATGATGATATGTTGTGCAAAGTTTGTACCTTTCAAAGTCACGATATCCTACACCAGCTTTTCCTTAGCGCTCTTGCAGCGCCATGTTTGTCTTTGTTCCATATCGTTAGAAGCCTGGGCTGAAAATATCTCAAGCACAGCTTTGGAGAACTAAGTAATACCTAGACTTTATCCGTATGTAAAAATTAATACCTGTGGATAACAGCATTTACAACGCTATGAAATGGAGTATTTATAAAGGAAACATTAGAAGAAAAACCTAACTGCAAGCTTTTAAATTTGCCGTTTAAAGTGAAACATTCAGTACTTGTTGTTCAAGTTCCCAGCTGGAAAAGAGAATGCCCTTTGACTTCAAAATGCGGTGCCGCTGCAGTGTGAACTTTACTCTAAAAAGTGATTACATACGCTGTATTAACATGTAAAAAACCGTGCAACAAGTATTAAATGTGATCAAGTGCAATTTAGGGTATCGGCATGAATGTCGTATTCACCATCTGGTGAAACTGGCATGTCAAACAATACCCAAAACATGTGAGCCTATTTGTACAAAAAGAACATTTTAGTTAATCCGAAAGAAAGTGTTTTGAGTTCAGTAACATAATGATTTGTAAAGTAAAATTGAGTACTTTTTCACTGAAAAGTGAGGTCTCTTTGAGCATTCTCCTTTTAATGAGTCCCAATCAAACCAACGGACAACTGCAGCAGCCGGTTAAACATCGACCATAGGTGGGCCCTCTGAGGATAGACAGATCAGGTACTCTAATACTGCCATGTTAAGGGTTGTAATATGGTGCAGCAACTATTCGAGAGGCCCAAATAACAGTGTGTGAAGTTCTTGGCCGACTACTCTTTAAAGTGCCCATAACCTAACAAATTTTATTTTTTTATCTGAAAGTACATATTAAGACAGGAACTTCTGCGAAAAAATTTTGCGATTTGAACAAAACGCGATTTTTCTACGATTTTTTGAAGTCTACATTTCAGTGGCGCGCCCGTTCAGCTGACCATGACAACTGACCGGCTCATATGTGATGTCATGTGACATAGCTTCAGGAACCTCACTTGTCGGATCGTACACAAACGAAAGGCAAACATTGAAATCTTCACCGAAATGTCGTCGCTAGAAGACAGTCCTTCTGAAACAGAAAGCTCACAATTTGGCAGTGAGGACGAAAAAATCGAGATAGAAGGAACAGATGGAGTGAGCAATCGATTTGAAGATGATTCGCTTGAACCATACGCGGACGAGCCTTTGGCGGACGAAGAATGGCTCGAAAACTACAGGCGAGAGCAGGCGGAAAACGCAGAATTGGAGAAAGAGCTGACGAAGCGTCTTAATAACAGCGTGCGTGTTGCTGACTGGTAAGTTGATCTTACATACAAGCACTTGCAGTTGCCTTGCATGTTTGTATGTCTAAGTCGATTACATTGTACTGTGGAAATAATCAGCATTTCGTGTAACTTTCTGCACGTTTTGTTTCAAACGTAGGTGTACTTGTGGAAAATGTGAGGGCGATTTGCTTACGAATATAAGCGAATGTTATTGTTGTAAAGAACTTGAAGGATGTGTCGAGTCCCTGACAAGTGAAATTGTCCTGGAAGATCTTGAGGAGGGCCAAGAGTTATGCTGTGTAACAGAACATCCCGGTTTCAGGCCAGTCTGCCTAGAAAAATGGAGTCTGCGGTTGGCAGGTGGGAAATATCGAACAAAACAAAGAGAATACTACAAGAAGACTGGATCAGAAGAAAGGTGAAACTGATTTCTCAAAAATAATTTTAACTTGATTGTATATTGATGAAGTATTTTGCAATTTGTTCAATATCAATAATAAAACAGGAACAGGCTGTTTTGTTCAAGTTTCAAAGTTTGGAAAGTATTATTCACATTTGCCAATAGAACAACTTGTTCCTGTTTTGGTTTGAGGATAACATACCCCTATACACAAGAGATTTCTGAAAAATACCACCAATAATAAAGATTATTCATCTTCTTTCTCTCTCATGAATTAGAAAGGGATCCTGCCAGTCTAGAACTCTTGATTTGGTTCTTTGTAAACTATAATTCATATTGGGTTATTATTTTATTGTCTTTTTTAGATATCTCAGATCGATTGCATACAGGGAATTTACCCGACTTGTTCATGGATACTTGGGAAAAAGAAGGATCCCTCTTCCTGCCTGTGCCGACACTGCGATTCGGAAAGCATTCCCCAGCAAAGAGGATGAGCCAGTGACAGGATTTCAGTTAGACGAAGAATAGAAGACCAGATCCTTACTTCCTTTTGAAACAAAAAAAAAAACTTTTTTATATAAAAATAACACTACCAATTTCTTGTGACTGTGATTAATAGTGAACTTCTCTCCTTTTGAAATTTTATTAAACCATTTTGTGCTTTTTGTAATAAATATATAGTAGAACCCCGGTAACTCAAACTCGGATAAACTTTACACTAAACTTTGTTGTCCTTGATCAAAATTTACCCAACGGACCCCGATAACTCGAAACCCGGCTTCCTTTTCCCTTTAGAGTTCCAGTTACCAGGGTTCTACCTCCTATATAACTTATACTTGGCTGCTTGAGGGACAATAAACAAGAAAAAAATTGTTGTAAACAATTATACAGAGCAAATTTGACATCAATGTGATAAAATGACCTTTCTCCAAAAGAAACCATTTTTTTATAATTTTGTCGACATGCCTTAGCAATAATTCATACCTGGCTGTGTGGGTAAATTAAACAAAAGAAATCACCGTGAGGTTAGGTATAAATGATTCAAATATTATATTAATTTGTTTTATTCAGGTATGAATATTAATATAGCAAAATATTATTGAGTCAACTTCTAGTTGTTTTAGACACAATATTCAGTCACTGTTTTGAAATGCACTATTTTCATCGCAAAGAAATAATTAGTGACATAATTTTGAAACAATATTATTAACTAGAATGGAATACAAACATTCCAACTCATTTATCTTATATTAATGTGCAAAACGTCATTAAAACCTAAGTAAAGGCACCAATATATGGGAAATGTAAAAAGGCTTCTAGATTTTTCTTAAGTCTCAAAATTTCATGTTGTAGACACTAATAGGTTTTTATTGTTTTTTTTTACATTGCAAGTCAATCCTTCCTATTTCTTGGACAATCAGGGATAGAATTATGGCCCCTCATAGGGTTCTTGCAGATAGAACATCGTGGCAGTGCCCTAGAAGGCTGTTGTCTTCTTTCACTTGATGTCGGATCTCGTGCTGCAATAAAGAAATGAAGGTGGTGTCATAATTCAGAAGTCATTATTATTTCACGAGTTCCTGTCATCCCTAAAATGCCTCCATCATTTGACTAAGAACCACTAGGATACTAGTTTAGACATGTTACAAGGCACATAGATTGTTATTAGTTTTGGTGAGACATCTCACCTCAGCTCGGAATAGTGAAGCCTGGAAAATTAACAGTAAACAAACCTGGTGCCGTCGGAGGTACATCCTTTGCAACCATTCTCATCCTCTCTGTCCGCTTCCTAATGGCCTCTTCCCTGGGTTGTTTCTCAAGCATGGTATTCATTGGATCTGGAACCATGTTCTTCAACTCAATGCATGCATCCTGCAGCTGTTGTTTGCTCAATGTCATAAAAAACTGGAAGAGTTCTCCCACATAGTCTAGACAGTAAATAAGACAAAAACACATGTTTCCAGAGTGTATATTAAAAAATTACTAAAAAACTTCAATAGCAATAAATTAGATATCAAATCTATCTAACATTACAATTTTACTCTACAAATGATAGTAAATAAATACCAAAAATGGGCTTGATCTTTAGATTTCTCACAGTAGCCTCTCCATTTTTAAACTTTGGGTAGGTCACTTTCAAAGGGACACTTCCATCTTTGTTCACTTTCCCTTCTCTGTGTAAATTATAGTTAAAGTGCAGAGCAGCTAGTATATGCCTAGAAGAGATAAAATAGAAAAGGTTAGGGTATAATAATATATTCTGCATAGTATTATCTCAGCTGTGGAAACAACTTCTCAATGAGACAAGAATAATAATTAGCTGGGATTTTTCCCTTGGACCAATCATCAAGTGTCTATTATTAAATCCTATCGATCTTATTAGCCAAACTTGTACTCAAAACCAACAGATCTAAATTGCATTATTGACCTAATGATTAAGAGAATACTGATAGCAATAGTGATTATTGCACTGAACACATTAGTTCAGCCTACCTGCAGTACATTCCAAGATAGGAATAAGCAATTATCTTTGGTGCAAAAAAGTTGAGAACAGAGTGAAACCCTTCAAGACAGTCAGTCTGAGCACTTGGGGATGCTTGCATGATTCCTTTTTTTAGGCTGTCAGCAGTCAAGGCCTTTTTCGTCTTCTCATACACTATGTCCTCTAAAAATAAAATTGTAAATTAAAGTGTGAGAAGTTTACTTTGCCCTCTTCTGCACCTAGATTTACATGTTTAAGGAGACCGTTTGGAGATCTCTGCAATGTCTCAGAAATTTTAAGTTGAATACAATGATGGAAAGGCAGGCCTTTTGGAGCCATGTAACAAAAAAAAAAATCTATCAACTATACCAGGATTAATCCATGTCCGATCAGGAATATCTCCACGTGCGCACTTGTTGAAGAGAGGCTCATCCAAGTCGGTGTGTCTATTCACAATGTGGCTCAGAAAAGACTTGAATTTGGCCCATATGATCTTCCCATTTCCATCAGACGTAGTAGTAGCACTCCAGTACAGGTGTCTTTCACAGGGCTTTATCCAAGGCCGGAGATCCTCATTCCCTTTCTCCTTGGAAATTTTGGACAGCAATTTAGTGATCTCTTCAGGAACAGAGAAACAGTAAAATCAGTTTCACCTTTAATGTTGATAAATGATAGCAGTCTAATTCATATCCAAGATTATACTGTTAAGTTAAGTATCTTTTGAACATTAAAGTGCTTAAGCTAAGTCATAGTTATTTATAACATTGCGTTTATATGATGTGTAGATACAAGATGGTGGCAAATAATGTTTTCGTACAGTGTTACTGCTCGAGGAAAGTCATACCCCTATAACAGGAGTTTTGAAAAAAGTACTTTAGATTTGTGCTGAAAAATGTTGAACATAAACAACTAGAGAAGAAAGTCATCATGACTCTTTTTTAGATGCCAGAGGTCAAAGTAATGTTTGATATGTGTCAAAACATTCTTCATGTGACTTGCAATCTGGGTGTGCCAGTCTGAAATAAACGCAGTGATGACAAGGCCACATCCAAGCAGAAAATCAATGCACTTCTGGAATCCCATTAACTCCATGGCTGGGCTGCTTCCGGCTTGATTTCTCTGCCAGAAATTTAATACGACACATGAGTTGAAACCCTGAGCAGGTACTAGCATAGCAACTGGCTTGCAAACATTGACTAGTGACTTGAAAGTAGTAACTCATATCTCAGATACATCTGATTGTTAAAACTAACAAAAAACAAGAAACAATTAAAAACAAGAAATTTACACCAGCCTTCAGTTGCATTAGTACAGCTGACATGGGGTTGTACATACTATATGGCTAAAAATGTACCAGCAACTAAATGATTATACCTGTACAAGTGCAAAATGGATGATCCGTGGCAATGTGCAACAGAAGATGGTGTAGGCACCGTATTTAGCACAGTGGCCCATGCTATCGTGCCTTCCATCTCCTGCTATTGTAAGATCCCCCAGAACCTTGGCTGAGAGAACAAGTTTGCTTGGTAGCGCTTCCAAAAGAGATGTACAGTGGGGAACAACCAAGTCTAAAATTTGAGTTGAAAACAGGTTTAGAAAGGTATCTATAATGATATTGTATACTAGGAAAAGTAGGAAAAATAAAAAAAAAGCATCTCAGTATAGATGTAATACCAAAACTGAAAAAAAATTCATTCTCGAAGAAATAAATTGATGTTGCATAACTAACAGCAAATTTACAAATGCTTTACAAATGCTTATTGAATAACATTTTGTACAGGAAAACAGGTTACCCGTTGGTACTTGAAGAAAGTATTTAATGACACACAGGCCAGTCCCATATGCTGGAATATGGGGTTCATCTTTGTGAAGGACCCACCAGCAAATAGTGTAGCCATGCAGATGAGGAAATTCCCAGCAGGTAGCTTGGTCCCTGGCATTAAAGGTTGACTGGTCCAGGTAAATTCCTTCCTGCAACCAGGGTTGCTGCATGTTGTCCTGATGGTGACTGCGGTTCCAGACTGAGTTGCTGTCACATCTGGCTTGTTTCAAGTGCGGCAGAAATGGCAAAACTGGAAGAGCAGGAGGAGCTTGGATAGGAACACTATGTGTTTCGGTTCTGTCCTTATGTCATTGTTACTTGATAGTGGAATACTGCAATAAAGACAAAGAAATGCACACAATGTACAATACAGGAACAAAACTTCAGTGGCCTTCAATACCTTTTACAGCAAGAACCATATTCTATTTTTGTAGGAGTAAAATTGTCAAACAGGGTACTGTAATCTCAGTGAGTCCCTGATCTTACTATTTCAGTCAGGGATCCAGTGGAGGGGCCTGTAGCCCCCTGTTTTTAGACAAAACTGAGGGCTGAAGGGCCGCAAAAAAATTTTTGGAGACTATACAAGGTTTAGTTAAGTAAGGTTTAGTTATAATCTTTACAAATTCTTATTATTTTTACCTCCTGTCATTTGTTTCCTTCTCTTCATCCTCTGTTTCTGTATCCCCTCCGCTTTCACTAAAGAACTCTGCATCACTGGAAAAGTCAGGTTCTTCCTCTTTCATTTCAGTGTCATCCTCTTCTTCAATATCTTTTTCTTCACCGATACATGTATCTTGGTTGCTAGTGTCACAAGACTCCTTACTCTTTACATTTTCTTCTAACCCGTTGTTTGCAGCCTCCTGAAGTTTTCGAGTCAACAACTCAACTAATAAAAAAAGTGTGGATGTCAATAATATTACAAGAATAAAATTCCCTCAGCAAAAAAGAGGTTTGAGGAACAAAAACCTCAAAATTAAATCTCTAAGATTATGTGATCATACAAATAACACATACATGTAAATAGGGCATCACATGGATGAAGCTTACCTTTACGCTTTAGCTGCCTTTTTTTGTCTTTTGATGTCTTCAGGGATTGTCGCACTACACTAAGCTGGCCTTTTAAAACTTCCATTTCATGGCTGAGGATACTACATCTCTGATCTGCCAGTGTCTGTGTTGATTTATCCTTTATTATAAAATTAAAAAAACTATGGTTTATCTTTCAAAATAAATACCAAGAATATCATCCTGTAAGAAAGAAATGAACACTTATTATTATTATTATTATTATAATTATTATTATTATTATCATTATTATTATCATTATTACTACCGTCATCATCAACATCTAATCATTATTATCATTATGTTTATAATTACAAAACAGGATACATACCACTTGTGTAAAAGGTTCACTCTCTTCTGCATCTTGGACATAACAAAAGTCTTGTGTATCTACAAAAAAAAAAAACCAAATTGGTCACTTCCATCACTTTTTACTAATATGATCTGGTAGCATAATGAAATGGAAAGTTACATGACTGTAAATAAATATTTCTTTGCAGTAAGGAATGTACCATGTTCGCGCTACATGTAGCTTCAGGCTGCAATCCAGATTCCTCTTGAAAGCCACCATTACATGTCCCATGTTGGCCCTGTGAAAACCAATGATAATAATTTTTTAAAGTTTCACATCAGACATCAATCACTCATCTTTTTTTCTGCTATACTAATCTTGCATCATTCACCCCAGTGTTTACCAAAGGATATGAACCTCTGATCACAGGATTTTCTTTGGTAAGCGTTGCTTTGGATTTCAGTCGTACTACTACTAGTAATGTCCTAATCAGGAATATCAATAACAAGTTATTAATTGACAAGGAATTAGTCACGACCATCCATTGCACTCAAACTATGAAAGATTACACAGCATCTCACCTCCTCCGATTGACTGCTTGTAGAGGGGTTGATCTGGATATCTTGTGAGTTTTCAGCTTGTACGGTTTGTGCCTGCAAATATTCAATAGTACACAACATAAGAGCTTACACAAGCACACCCAAGTATACCCTGCAGTTGAAATTCTTACCACCTGAATGCCTGTGGAAGGATAAATAATGCTTGTCGCTTCTGGTTCTTGCAGTGTTTTGAGGCGAGCCTTCGCAGATCTAGCAATCTGTGAAAAACAGCAAAACAATTGTGTTTTCTTTAACTTTCATGGTACGGGGACCAATTATTAATCACATAAAGAAAAATCACATGAAATGTCTCGAGCAGGTGTGACAATACTTTCTTACCATTCACGCTTCCCTTGTCTTTTTAGATGGCGGCTCGTCATCTTCTCCTTTCCGTTTAGCGTGTATTGATGGTAAAACACAAACCCCAATTTCATCTTTCTTTAAATCTCGCTTTAAGTTGACTTCTTTGTTTAACGGCCTTTGAAAGTCGTCTGGAGCAAAGTGTTCGGAACACAACGAGGAGGTCTTCCCCGGCACCCACATCTTCCTCCTCTCCAATACGAAGTCGACCCACTTCTTTCGCCTTTTCTTTTTAATCGGACACACGTCGCCGAAGAATGGAATTTTATGCATGGATATATTCCTATCTGGGTCCTTTACGTTGCCACAATGCGCTGCAACGCATCTCTCAGGCATTATAAATCTCGGCTTGGGAAGAAGAGATGTAACAGGCCGAACTGATACAAGTTCCTGAAGCTACGTCATCATACGTCACGGATACTATCCGGCCAAGAGGAGACTAATACGAATGGTGGACCAAAATGGCGGCAAATTTCGAAGACTTTAAAAAATCATTAAAAAATCATGTTTTGTTCAAATCGCAAAATTTTTTCGCAGAAGTTCCTCTTTCAATGTGTACTTTCAGATAAGAAAAGAAAATTTTTTAGGTTATGGGCACTTTAACACAGCAGCATTTCGTGGGTGGTACGAAGTGAGAGTGACAGGCCCCATTTTGAAAAGAGATGGAAGACCGATCTAGTCGCAAGAACAGTTTAAGACGAAGAAAGTGTGAAGAAAGTTGCCATATTTCAGTGGTCAAATAAGTTTTAGACTGACCTTAATTTTTCCTTCAGTTTTCCCGTCAAATACTTTTCGAAACATCCACAAACATGTCACGATATTCGTAACGTAACAACCCTTCGTGTTGTGCTATATTCTGTAGCACAACAGCTTGAAACAACTCTGTTGGATTTGCCTCGTGGCTCCTAGATGGTAGCATTCCTCCATTAGAACTTGAATGTTTGACTCTGTAAACTGCTGATGTATTAAAGGATTACAGTGCTGCATATAAATGACTCGCTCCAAGTTATCTTGTCTGCACGGTTTATTTGGAGATGACATTCTAATAACACATCACTTCGTTTTCAGTGAAAAACGTGATTTGTTTTTCGTAGAAATCAAGTGACTTTGCACACCTTTGTGATTTCGTTACCAAGTTTGCATATGCTGTATGATCAAGATGAAAATATTTTTCCATGTGTGGAATTTAATATTGTTTAAAGGACAAAATATCATCAAGGTTCCTTGGCTTCTTTCATTTTTGTATAGTAAAACGTCAGTGCAGAACAGTTTTGTTCAGCCTACTAAGTATGTGGACAAGAAGTAAACACCATGCCCCCCAAGGGATAACTTGTCAGTGTGGTCACATAGTCACTGTTGCAGCAAGTGGTGGCCAAGATGACTTACTACAAGGTAAGTTGCTCGTTTTCTTTGCTGCTGTTAGTATATTATTCTTTTCATTACCATATCAAATCCCCTAAAGCTGATGGTTAGTAAAATGATAGTTGGCACAAAGTTGTGCTTACATAGAGAAAAACTGCATCATGATCAAATCTCAAAGTTGTACAATATTCAGTCGTTTAAACAATTTCATCGTCCTAGTGACTGCCGCGGTTAAGTTATGAAATATTTGCAAGCGGCAAATGTTTAAGCTGCCGTTCTCACGAACCCAAATATTTGGCCTAGACATTTTCACGTACATGGTTGATTCCTTCTTCAAACGAAAAGTTGATTGGCACGCAGAATTCATCAAAAAAAGGACGAATGAGGTTATTCTACTGAAATGTACCCCTCTATCCATTGACAAGATTTTATTTTTTTCTGCATGTTAAGGGAAATGGTAAAGTACTTTGTTAGCAAGGGGTGTGGATAATTGCCCATGGATAAATGTTCTTAATGTGCCTGCGGTGTCATTTTGACTTATTTAGATGTGCAGGCCTTTGGTGAAAGCCAACTTAGTGCCGACTCTGGAAGGTTTAATATATGCTTCTCAAACTCATTAATAATTCATATAGAAAATTCAAAGGAAATTAATGTTTAATGAGTGTTTGGATATTGGATGAAAAACTGCTCATTTTTGCATCCTTAATTTCTCCTTCAAAAATGATTTTGTTTGAGAAGAAATATCAAACATTCGACACAGTGTTTCATCACCAGATGAAACACCTCGAAGTTCGTCAAAAATACTCCGCTACGCGTCGTATTTTCAACTCTCTTCTCGCTGTTTCATCTGGTGATGAAACACTGCGTCTCATGTTTGATATATTACTTGAACTTATTCCAACCAATGTTGCATGCCTGTCGAATGTAAAGTCAAATCTCAAGTCAACAGAACCACAACATTGTACAGTTTACAGTTTTTTTCGGATTTGTCCGAAAACAACTTGCGCACTTGTACCTATATCTCTATGAAAACCAGCTACAGTTTTATCAAATAAGAGAATGTATAATTCTTCAATGAACAGTGTCCTTCCCTACCAAACGACAATGCAACATACAATCGAACTATTCATTTCAAAACAATTGAATAATTCTTCATGTAAAGAGGGTTTAATCCGAACGAAACAAAACCAAATTATTCATAGCGATTGAATAATTCTTCATAAAACAATGGGTCCACATGTTCAGGTATGCGACTTCCACACAGTTCACAAAGTGAATCCAAACTCCCTCCAAAATACCTCTCGATGGCCAGCTTGAAGTCGTCCTGTAGTGTTCCCTGACATCAGAAGGTGATCATGGCTAATCTCCTTAGGCAAACAAGCCTTAAGTGGGTCGTAATAAACAAATTCTTTCCTTTTGGCAATGCACATTTTTGTTGATGCTTTCTTTCTGTACACTCTATATTCCCTCCTCCGTAGGAATATATCGTAAGCAGCTGGTGGATCCTCTGATGGCTTTCTACGAACTGATCCATTGCAGCCATAACACTTACAAGCTGCGGTGTCACGGATGAAAACTACCTCCAGCTTATCCGTGTTTTGTTCAGACTGCAGTCATCTGCTGGGAAACTGACACCAGAGACATCTCTTAAGTCGTTATTGCTCCTTTTCCTCTGCTTCTTTTCGTTCTCCTTTCTCCCAGTATGATAAGGAATTGAGCTTCCCACTAGTGTGGAAAGGCAAGGTGTGTAGGAGCACAAATAGGATTCCAGGCATCCATTGTGACACGCAACAGCTATGGTGTGTGCACAGATACCCTGCGATTTAAACTTGGGGCACTGTTCATCACAGGAAAGTGGTTTCTTAGAGAGTCCACTGCAGGAAACAGCATGGCATATTCCACGTGTTAAAGAAATCACAGCCCTTTTAGAATCCTTACTAGGAAACTCTCCGATCCCATGGAGCTCCAGAATTTTTTGGCATTATTCCAGGAACCACGCAAATGATTAGGTAATCCGGAGACATCAAAGCTGCTGAGACAATAATCAGTATTCGCGGAAGCAGAGGGCGTTGACATGTCCTCGACAATAACAACGTCATCATCCTTAGAGTCTTCACTTTCATCATTACTTTTACTGCTACAAGCAAGGCTTGCTGGACTGATAGCAGCAGCATTTTGCTTTGCATAGTGGTCGATTTTGGCCATGTGTTTTCGCCTTTCTTCTGGCGTTTTAGACATCCATTATGCTGTAGGAACCTCTAGGTTCCTGTAGTCAGGAGCCAAAGTGAATGGTCCTTCGCCAATAAAAGATCTCTGGATATTGTTTCTGCATTCAAATACCATCCTATAACTTTCTATGGCCTCCACCCAAGAGCATAACTTCTTAGGAAATCCTGCAATTGCACTTGCTGCTTTATCCTCTTTAACCTTCAGCTTGTACCGGAAATTGTGACATTCTGCGGCGTTGTTGTAAAAAAAGTCGCCCTTTAGTCCTATCTCTCGTCCTATTCCAGCTGCCATGCCATTCTGGATGTCATCTGCGATACACTGATTGAAGTACAAAGTGAACTGTTCGTCTCACTTTCCTGTTACTTCTGCCATCATGGTTTCGAATTCGTCAGTTGTATTACAATCTACTAAGCCTCTCTTTGGTGGGATTTTACTGCCAAAAACATCTTCAAGAATAATTTTTTTTTCGGATGCATCCAACTGATAGCTCGGCATTTTTGCCTTCATATTGTCCTCAGTGTGTTTCTTGCGTGGGAGGTAAGTCACTCCTTCAAGCGGTTTCAGAAACCTCTTTTGTCCCTTGTCACAGTCTCCACCGACAAAACGAACTTTCTCAAATCCATAGTTCGTTTCCAGCAAGTTGTTGCAGAAGAAGAGAAATTGGGTTTCGTCTTGACAGACATGGAAGAGAGCGGGACCCGGCAAATTCGCGAGTTTTCCCATTCGTTGGTTAACAAACTTAGCATTTTGGTACATTGTGGAGGTGACATAAAATTGTCCAACATTAAATGTAGTGTCTATTGACAAAACACAGGTCGAATCTGGCTGACAACAATTTTCGACAATTTCAGCCATCTGCCAGTCCTCTACGTAAACAACTCTTGGTGATGGTGTCCACTGAAGTCCTTTGATACACGACCCACCCATCTCTTTTCCCAGTGCAAGTAGGGAGTAAAACTCGTCTTCATCAGTGCTAGCTCTTTTTAGCTTGGCTCTTGCGTTCTTCACTTGTAAATGTTTCGTGGTGCGTGTGAAATTGCTTCCACATCAAGCATACCACCAGCCTCTTCAAATACTTTGTCAAATATGGTTGAAGGCCCCATGGGATGCTTAACTTTATCTTCAATCGAGTGCCTTGCACTTGAAGCGGTTGGGATAAACGGCTTTGTTCTTGGATGTTTCTTCGGACTTATATAATGTTCTTCACCGTCATACCAGTACTGTACCAAGGCAAGATCAAGTTCCTGGCCAACCTTCTTTGACACGACTGTTGTTATTCTTGAGTAATCACTGTATTTCGCATGCTTCCAATAGGTGCTGAGGACAAGGTATTCATCTTTATTCAATTCAAATCTATCTTCTACACGTCTAGGCCACCGTGTACTGGCTAAGATATCCCCATCTTCCACTTGCAAGACTTTTCCACTGTCCCAAATTAGAGAAGGAACCGAGATCTGTTACTAACCAGTCACCTTTGCCTTTTAGCGCAGACCTCTGGATAACAAAAGCCGCGTTTTCCTGTACACGTAGTGGCTGCTTTGTACATATTCCTCTTGAATCAACGTTTGTAACTAGCACATCAAACCTTTCTTCAAAACTAAGATCTTGTTTGCCCTTATACATATAAGGACATTCAGGTCCATAAAACAATACTTCTTCACTAAAAAAAGACAGAAAAGTAAATAAATGCTGATAATTAAGCCCTGATGACTGACAAATGTGCAGGCAATGGCACACTTCACACCCTAGTTATGAGGTTTTGGCCAAATGAGATAAAATCTCTCCAAGTCAAATGTATTGAGCGTTTCTATGAACACAACCTGGCTTCAAAAAAAAGTAGACACCCTGTTGCTGAGTTCCATTCAATCACTGCAAACTCACTCAAACAAAGGTCATTAATAATGAGGCCGAGTCGACAGAGTCAATGTTTTCTATTTTTTCAGAGAAATATTCGATATGGTTGCCTCTGAGAGAAGCTTGCCTATTTACAGGGCCCAAAGGTTGGATGGTCATTTTGGTCATAATAGCGGTCGTAGAACGTAAAAAAACATCATTAACTTTCCTTTTCTTTACATTTTCTCTGTTTACTTAAAAATAATAATAACTGTATATGTGGAGGTATTGAAATAAAAAGATCTTAAAAACAATGTTGAGCAACACAGTTGCAGAGGAAACGAGGTTTGATAAAAAAGAAGGTTTTTTTGCATACCAACTTGAATTGTTTGTCACACATTTTGCTCCCTTCTTAGTCCACCCCCAAGCTTTTGACGTGCATGTGGTTTCCTATATCCCCATGAAACTAAATATGGAGGAATTTACTGGAAACACAAGCAGACTGGTTCATCTATCAAGGACCCGAAAAGCTTGTAGAGGTTTTTAGAGGCATGTTTTCTCAATTTCAGCATGTATTTTTTCATTGCTTATCAAGATATAACTTACACTGCGAAATTGGGAGCTGCACTGTTGACATACATGAATCGACGTTTATTTTATTGACTCAAATTTGTGTTGATCTAGGATTTAAATAAAATTTTGGAGTAATCATTATTATACTTCTATGATGATGTATAATCAATCTATTATTTGAAGAACTTCCCTTCATATTATTAAACTATTCAGAACAGAAAGGCTTATACACTAGCATTGATTTCACTTTTACTGATTGCACTTTTGCCTACGAACTATTAAGAATGAGATAAATGCCAATGATTAAATAAGAATCATGAATGGTTTCGTCACGGCTTTATAAAGCAAAGCCTGGCGTTAACTGAAACAAAACATTTCACATTCAAAATGCTTGAAGTGGCACTTTTTGAATGTTTGATAAATGAAAACTGCTACAGAGTGGATTGAGGATGGGGCATTTGCCCTCTTTTTTCGTCCCCAGCGCCGGGCATTTGGCAGCTCAAGTGTCGCAGCCCCGGGAGGGGGAAGGGGGGATTGCTGGGAGCAGTCTCACTGTTGCATTACTTGGCCAGGTACTTGCAGACTGGGGTAAACCAAGTGTAGAATGGAATCCACGTTAAGTTCCATTAAACAATACTTCTCTATTTTCCAGCCCCACAAAACACCCACCTGATCCCCTTCCCCCTCCCCCTGCGGATGAATAATGCACACTTTCAAATTCCGTGACAGAGCTTTATCAATAAAATATTCACTGAGTGCGACAATTTGGAATCGCAAAAATAATAGGAAAGACTGTACCTTGAATGCACCGACTCCTCCTCACTTTCGCTGTAGCTGTTCCATTTAAACTCCTGTAAAAATAATGACCATAACTTTTTGTCTGTCTTGGTTAAAAAGAGAAAAATGTGCAAACGTGCAAACGATTCAAAGTAACTTTGTAAAATTGGTGCAATCGGCAATTTCATCTGTGTTGTTTTTCTTCTGCAAATGTCACATTGTGATGCAAATTTGAAAAGTCAGCTCTGGAAAAGACTATTCAATTAATTTTTTTTTGTTTTCTGTCGCGTCTAAAGAGGTGCTTTCAATGTCATTTGGTGGTAGCTTCAACATTTCATCGATAAAGAGGGTTGGGACTTACCGTGAAAAGATAAGCTAGCTAACACCATCCTTCATTATAAGACTAGTGCACGTGCACTGATTACATCGCAAATAAAACGCATAAAGTATCATTTCATTCATCAGCATTCTGTGGGTTATGGTATAATATCAAAAGGAAAACACAACACTCACCTTGTAGTTCGCCATCTTAAGTATGTGCTCGAGAAGTGATCACGTGATCAAATCACCGTGACCCTTCTGGGGCGGGGTGTGCATGCGTTTTCAGACAAATGTATTATAATGCAATCATTGTATATAGGCGTACCAAATCCAATCAAAATGAGAAGCTACCAACAATTGAAACAATTGGACAATAATTAATCTGAAAATAGCATTTGCTAGGTAACCAAAACTCGTCCCAGGGTTGCCCTAACAAATGTAACTACAGATTACTCGTTATATGTCCTGTAACCTGTGACCTGACCTGCGACCTGTGACCTGCACTTTAGCCCCGCCAGCAGAATACTTTGTGCCAAGCGTCAAAAGGCTTCATGAGTGTTTAGTTTAGGTGATTTTCTCTTAGAAAGCCTATTATGATCTCAAGGATTGTGCATTCTTAATCTGTTTTCGGCCGACACTGAGCTGTGGGCCTCACGGTTTGACTGACTAAAAGATTACAATTTCTGGACATTTCAAATGTTATTTCATCGCAAAATCCTGTTACTTCTGCGAGAGAACTTTACCGTCTATTGCCAGCAATCATGCTGTCATTTTTTAGCTTCAGCTAGTGACTTTTAACTGCTTCCCATTCGACTAAGATGTCAAATAGTTAAAATGCACTTGAAATTTCTTTAACCACGTTTTAACAAATTCAGACAGATTTGTATTATATATTCAGTTTGCCATCGTGTCCACAAAGCTTGTATTACTGTCTCGTGATACTTAGCTCGTCATGTTAATTCTTTTGATGAAATTTCAGATGGGACATAATCTGGATCATTTTCCTTTCTCTAACTTTTGAATTAGGTAATGTTAAGAGATGGTGTCCACATAAGAAATGCGACGGGGTCAGAGGATAATCATCTTTTAAAATCGATGAAAGGATATGTCAGGGAAGGGCTGTTTAAAACTGCTTCTACGTTAGTGAGTATTGCGTTTAGCTCTATCATGTTCAGACAGGCTTTGCCTATTGTCTTCGTCAAGCGTCTTTTTACCAGCCCTATTAGTCTGTCCTAGAATCCTCTCCACCAAGGAGCTCTTTCAGTTATGAATTTCCATGTAATGCAATGGTTGGCGAGAAATTGTTGTGATGCATTAGTTTCAAGGACTTGAGTTGTCAATGTTTGAAGTTCTTGAGCCACAAAGGTTTTTGCATTGTCTCATATTATGTATTCTGGAATTCCTCAACGACTTATAAATCATCTCAAAGCTCTAAGGAAGGCCTGAGTAGTTTGATCTTTTACTAACTCAAGGTGTAAGGCTCGTATTGCAGCACATGTGAGGAGACATATATACATCTTAGATGAAGTTTGAGTATCTTGGTTGCGGACGTATAGAGGACCTGTGTAATCAATTCCTGTAAACTGAAAGACCTGTGATACATGTACTCTTGAGGTATCCAATATGTCTGTCTGATATGAGTCAACATGTCCCATACTCCACTTGCATGACCTCTTTATGCATAGATTGGACAATGAGTGCAGTTAAGTAGTTATGTTTTGGGATGAGGATCAGAAACTTTGCATCGTGAGGTAGATTTGTATACTGTAACCTTGCACAGCAAAGTACAAGGTCTTCTTCATCAATATGAAGAACCTAGTTGTCGTATGAGTGCAGTTTTTGTGGATTGTTCTTTGTTCTTGAGGTATGTCTTCTCTGTAGGTTTTCTGTTGTGTAGTCTTCAGTAACAGATTTCTGGCTAGTAGAATGTCCTTTGTTGTGAATGTTTCATTGTATACTTCGTCTATCCATCCATATTCTTGTGAAGTGGATAAGAAGGGTGGTGACTGAGCGCACAGTTTAGAGTGCTGTATCTCGTCAGGTCGATGATGTTTAGGATGCTGGGATTATCTCCAACATTTACTGTAATTTTCATTTGTAGGGTCTCATAGAGTTCTTTGTGGATTAACGTTTTAGTGTGTAAAGGCCAGTTGTCTTCTGATTCTCTAAGCCACAGAGGTCCTTGAAACCACAGTTCCTTCTTGTCTTCAAACATTTTGGTGTTAAGTCCTCGAGTAAGTAAGTTAGCTGTATTCTTTGATGTGAGGTAATATCTTCATGTGTGTGCAGATGTGAGGTGTTTTTATCTTCTGAAATCGAGTATGAACGAATTGTTGTAGTTGTTTGTTGGATGATAACCAAGATAGCACTACCTGAGAATCACTCCAATATATGATTTCACTGTTTATTGTTTGTAGTGTTTTGTTTAGAAATGCAAATAATTTTGCTCCTAAGAGCGCTGCTAATAGTTCTAGTTATGGTAATGTCTGCGTTTTCACGGGTGACATGCTGGTTTTAGCGATTAGGAATGTGTTGTGTATTTCTCAGATGCAAATTCCTCTTAGGTATGCTACGGCTGCATTAGCTAGTTTGCTGCTGTCACAAAATATGTGAAGTTGTGTTTTGCAAATGTGTTCAAGGAAGTATGGTCTGGTACTTCAATCAAAGTCAAATTATGTATGTCACCAATCCATTTCACATCAGAGGCACAGTGATTGTTACGGTTGTCTTGAAGATTATAGACATAATCTGGATCATTAGCTTAAGTTTCATACCAAGTTTCGTTCCTTGTCAAGGTAAGGAAAAATGATATTACGACTGTTACATTTTCCGTGGTAACTAATTGCATTGAGATGTTTTACGGATACAACTCTGATCTGGTTATCATCTAGTATAGCTTGAAATTTGTCAAGGTTTTTTAAGTCTACTGCCCCTGGGGTCAAGCCTGTGTTATCATACAACCCCAAGGCTTGATTCTTCTGAAGAGGTTGATCGCTTTTCTTAATTTTCCTATAATCCAACTGTAATTCAACGTTATCTGGATTGGCCTTTATTTCGTGGTACACAATTCCTACTGCTAATGCGCGACCTGCGCAAACTCCATTGTTATTTCATATCGTAACAATGTAACGCTTATCTGGATGGTTTTCTGCCAAAGATTGCCTCCTAGCTTTAGTGCATGGTCGACGTGAAGCAGAAGGAGGGACTCTGACTTGTAAAACTTCAAGATGGAAGCTATCGTCTATATCAAAATTTTCATTGGATTCCAGTGAAGATAAATCATTGGGAATAATTTCTCCTGCAAAGAATAGGTGGAAATACAAATTAAGGCTATTAATACACAATATTATGGTACTCAGGAGCATAAAACATTGGTCACTAAAACAGATTTGTTCAGTTGATTTGGGTTCTAGTCTTTGACAGTTGGCATTTATTAACTGCAGGGCAAGTGAATGTTATGTGAATGAGTAGACAATAAAAGTAACTTTGTGCCGTTACTCTCTGGTATCAGAAGAAGGAACACAAAGATATACATCCCATTCCCATGTGCTGAAAAATGTGGAGCACTTTACTAGCCGATCCACCAGGTTTAGGATACCAAAACATAAAAGAAAATTGCCAGCAGCATTTGAGTTCCTGGCATGTTCGGCTGACTTCTCCAGGTAAAAACTTTTCTTAAACACTTTTAAGTTGTGACAGGTGGTGGTCACAACAGTCATTGTGCCCTCGTGGCAAGTATTTACTTCTGGATCATCAGCTGTACAAATGTGATAAAACTGAAACAGCATCAACAGCTGAGCCAAGAACACCACATGTCATCTGTAATATGGACGAAACGAATGAGTTTTAAGCTAGGAACGTGGTGTAAAAGTGTTAGTTTCTACATCTACATGTTTACACCAGCACCAGAGGTCAGTTCAATAAACCTTTTCAGGTGTAATTAACAAGTGCAGCCATTTTTAGAGTCAAAAAAACAATAGTGACACCAGTAAATTGTACTTGTAAAAATGTTATTAAATCAACCTCGAATGTTTGTGGGGTATGCATTCGTGAAAACCAACATTTTTGTTAACAAACGCATCTCCTGTTCTGTGGAGTATTCCTCTTGAGGGCTAAAGGGGTAAATATCATCAGGTCTGTCTATATCCATGTGCTTTTCAACTGCATTTTGCTTCTCCTGTCTTCATAAATCTGGCTGTTCAACACCAGAATCTTGCACATATACTGGCTGAAGACTAGTATGTTGATTATCATTTGTAGCTTTGAAGAACAAAATACAGAGAAAGGTTTCCAGTCATATCTGCCTACACATTACGAATTTGTTTTTGTATGTCAAAGTTGCATTTGTGTGCATGTGGGTTGAGAAAAGTTTGGACAGATTTTTAGTCATAGAAATATGCATAGAGAAATCTAACCTTTTGGTCCCTTCTTGTATCCCTGCGTTTTCAGTCTATCGTATTTGAATTTCAAACCAACATACTGGTTTGTTACTATTTTCTTCGGATTTTAACTTTTTACAGTTGGCACACTCAGCCTGAAAAAGAGAAGAATTTGATATTTCCATTGACAGTGCGGAACTGTGTTTTAAATAATTATAAAATTATTAATCTTGGGTAAAAATTGTATCATACATTTACACTGATGAATAGTAGACATACTATTGAAGCAATGAGTAAAACTTATGTCCAAAACTTGTGGATAAGTGCCACTGATATTATCTGCACTTCTGTCTTGTACAACATGACGTGCTCGTGCACTCTTCTGACTAGGACTTCCAGTAGCAAGCACTTCTGACACAACCATCTCTTCCTCATCATCATCTTTCCTTTCACCCTCCATATCCACCTGAACCTCCTCATGTCCATTTTGGTGCTGATTAGTGGCACTAGAGGCGGTGCTTTCCTTTGCACTTGATTCTACTTTCATAGGCTACAATAAAAACAAAAGGGTGGAATAGTCGTCAAAAGTTTCTTTTTTGTCCCTTGAATTGCTGGGAGAGGGAAGCTATGAACACTCAAGCTAGAGAAAAGAGAACACCACAAGCACTATCAATAATTTTAACCAAACTTTATGGAGAAGGCTCCAA
>NC_133203.1:17659962-17684962 GCF_958299795.1 Porites lutea
TGAAAGACCGCAGAAGCATTTTAGTAACATTTTCATGCAGGAACAATATTCTACTTGTGTTTCTCTATTTCAAATGCGTTTTTTTTACCTCAGATGTAACTGCAAGTCAACCCATGGCTTTTGCCGTTTTACAAAGTGTTATGGAAATGAGTACAAAATATTGTGATCAGCCTTGCCGGAAAAGTAAAATTGTTAATGACTCCATTGAGTGTTGCGGCCAATAGGTGTTCAAAAGGGTATCAGAGAATGATAGTCCTTGAAAATTGTAATTTGCCTTGAGAAGTCCTTGAATTTTGTTTGTCTAAAGCTGTATGGACCATGTCAGTCTCCTCAACCAGGAGGACGAGATCATTCACATGCCCCACCCCAGGGCCAACAAAGATAATCAAATCTCCACCCCATGCCCCTTATCCCTCCATCGGCTTTCATTGGTAGGTGCTTGACATCTGTGGCAACACACGCATTATCGCTCATCCCTGAGCACATTAATTTTGTACGACTTTCTGAGTAAATAATCATCCCTTATGAAAATATAAGATCTTACAGTTAAGAGCCAGGTCAGGCCTTAAAACAACCTTAAGAACGAAGCCTGAGCAGAGCCTGCAAAAACCCCCCAGTAACCTTTAAATCAGTCCTTGCAGAACTTAATTTCTCCAGGCTTGAAAGCCTTTAGAATTTTGGATAGAAATAGTAGGTAGGCCAATGAGAAAATATCCAGGCATTCAAATGGCCTCAATCAGGTGCGACGTAATCACTAAAATAAATTTTTCAGACTGGAACAAAAATTATTTAAAACAATCAAGTTACAAAGCACGCGATTGAAAAATTGAAAACATTTTTGGCACTACATGTACTGAAGAAAGTCTGTGAGGCTCACCGCTGTTTACTCTGCGAAAAGAGACTGAATAAACCTCGAATGCCTTGGTTAATTCTTTATTATCTCATCATTAAGTCGTATTCAGCTTCACAGTGTACATGACCTGTCCTGTGATAACCTTGTAGAAATATATTTTGGCAGTTTCAATTATTAATTTTCTTGGAAGTTAATACATTTTAGGCTATCAACCTTGACGTTGCATGGAGCTAATGTAATTGCAGATGTTGTAAAGCCAAGGTGATTTCTTAAAATCGTTTGAGAAAATTTTCTAGTAAACAATTTGCGTTTTTTCATGTATGAAAGTACGAAAGGGCCAAACTCCGACATCACGTGCAAATTGTGTGCATGAGATATCTTTATAATTCTGTTTACTGGATTACTGTGTGATAACTCGAATTCCCTCATGTACGAACCACGAAAGGGGCAAAGTCCGACACTTTCACGTGCACCAGATGTCTGAAGGAAAGACAAAGAAAGTGAATTTATCAGATTGAATCAGCTATGTGCTGCAGTTCTCATTTCCATTAATGTACAGCAGACAGCAATACCCACTTTCGCAGAAAACATATCCTTAATTTAGGATTAAAACAGTAGATTGCCGATACTGTGGCACTGAAGCATTCAAAATAGCTCATCCTCGTAAAACGTGACTGCGTTTAATAGAAGAAGGATAAAAGAAAACATTCTTAAATCACTGAAGACTTGTGACACTTACAGTTAGTGCCATGTATTAATATTACAAGCGAATTTAATGGAATCAGTTTGTAAAAGACAGATAATACTTCTGAGTTCACCTTTGTTTTCCTGGGGGAGGCTTATTACAGTTGACATAATATAAACAAGCTTTGTAGACTGGGTCACAGCAGGAATTTGAGGTGTTATTGAAAGGCCATTGCAAACAAGTATAAGGAGAGTTTACGATGTAATGCATAGATTACAAAACTGATATTTTATCTAAACGTGATTTACCCTAATTGTAGCAGAAATACGGCATTTTTCAGACTCAAGGATGTCTGTTGACAATTCTGGTGCTCTCTGCTATTGAATCAGCATCTGCATGGCAAGGCTGACAACACCACACAATATGGGCTCTGGCTCGCATTGTTGAGGTCTCAAATGTAATAAAGGTCCTAAGTGTAACATCTTTTGACTGCAAATGTGATAAAGGTCCCAAATGTATGAAAGCTTGGCTAGTGTGGTAACTTGGCTTGCGTGATAAATACACTTCAAGTGGGGATTTGTACTTAAGTACTTCTCTTTGGTTCCTCGTTTAAAATCCTCTGGTATTCAACCAGTGCTTTTGGCCAATAAGTATCTTTGTTCCCCTTCTGTAAAGAGTCCTACTCTATCTTGGAACATAGAGCAGGAACAAAGAGGTCAATGACTTCCATATTCCTTGAGACTAGGGATGGTTTGGGTGGCTGTGTACCAATTTTGCTCAGAATTTATGAAAACGCCCATTCAGAGCTCTTTTAAGTTCAGAACCTTGGTCACTTAACAGTACAAGAAGGGGTTCCTTTTGATTATGAATTGTCTGCTATGAATGTTTTCAGTTGGTTCATTAGCCCTTAACTCATCCACATCATCATCATCATCATCATCATCATCATCATCATCATCATGACTTTATCAAAGTGTCAGAATATGGTACTTAGGCGAGGGTAAAAACCCTCTACTAATTGGGGACACTGAAATAAGACTAATTTTAAATTAACAACTCTCAATCCTAAAAAAAAACTAGCCAAGATGAACGTACTATAAAATAATACAGCAATTTACAATAAAATGATATGGTTAGTTACAAAAAGATAATATTATTTCACATTAACTAGAATGTTCAATAAAAGAAAAAAAAAGTACTCATAACATAATAAATAATTAGTAAAGCAGTTAGGTCAGTGTGTGTGTCAGGTGCAACATAATACGCAGTGCTCACAATCAGACTTTAACTTAAGCGAAAGATTGACCAGACAAATCTGTTGTTTAAATGATTGTAGTGATGGTAAACTGCTAAGATTGCCAGGCAGGCTATTCCACAATTTTGGTCGTAGATATCTCAATGAACATTTTCCATGTTACCGAATAAAATCTGGGTATGTGAAAATCTGCCCCGCTAAAGTTGTAGCTAGTGCTATTCACTGAGGACAAATCCCTGACCCTCTGAGGGCACATGCCATGCTTCATCTTGTTCATCAAACATGCTATATCTTGAAGCCTCCTTTCATACAGTGTAATTAATTTATCCTTGCTCAGGAGCTTTTCATATGGGGATTGACCATCCCTAAAGACTGCGCGCAGACCCCTCTCCTGAATACGTTCGAGTTTTCTCTTATCACTCACTCGGCAGAAATGCCAAGTAAGATGGCAGCAACTAAGGTAAGGAAGCATTGCATCCTTGAAACGTTGTAGTTTTGTAGCCGTGGACACTAAATTTTTTAATCTCATCATTATCATCATCATTATCTATTGCTTATTTTTACTGTAAACACAGTAAACACAAATGAACCGATTGAAAACAGTCGTAACAGACAATACATGTTGATAAACAAATTCGTGATCTGAAGTTTCATCCTTCCACACTTTCCAAGATTCAACCAATCTACCTGGTGTCTGACTTGCACGAGACGAAGTTGAGTGTTTCTCACTTGTTTTTGAGTGGTTAGTTTCCTGTCTTTTCCTAATACCAGGCTGGGATTTAACAAGGCCAGGCACGGTTGGGTTTGTTTAGAACTCTGATCCAGTTTCAGAGAAGTTTAACCAATGCCGTCTTGATCATTTAAGAATTTGTTGTCTGCTGCTTTTCTTTTAATCCACCATATTCACGTTGCCCAAGTAATACTACATTTTGTGTACCGCAAAAATTTTATGCCTAAGCCTTGTTTTCAATTTCCCCTGGAAAACCTGTAATACCAAGGACAAACTGGACACTGTGATTATTATATTTAGGGTTATTTATCACATTTGAGGCCTCAACATATATTCGTTTTTTTTTTCTATCAGAAACACGAATTTTGTCCTTTGTGATTAACAAGTATTTGAAAGCAGTGGAAAACAGATCAAATATCCAACATTGATTTTACTTGGTTTTCACCCGGAAATTTCCTGGTTTCAAGTAAAATCCAAATTTCGAAAAAGTGCAATTTCCCCAAGTTTGGTTCATTAAGAAATATCCAGAGTGGGTTAAGACAAATTCCAAACCTGGCACACATCTGTATCCAGGACTGGAAGAACACGAAAATCACAATATCCAAGATAGGATCAACATAACATCCAATGGTGCAGATTAATTTATCCAGAACAGGATATTTCAATTTTCCAAATTTGGCAAATAAATAAACCACTCAACTATTAATATTGTCTCCATGTTTGGAAAATGACATTTCCAGTTTTGGTTTCCAGAGATCTCCCTGTCTGGAAAATGACAAAACCAGTCTGGGTTTAATTCGAGCGCCATGTTTGGAAAAAGACATAACCAGTCTTGATTTTATATGTTCGCCATGTTTGGAAAATAACATAACCTGGATCGAATTTTTGAGATCTCCATGTTCGGAAAACAATATAACCAGTCTGGGAGATATGAGATCTCCATGTCTGGAAAGTGATATAAAAAGGGGATTTATGAGATAACCCACACACAAAAAATGTCATACCCAGTCAAGGATGGAACCTGCTTGGTCAAAATATTGAAAGTGAAGAAAATCAAGAATCCAGTCCAAGTGTTCCTTCAACAATCAAACATTTAATCATAATAAACCACTGACCTTTACACATCAACATGCGTGTCTCACCTATTCAAGACATTTTAGCTTATAATGTCATGCACATGTGGGAAGGAAGAATATGCAATAAAATATGAATAAATTCTGGCCATGAAAATCGGCTAGCTACTGATCGTCAGTGACTGAGACATCATCCTGAGAAATTCTGTCAAGAGCTACGTTTTCTGCAATTGTAACCTTCTTCTTTTGCACAAGAGATGATGCCACTGCTCGTATGTAGGTGTTTTTGTCTTTGTTTCTTAACAAAGTTAAGCCCATCTTCTTGGCTTCTTATTTCAGCTTCTCTAATCGTATCTCATGGCTGGCACTTTTTGCTAGCCAAACTAGCAGAATGGCGGTAGCTGACATCAAGCTCAGATCTGAAAAAGACCACAACCAAATTCAATAATTATTTTTGCTTTGTAAATGTAATAATTTGTTAGGGTCTACTGCTCTTATTAAGACATTAATCTTAATAGTTACAGGTTATCTAAAAAACATTTAATAGTTTGTCTTGTTAAGCCTTTGTATTGATAGTCTGTTGGTGATGCAGTACTTGAAGAATAACTTAAATTCCTCATGAAAAACTCAAGGTGTTGCAAATCATCACTTGTGCAACAATATTTGTATCTCATTCATCAGCAAGAACTGACAAGGTAGTTTGCTAGACCAGTTTGGGAGGTCACTAATAAAAAGCAGAAAATGTTGGACCCAAGGTTAAAAAAGAATAATACTTTCATAGCTGAATTTTGTGTCACCAGTAGGAAATATTGAGTACAATGGTGTAAGAGTGATTTATTTGTCCAAGGATACGAAATACACGACTTTCATAATGGCGGACCGCTCGGGCGGAATGGTAACTACTAACATCACAGCGAGGCTAGTTAGGCCAGAAAGGTCATCAACATGGCAACCGCTTCGACAACACGCATCGCAGTTCTTACCGAAGAGGATATCCCTGGTGCTTCTTTGCATGGACGAAAACCATCTGAACTTAAAAATGATGAGTTGAAGTTCTGGTTACGGTGTAGAGGTGATCGGGCAAAGGGACTTAAGATGAAAGCGGAGCTTGTGAAAAGGTAAGGAGTCGGTTTGTTTACGATGCAATCGGTTTTTTTACTTCTATTCTTTTCTTGACAAAATTTATTTTTTCAATTTCTTCGCTTGACATGTAACTCTATTTTCAGAGTTGAAGAGTATATTACCTCTGGAAGAGACAAAACTATCGTCGATCCTGAGCCGACCGGATTATATACCAAGAGAAAACAGCAGATTGCAGATTCATTGAATACAGATCTGGTCGCCAAGGTCGATGTTGTGAATTACCCAGAAAGTGGATGGGGTAATTCGCTGGAAAAAATGCCGATGTTTACCTGAGCAGAAATGAACGAACATATTGCAAGATCCGGTAAGAACATTGGAAATATTCATCACCATTCTGTGCCAACAACACTTCGCAAAGCAAAGATGTTTCTTGAAGATGAATATCTTCACGAAATCATGGCAACCTGTGATGAACACTGCTTTTATTTCAAAGCAAAATGCTGCCACAGTTACAGGAAAAACGACCCGCCGCATCAGCTAAAATTGGCCTTGTGTATTGTTAAGGGTGACGTTCTCAATTCCACTTGTACCTGTGTGGCTGGAAAAGTGGGATTTTGTAATCACACATCGGCGCTAATGCTGAAACTTTGCAAATTCAGTCTATATGAAGCTAAAACTACAAGGGACTTACAAAAAGACGCAGACGAGAATCCACAAGTAGCATGTACTTCCCAGCTTCAATCCTGGAACAAGAAAGGTGGAGGCGAAAATATAGTAGCTGTAATATAGTAACCTGTCATGGAGGTTGTGGTAAAAAAGGCAAAACTGGATGAACCAAGCACCTCACGTTGTGGCGGTGGTGTGAAATGCTTATTGTATGAAGCCAGAAGACAACCACAACATGATCTGGAAAGAGAGAAGGCTTTTAAATCTGAACTTTCAGGAATTGATCCAAACTTGGGTTTTGCTCATATGAACAAAGAAAAAAACCTAGCTTTTGAACTGAGTGATACCAAATTTGGCAAAAGTCCTGTTGGGTCGTTCTTGAGTTATCAAACTTCTTTCACAGAATCGAATTTCTCTGCTCAAGCGAATCTAGGCTCAGTTCAGAGAGTAAATGATGTTGCCCTGGACCTCACTCATTATCCTCGCTTTCCTATGACAAATGAGGAGGACATGACCACACCTCGGGAGCTCTCAGATTCTGAGAAGAACTTGCTGTCTACTCTAAATGTGGATGAAGACAAAATCCATGAAATCGAAAGCAAAACAAGGGATCAATCAGCATCTGAAATGTGGAAGCAAGAACGCACCTATCGATTTACTGCCTCTAACTTCCAAGCGATTACCAAGAGGAAAAGGAATCATGATACCTATGCACAGTCCATCATGCTCCCAAAGCCATTTTCCTCGAAATATGTTGCCCATGGCATTAAGTATGAACCCATCGCTCTTCAAGAGTATCAGAAATTCATGTTCAACCAGAAAACACCAGTAGCTGTTTTAAGGAGTGGATTTGTCGTATCAAAAAGTTGTCCAGTACTAGGTGCCTCGCCTGATGCAAAAATTGTGGATAAAGGATGTGTACATTGCTTTGGTTTGGGAGAGGTAAAGTGTCCCTACAGCAAGTTCCATGAAACACCCTTGGATGCATGCTCTGATCCCAATTTTTTTATGGAGAAAATAAATGACAAAGAGTGCAGACTGAAAAGGGATCACGCATACTATGCACAAGTGCAAGGACAAATGGGGATAACTGGAAGCAAGTGGTGTGATTTCATTGTTTATACCAGCAAGGGACTGTACGTGGAGAGGATAGCCTTTGATCCTGACTACTGGAGAAACTTACAAACTGAACTTTTAACTTACTATTTTTTACACTTCATTAAGTTTGCTGCTGAGGACTATCAGAAAAATGCAGTAGATAATTAGCTATTCAATGCCCTTTGATTGTATATATTGTAGGCTTTTCAACTTTTTTGGTGGCAATTCAGTAATTAATTTACTTATGTCTTGTTACAGTATCACTACTCCAAACAAGGCCACCCAAGAAAAAGCTTTCCAAATTGTCCAATAGTATTAGAGTGCGAAAGCAATACAAATGGTTCCAATTTATTACTTTTGAAGCACACAACTTGCATAAAATTATTATTTGTGGGAAATCTGTTGTTGGCACTGCAGGATTTCATTCGAGTATTTCCACTGGCAGAATTTGCTTGGGTGGTCTTAGTTGGAGTAGCTGCACTGTAACTGGGAGGAGATTGATTCTCCACACCCTTGTGCCAATACACAAGTTATTCTTACTTTTGTCCATGTGCTTGTTCCTTTTTATGAGAGACTATTTTAGATTTAAAGACAGTTCCCTTGCTTAATGGTGTACATATTTGTGCAGTACAGGGAATTGTAGTGTTGATCATAGGACACAAATTTTTTCAACAAAAATAACTTTTACACTGTCTGTAGATGTAAGTCACATGTTATTTGATATTTTTTAATGAAAAATGTAATAAGAAGCATGCATGGCACCACAATGTTATTTCTTTTGAATAAAAAAAAACTGAGGAAATATTTATATTGACTGCCAATAGCAGGGAAACTGTCTGGTTTGATTTTGAGCTGATATACACAGGAATAAAATGTCACACAATTTTAAATTGGATCACATCTTTTTTCTTATGTGAGTGGAGACCGGTAGGAGTAATAGCCACTTTACAAACTGAACAACAACAATAACAAAATATTATCACCCCCTGGGTATTCGGTTGTCTACACATGTACATAATTTTGGACCACTTAAAGCTAATGTTATAGTGATATTCAAAGAATAGTTCTTGTCCCAGTTTATTCAAATAGAAATAATGTTTGGTTGAGCCTTACATAAGATTGCACAGACTGCCCACAGTTGATTGACAACCCCAAACTGATGGAGCGGCACAACTCCATCCCAAATGTGAAAATTCTTGATATTGTTTATGGCACGCTCAACATGAATTCGCAGGCTTGCAATTTCCTGAGTGCGAACAACATCTTGTGCTGGCATTTGATTTGAGCTGCCAAGAAAGGGAGGAATGTTCAAGGAAACTCCTAAAGGTAACAAGTCCTCGATTGTAAATCCTTTGTCTGCCATGACTGAGTCTCCATCTTGCAATGGCAAATCCAACAATCCACTTCTGACAACAATCTCTCTGTCAGAGATGCTGCCAGTATACAGCTGGCTGATGAAGGTTATTGCACCGCCAGGAGAAATGCCAATTAATCCCTTCAGGGTTGTGTGGTGTTTATAATTGCTAAACAGCTCCCCATTTAAATGCAAACTACTGGGCATTTGACACCTCACCTCTGTACAGTCGATAATAACTCTTGTAGAACTATATTTTTGCTTGAAATCTTCAGGCATTGTCTCATTAATTACTTGCCTTGTTGGCCAAATGTTTAGTTGGCCTAGCATCAAATACATGAAATTTATCCAGCTGATAAAAATCCGACTAACTGTTGAAGTGGATATGTCAAACAGATGACTTAAGTGCTCCTCAGGAATGCCTTGTCTGAGTCTACACATCACAAGGAAATATTCGTCAATAGGCCTCAATGACCTACTTCTGCCTTTCTTGCTTCCATTAGCTGCCAACTCCTCATAAACGCTGGCAGATACATTTTTCCTTGAAGACAACCAGTATGTGATGTTTTCACCCATATCACCAGGATTCAGGTATCTAAAAACAGACATAAATACCTTCCAGTTTGGAAATCCAGTATAAAAATGGATTGACGCATCACTGCTTTGAAATCTTTCAATAGTGAAAACTTGGTTTTGCAAAGATTCAATACGTCGCTTAGCTCTTTCAAGATTGGATTCAAGGTCCACTATTTGTTGTGTCAGCGAGGTCTCAGTGCCTTCCTTTGGTTCTGTGGTTTGAGTCTCCGCGTCCATTTTCAAGTTTTCAGACAGGATGCTTTCCACAGTTTCTCTTTCTTCTATGCGATTTTCCCCTTCATCTACGCAGTTTTCTGAGTTTTCTGGCTCGTCATTCGTTCCGGTTTCTTCAAAAAGATTTCGGCTTGTTTCATTGATGCTTTCGCGTACTGCTGGCACTTTATGTTTCCGGGGAGAGCTGCGAGTCCACGCAAACTTCGAAGGAACAGCATTCTCTTGCAGCTCCGTTCTGCCAGCGAGGGTCTTTACAAAATCACATTCCAGCCTAAAATGTCTCGAACAGACCTTGGTTGCCTTCGTGATGCGAAAATGTTTTCCTTCCTCTCTTCTGATGGCGTGAAGTCACTGTTTACGGCGACCGACATGATCAGGAAACTTGAAAAACGAGACTTTCCTGCCATCCTCCTCGCGACAACCTTTCTTGGTGCACTCGGGAACACAGCAGTGCGTGGGCATTTTTTTAAGCCCGTGGTAATTATCTGAGTAATTTCGATTTCAGATAAACAAAAACACTCGGTTACGTTTTCACATTATCACGTTCGACGATACAGCAAAAAACAGGCTACATACAAGAGAGATTTGGAACGCATTTGCATGTGTTTACGTTTTTCATTATTGAACGTGGCCTAACTAGCCTCGCTCTGATGTTAGTAGTTACCATCCCGCCCAAGCGGTCCGCCATTATCAAAGTCGTGTATGGAGTGATACTAGAATTTACAATGTAGTGCATAGTAGCATGTAAAATTTTTTGTTTTGCCTATTTGATTGGAACTGCATTTTTGTGAAAAATCACCTTTATTATAAAGTCTGGAAAGATTTCTGCATCATTCTATACATTAATTTTACATGGACCACTGTCATACTAACCCTGTTTCAAAAAAAGGGGGAGAAAGAATAGAGATTGAGTTGCAAAATGTACACCTAATTAATGTTGGAAAAGGAACACTGGATAAATGGACATGATAATGGCTGCGAGATTAAGAAGGAGGTCTGGGATGGAGCCAGATATGCAGAACTGGCTTGGTTTTGGAATCTTGACGAAAAGGTGGTGTTTGCCTGCAAGATGTATCAAAGATGGATGTAAAAATGTTTTTAGTGCAGAGGACGTAATACAGGCCCCTAATAATAATAATAATAATAATAACGCGAATATTTATACAAGATAACCTATCAGTTCTAATAAAAAGAACTGTTATCAAAAGGGTCCTGTAATTATCTCATAATTAGCTAAAAAATAAAAAATAAAAAATCGAAAAAGGAAAATAGAATAAAACAACACTAAGAAATCTAAGATTTAAAAATCAAAATCTGTAAAAATCATCGACTTACAAGACTGAAAAGAGTTATGAATTATGGAATACTATTGAAAAAATTGTTTTAAATTACTCTTAAAAAGAAACCTTGAGTTTACAGTTCTTAAATGCCGAGGTAAAGTATTATAAACTAGAGCCCCTTGAAAGGCAAAACTTCTCCGTCCAAATTCTAATTTGGTTTTGGGAAGTTTTAGTGAACACCCATTGTTTCTAGTGTTAATGTTGTGTTCAATTTTTGTAAAATATCCTTTAAAAGGGGTACAGACATTATCCTGAAGACAATCAAACACAAGCTGGCAGGACTGCCTCTTTATTAAACTCTCCACTGTCTGGACTTGATAATTTCCACCAATGACTTTCTGACTTCGACGTTCAATGCTTTCAATTAGACTCTTACGGGAATGTGACCAACAGAGACCCAGAGTTCCACAGTACGTAAAAACAGGTTGAATCATTGCTTTGTAGATTTTCTCAGCACTGCTCTTGTCGATTAAAGGTCGGATTCTCCTGAGTAAATTAAATCTTCCAGCTGCTCTTTTATACATTTTGTCAAAATGTGATTCGAGATTTAAGGATGAATCCAAATTTACACCCAAGTATTTATACGATGACGTGGTATTAATCAGTGTTCCATTTACAGTCAAGGCTAGTTGTCTTCCATTCAATGCATTAAGCCTTTTGGCAGTACCAAAGATCATACACTCAGTTTTGCCCTTTTTTAGATTAAGGACAATCAGCCTGATGGAATGAAAGAGTTGTACTGTGACTGCTGGTGTACCAGATTTGTTCATCATCCTGAGTATGCTAATGGTGACCCACGGAACATTGCCTATATAGGTAAGATAATTTTTAAAAAGCGTGATGTACATTATTTGAATGAAATAGGCATTTTTTAAAAATACGTTATCCTTCTTCAACTGCAACAAAACAAGGATCTTGTTATATATGTTTGTTCAACATCCTTTCTCGTCAATAACACAAAAAAAATTGTTGTCAAATACCTTTCCATTGCAATGTAAATGTATATGACTCAGTTACATTTTCTTCAATACTTTTTTCAATATGTTTAATGATGCTTTTTGCTTCTTTGTGTTGTTCAACTTTAAAATGACCAATCACTATTGTAATTATTTTTATTGTTTCAACTTAAGTAATCTTAAGGTCACTGGGATGGCTTTCAGCCATTTGGAAGGAAATCACGCATTACTGGTAAGGTGAATTCTTAACTGAAACTATTCAAATCTTATCGGGCACTCATGGTTCATGATACTCCATGAATGAAAAGTATTGTGGTGGTGATGCTTACAGATGAATGCACGATTTATTTAGCATAAAATGTTCATCAATTGAAGTAAATACATGTATCTTCTGATCACCTAAGATCCTGCATATAGACATGAGCCAACAGGTGAGATTTGATCAACTACCCGGTACTGACAATAATTTGTATGCCATGTACAAAAGGTGCAATAGATGTGTCAGTGGCAACAATGACAAAGGAAGAACGCTTACAGACAGGTGAAGTTTGCACAGTTGGATTTGTGCCATCTTATGATCTGCCTGATAAACGGCCAAATTCTATAGATCCTTTTCTTGAGCCACTTGTCAGTGATATTGACAATGGATTTATCGAAGGTAAAAATTTAAAATTTAGGTGCAAATATTTACTACTTGTTACTGTATGAATGAGTTAAGAAAATACATTTTTAATGGGGAAATATTTTTGATACTATGTCATTGAAACTTGCCTTTGTAGAGCTTTACAATAATATTATTTTAGTCTTCTGCAAATACTTAGTCAAAATGCTGAAAAAAGGTATTTGACGGGACTTATTGAGACTCAACACACACAGGATGGGATCAGTGACATCAGGAATGTGGGCCAAGAACTGATGGCAGTGGGATCTTCATTTCTGCTAACCTGAACCAAACGCTTCCAAGGAAGACTGGCTTTACATCTTGTCTTTAGGATACCAAGTGAATTATGCAGGATCACTTCCAAACTTTCCACCTGCTAACATCACAATTCGACACATTATACTGCTTTGGACAGGGGACCATCCTGCACAGTGTAAGGTTTGCAAGACTAAGGGTGCTGGAGCCAGGAAAGGATGTCGGAAATGTCATTTTTGTGGTAGGTTGTGAAAGGTGAAGACAGCACAATTTTATGGTCCTATTCTTTTCAGTCTACATGTATGTACTAGCTGGAAGTGTATTCTCTCAATGTTCTAAAGAGTATTAAAAACATGCAGCATTATACACTTTATCTCTGTTAACTAGTAACGACGCATTATTTCTTGGTTACTCCATGTAGGTACATGGTTGAGCAAACACAATCACTACTAGTACCCAAACTTCAGAAAACAATACAGATTTCCTTATCAAAAGAGGTTGCTCAGGGAAGAATTGCCGGTAATGAAGCAATATGAAGAAGAAGAAAGACCTACCAATTTCCAAAGGATAAGTAAGGCTTTATCTCCTTTATGGGTTTGATGTTCTCAGGGACTCAGTCTTTGATGCTATGCACCTTTTACCTCTCAATGTGGTCAAGAATAACATTGAGCGATGGATTTCTAAAGGCTCTTTGAACAAAAAGGACCTTGATGCCAACTTGGCAAAAATGCCATGGACCAGAGGTACATATAACTATAAATAAACATTTACACTTAGGATCAAACAGTGGTCAACAAAAGTCTGTATTTTTGAACAAACCAGTGGACAAGGGTGTTGACTCGACAGGTAATGGGAGATATGACTATATTTGGTAAAGTGCATGCAGTTACTGTGGCACAGACATGCTCTTGTCAAATACTTGTAATGTCTTAATCCCTTGATTGTTAACTTATTTTTACTGAATAAATGTAAGCACAACCTTTTTGTGGTGATATTTCAACTGCTGGTGCTGTTGTTTTTTCACTACCTTACAGATAGGTACTTTAAATACATACTGGAGCACAAAGTCACAAAGGCCAGTAATTGTTCAATTGCCTGATGTTACATCCACAGTTAATATTTTCTTTTCTCCAGGTTTTGTGTTTACCCCTAAGAGAACCAATTCGCTTCAGTGTAAATCACAATAACTTTTGTTTTACAGATTATCGTGCATCTTTCTTGCCTCTGGATACTGATTAAATAGGTTACTAGACATGTAAGTTCATTGTTTTATTAGCTTTCTATTATGCTAGTATGGCAATAGAGGGTAATACTTACAATTTTGAAGACAAATTTTTGAGAGGTCAATTGCTGTGTAATATTGTTGTACAAGTAGGTGTCAATACCTGTTTTGCCGCATGTACCATGTTTTCAGGATTAACTTTCACATTTATGACACATTATTAAACTGTGAACGTAATAAACGATGGAATAATATTTATTTCTAGAATATAAATTCAGCCATATATAATATCACAAGATACAAGATATAAGTTAAACTAGTTATGGCACTATTTGTGTAATTAAAAAATACTAGGGGTGCACTCTGAGTAAGTCATCATTGTCATTCTCTTGATAATATCTTAAGAGTAAGCTGTTCTTGATTTTCTCTTGAAGCGGAGGAATACCAGAAATTGGCTTTTCCAGCATCTGAGTTTGTCTTAAATGGGTTACGTCCTGAGGGCGAATTGAAACTGTGGGCACCTGTTCCAAGAATGGTAGAGTTTGTCTTCAATTCAGGAAGATATGGCTGGACTGAAGATATGATTGAGAACTTTAGATGCCTTGCTTGGAGGTATTGTATTTCTTGCGAAGAGAGGTATGGAGCTAATGCATGTTATCAATCTACACTTACCTGAAGACATTGCGAGATTCTCAGCACCAGGTAATTTCTGGTGTTTTCAATTTGAAAGAGCTGTGAAGCAATATGTGCAGCAAAGTAGCAACAACAAGCACATTGAAAAATCCTTTGCCCGCAGAGAAAGTCAAAGGGAATGAAATTTAAGCAAGATCTTAAGCTGATCTCTTCTGAAAGGTGCAGATTTACATGGGCTAAAGACAAGGAGAAGGTGATTGTAGTAATGAATTAGTCGAAATTTTGTTTTTTAGCAAATTGACAGTCACCCAACTAGGAATACTTACAGTTCACCGGAACAATGATTGTATTATTTTTATGATCCCTGCATGTAATGGTCATGGTAGGCCTAGTTAGCTCTTTGCTGTGAAACATAAGTTTCATTTCATTTTTTGGGTGGACTATTTGTGGAATTCTTGCACATGATACGAATTGAAAACAAACAAGATGCCAACAAAGTGCAAACAATAATACAGTTTTTCTTGTGGTAATTATAGTCATTGCTGTAGTAATAATTATACATACTATGGATTACAATGCAGTATCATGGTGTAACGGGCAGTGAGATACATTAACTCTCTTTTCCATTGTGCTCAATGAGTTAGGCAACTGCATCATCCTTGGAAGGAGCCAAGTACCTCATAAAAATCTGTTCTGGTGGCTCACTCGCCGACAAAGTGAACCAAGGTGTGTTGATTGGTTGTGGCTGTTTCCACCTGATGTCTCGTTAACTGTATTTTAGAATACTTACAGCATCCTACAGCAGATACTGTGGATGAAGCTGTAGTAGTATAGCAACCGCTTGGGCGTGAATAAATGAATATATAATGAGGTCGGTTATATGGGCACTGTAGAGGCAACTGCTTGGGCATGAATAAATGAATATAGAATGAGGTAGGTTATGGCGGGCCATGTAGTGGGTATAAATTGTGAATAAATTCATATATAATGAGGTTATGGCGGTGTGTTGATGTCACTAAATCGATATTGGTCACGTGTTCCTTATATTATTTTATAATTGGCTCATTACCTAATCGATAAAAAAAGCCCTGAACAGCCATCATTCCTTTATCCATGTGTAATGTTAATAAAGTTACAAATTAATCGAATCTTAGCTTGTATGATTGTGTTTTACAATTTTAAAAACAGTTTTTTGCAAGAGTTAATGGGTCTTTACATGTGTCTTTGAGTACAATCCTTGCATATCCAGTTCTTGTCTCTATAACTAGTTCGTCCTACAAATTTATCCTTGTTCCCTTCCAGTTTGCACGTCGTAAGGGTCTGTTTTTCCAGTTTTCCGGCTCCTTAAAAGGGTATTGTATCCTCTTTGATAAATCTTCGGAAAAGAGATCCAAAAATATGACGATATGACTGGGCGTTCTGTGGAATATGTACCATTTACGCTCCACTGTTGTTACACCGTCACCCTCTATGTTGGTCAATGTTAAATCGCACAACCAGTGTGACAAGTTTTTCATCAACGGGAAGTCTTGATTGTAGTTTTTGTTGAAATATTTTTCCTCTTCACATTTCCATTGAATTTTGTAAATGAGACATACCCAGTCGTATTTCGTTGTCATGGTTTGTGGAGTCATCTTTACTATGTGGTGTAAATGGGTGTGTGGTGTAAATCGGCAGGAAAACTTTTAGTTTGTTTGTATAGCAACTGCTTGGGCATGAATAAATGAATATATAATGAGGTAGGTTGAAGATGAGTTGCAGTACTGATAAGACTGTAAGTAATTAGGTGTGTATTAATAAGAAAATGTTTGTTTATTTTTATTTCATGATGACAGAATACAAGTCGAGTTCTGTTATGGAGAGTTTGGATGAGGAAGAGGAACAATTGTTCGTTTCTCGCAAGAAACTTTCGAAAGTACAGGAAACTATATATGACTATATAAGATTGTAGAGAGTCTGTGGACGACATTGTCAGTGGAGAAGATTTGGGTGGCGACGAATTTCCCGTGTGTTTCATATTCCGTGTAGATTCCAGATTAGCTGCAGATGAATTAGTTACTGCCATCAAAGACGGCAAGTTTTGATAAAAAACTTGCTGTCGTTATCGACATTTTGTAGATGAAATCAGTCTGCAAATGCATTGTGCAAGTATTGAGGTTCAGTCATGAGTCAATCAGAGTGACAAAGAGATTATTTGCATATTTTGATGCAATTGGTAAGTAGGAGAGTAAACTAGTTTAAAATTCATTTTTATTCATTTTTCTCTTTTGCATTTTTGTGAATAGTCATGTTTGAAGTACAGTCAGTTAACAACACGTTCATCGGGGGTTGTAAACCCTATTCTTTTTGTTTTAACAGTTATGTCGGTGAAGAATCAAAGTCATCCTCCAACAGGTGGAAGTAGCAAAAGAGTGGAAGGGCCTTCTAATAGCGGCTTATGGTGTGGGTCATGAGAGTCCGTGTGTTTGCAAATTATTGGATAAGATGGGATTCGTCACGCATCATCAATTTGGCGCCAGATCTTTATTGACTCATTTTTGTGTGATCAGAAGTGCTTTGAAACAGTGTCTCACCGAGGTATCTGGCTTGTTAGATGACTATATAGAGAGTGGTGGAGAGAGAGATTTTGCAGAAATCATAAAGCATTGTCTCAATGAAGAAGGAAACAAGCAAGTCCAGTATGTATCATCAGATGGCAAAGCAGTTTTGACAGAACAGATCATCTACAAACTGGTGAATTTGTTCACATCCACCGAGCTCATCAATTTGGATCCTGTATCTGGAGTGTGGTTTGGTTTTTTGTTCAAAGATCCTGTTCTCGAAGAAGATGCCAAACAAGAAGAAGTTGAGGAAGGATAGATAGATAGATAAATAGATAACTTTATTAAAACTCCATTGCAGCCCAAGGGCTGGATTACGGACTGTACAATACGTTGAATACTAAGACTAACTATTATAGATAAACAACTGTAAATAAATAAAACAAAGGAACAAAATACTACGTCATGAAATTTAAGAAAATAGCCACGAATTTATAGCCGCGTTATGCATGATAAAACTATTCATTAGTCTATTTGTTCTACAAAGAGGTACGTTAAAAGCGCGCTTTCTCCTTAAGGCTACAGTACTAAGATTATGTGACGGCAAAAGGCCATGTAATTTGTGGAGGCTGTTGTCCGTAATCTCATTGAATAGGCGCTCTCTCAGCCATTGGCGCCGTTGGTGGAGGGTGGCAATATTGCACTCTTTTAGAGCCTCTTGATAGCCTAAATCTGGGAAAATAATTCTAAGTGCACGGCGCTGAATTTTCGCTAGCTCTTCAGAGAGCATTCTCTTTCTTTTGGTTGGGGGAGTCTGATTTGGCTTTACTTCATTATCATCGTCTTCCTCAATGCGCACACATCTCTTGTAACGTCCCACTGGCGGTTCTTGTTTCTTCAGCTGTCGGAGTAGATTTTATCTTTTTCGGTGTTTAGTTGGGCTCTATGAAATCTTGCAAATCTGCACCATTATCTGCATCTTCATCGTATTGCTCTTTGGTGCAGCCTCTGCTTTGTCGATCACGTTGCGCTTCATTGCTTCTATAGAGGTTTCGTGGTTGGTGTCTTGAACAAATTCTGCAGACTTGGGAGGAATCTTTCTTTTTCTCTTTCCTTTTTGTTTATTTGCAGGGGGTCTGTCTCTTGCTTCTTCATCAAAGGTTTTATCCACTATCGCTTCATTGTCCATGTAAGATGCCATGGTTTTTTAGGTCGTGTTTTTTTTCTGTTTTTGTTATCACGTCAAAAAAAAATGCGAGTGGCAAAGAATGAATTTTTTAGTGGTTAAATATATACTCTCCTTTTGGCGCCGAAAACACCATTTGTATTTTCATGATTAATACATGAGGTTATTTTTGAAATCATATTGTGCGTAAAAAAGTAATTGCCTGCCATGAAGTTTGTTTAAAGAAAATGTAAAAATGTGCGTAAAAAGTTATTAATTGCCTGCCATGAAGTTTGTTTAAGGGAAAAAATTTTTCATTTATTTGTTTACTTGATCTACGCTTTAAAGGTAAATAAAAGTTAATGAACAAATGCTTTGGTTGCGTAAACATTTTTTAAAGCCGCCTTACGTTTTAGTTTTGGCATCACACTTCACGCCATTTTTTGGCGAATACCGAAAGTGGAATGAAATTTAAAAACTAAACGAGACTTACCTGTAAGTTGAAGTTTGACTGTGATTCTACCGAGTTACAGAATGCTGAGAGATTACATGAGATAGCAAGCGCATGCGCCAATCAGGTTTTAAAGACTGAATGTACGTGTTACCCAACAGCAGAGGGGAGGGGAGGGAAATTGGGCATGTAATCTCTTAGCATTCTGTAACTCGGTAGAATCACAATCAAACTTCAACTTACAGGTAAGTCTCGTTTAATTTTTAAATTCTACCTCGTTACCATGCTGAGAGATTCCATGAGACTTCAAAGCAACACGGACATGAAGGAACAACAACATGCCACTTTAATAGTAATATGTAAATGATACATTTTACATAGATGACAAGACTGATCTTGCATAATTTGAAGTCTTAGCTATAGGTTTGATGTAAAAACGAGCAAAGCAGCATTCAGATGACCACCCTGCAGTTTGGAGAATGTCATCTAGATTTACAGAAGCCCTGCTTGCTGCTGAAACAGATGCAGCCCTTGTACTATGAGCTGAATATTTTGTTACATCAATACCAGCTAAAGCCATAGTGTATCACACCCACCTAGTGACTGTATCCCTGCTTACGGGCTTATAAGGTTTAGCGTAACTTATCAACAGCTGTGACTGGCCGCTAGATCTCAATACTTTAGTTCTTACAAGGTATTCCGTAAGCGTAGTAACAACACAAATAGAGGGTCGTTCAAATGATTCCAGAACAACCTGAGGGTTAGGTACCCCTGGTTTGCTTTGTTTTAGGTGGCTAGGGATGACAAATGTGTATTTGGCATCGTTCACAAACATATGATTTATGTCTAACAAGTGAATAGTCTGGCCTCGTTGGCCTGATACTAACAACAACAACATAACAAGTTTCAATGTAAGCTGTTTAAGTGTCAACGATTCAACAGGATGAAGTGTAGCCAGGTATGTTAAGACCACTTGGACATCCCAAACTTCTGTATATTTGGGCTTGGGTGGTCGTGACTGGAAAACACCTTTCAACAGGCGACAAACTAGCGGGTTCTGTCCAACTACAGAGCCATCATCCAATGACACATAAGAAGACGATGCACTTCTAGCACAGTTGATAGCACTGTAAGTAAGTCCTTGGTCAAAAAGTTCAGAAAGGAAATCCAAGACTGCTCCTACAGGTGGTTGAAGATGATCGACTTTCCTCTGGAGACAAAATGCTGTCCATTTCTTGATGTACCCGGAGTACTGTTTCTTAGTTCCCCCCCACCAGGATGCCATGAGCAATCCAGCAGCTGACTTCAATACTCCTCTTGTTTCATAGTACTGCCGGACAAGAGAAATGCCATCAGTCTCATTTGCTTTCTCAGAGGATGTAGAGTCCCTGACTGTGGTAGGGTGAGGAGGTCCTTGTCTTGTGGGAGCATTAATGGATTTGCCACAAGAAAGCTTAGTAGCCGGGGCCACCAAACCTGTGTGGGCCACACAGGAGCCACCAACAGTGCCAAAGTCTGATCCTTCTCTAATTTCTGCAGACATCTGTTAAGCAGAGAAAAGGGAGGAAAAATGTGAACAAACTGTCCACTCCAGGAAAACGAGAAGGCATCTACGTGGCAGGCTCCAGGGTCAGGCTTCCAAGAAACATATTTTGGAAGCTGGTTGTTAAGTCTGCATGCAAACAGATCAATCTCAGGAGTACCCAGTAGGTCGGTAATCTTACAGAATATATCTGGTTGAAGCTGCCACTCAGTTCTCTCATTAAATTGTCTGGAGCTTATGTCTGCCTCAATATTAAGGACACCTGGCAAATGGCGTGCAGTCAACCAGATATCATTTTCCATACAGTAAATCCAAACACTTTTAGCAAGTTTGTTGCACGGAGGGGATTTAGTGCCCCCCATTGCATTAAGATAGCAGACAGTTGTAGAATTGTCAGTTTTAATGCACACATGCTTTCCTTTTAATAAGGGCTGGAAGGATTTCAAACCAAAATAGACTGCTAATAATTCAAGTTCATTAATGTACTTTTGTTTTCAAATGGGGACCACATGCCTTGGGCACTTTGTCCATTGCATACCGCCCCCAGCCTAATTTCGATGCATCTGTTGCCATTTCTATATCTGGGTTGTCCATGGTGATACTTTTGCATGCTGTAGGTAGGTTAGTCACCCACCTGCGAAGCCCACTGACAGATTCTGAGGAGAGGGTCATATTAGCTTCATAGTTGCCATTATTTTGTTGCAAAGCTGTATTTTTGTCAATTTCAAGACTCCTGTAAAAAAGGGGTCCATACTGGACAGCAGGCAAACTAGAGACCAGAAGTCCAATGACCTGGGCAACTTCTCTTATAGAAATTATACTTTTCTTTAGCAGTTGTTGGCATGCCAAAATTATTTTCTCGGTTTTTTCTGCCGTAAGAAATACTTTCATAGAATCTAAAAGAAAACCAAGAAATGCCAATTTCTGACATGGTTGCAACACTGACTTTTTATGATTGATCAGGAATCCTAGAGACTCAAATAGGGTTAGGGTAGTAAGAATATTACTTCTGCAGTCTGTCTTTGAGTCCCCCTGTAAATATAAGTCATCTATATAGCCAACATTTAAGTAGCCTTGGCTACGCAATGTGCTATACACTGGTTTCAATAGTTTTGTAAAGTATCTTGGTGCAGATGCTAGGCCGTTAGGGAGACATGTGTCCTGAAACAGCCTATTTCTCCAGAAAAACCTTAAATATTTCCTGTGCTCAACAGCCACAGGCACAGTGTAATATACATCTGTTAGGTCTATAGAAGCCATATAACAGTTTTTCTTTATTAACTGGATAGCACATATTAGGCTTTCCATTTTAAAATGTTGATACTCTATGGATGCATTCAGTCCTTTTAGATTCAAGATCAGTCGGTAAGAACCATTTTTCTTTTTTCGGAGAAAAATTGTAGAGACGTACTGACCATAACTAGGGTCAGTCTCCTCAAGAACCCCTTTGTTAAGCAATTGTTGTATTTCACCATCAATAAGTGCAGCCTCTTCAGAGTTAAATCTAACTGGAGGCTTAGGATATTGTTGATAGGGGTGTTCAGTAAACTCAAGATGACAGTGTTCAACCATGCCAAGAATTTTTCTGTCTGATGTAATTTCCATCCAGGCAGAGAGAAAGTATTTAAGCCTGCCAGCAATTTGCAACTCTTTGTCCCTTACCTCAACGTTTAGTTGTGGTTCTTCTGAGCAGCCTTCCTCCCACCCTCCTTCTTGCTGAAGAGGGGACGGCGGTAGTTTTTTGACAGCCCAGAATGATAATTATTATTCCTGTATTTGCCTTGGTATCTGTCTGAGTGACCATCACTTCGTGATCTTTTGAAGCTCTGCTTAGTTTCTCTACTAAGCTTGGAAGTGATTCGGTTGGTATCAGTAATGTCTTTTACCGCCTTGGGTAGATCATCTCCAAAAAGCTCAGTTGTTATTGGGTTTGAGGGAGCACAAAGATAGTGGTAGCTTGTGTGAAGCTCCAGTTTTAGAGCCTCTCTACGCCTCAGATTTAACTGTGTGTTAGAATTAGCCATCAACAGAACACCATCCATGAGTTGGTTAACTAGTTGACCCTTTGATGGCATATCTGGCTTGCTGATGAGGTCATTTACAACCTGGACCACTGCAGTTGTACCCTTAATAAGGGATTTTTGCACCTTCTGGAATTTAAGATCTGAGGTACGTGCTCTCTCTGAAAGATTATTCCAGATTGGTAGGTTGACCCTAGTTTCGGCCAGCATATCACAGTTTTTTGGCCTGAGATACCTTTTTTTGATTTCATTCAGCTTATCTTCCTCAGGTTTGTCTTTCAATAACTTTTGGACAATAGCGGCTAAGTTTCCATGAATTTCAGCGCCATCTTGTTCAGAGACATTAAACTCCTTTTCGACTTTATTAAGTATGTCACTATTGTCCTTAGGCAGAGCAATGCCATCATCGGTTTTTTGTTTTTTACGAGCAGGTTCCTCAGGTTCTATGTCTGAGCTGCCGCCACGGTCATCCAACTCGGAGTCGGAAGCTACAGAAGCGTTATTCTCGTATGCGGCGTCCTTTTTTGCCTTGAGCAAATCGTCCAAATTGCTAAAACCCTTGTTCATTTCCACTGCAAGACCAGAAAAAGCCTCTTTGAGAAGGGCAGCCATGTCAGTGGTTAAACTTTGACCCGGGGTAGCAGATTGTTGTGAGCCGCTACGACGCTCTTTTGGCGGGCTTTTTTCCCTTGAGGAACGGCTAGGTTTTGTCACAGTTTTTGTGACCACTGCCGTCTTAGAGGCACCAGAGCCAGTAGAAGGTGCTTTCTCGCTCTTCTTTTGCAACTTGTCATCACATTTAAGTGATTTTGTGGGATCTTTAGTCCCAGAAGTGGGCTCTGCGTCTTTTTTGCTTGATCCTGCAGAAAACTCTTCGTCCCAGTCGTTCAAACTGGCGTCTAAGGCCGAGTCCATCTCTAGCAATTTGGAAATGGTAGTTTCCTTTGCTAAAGTCAATGACTCGTTCATTTTTAGTAGATAAAAGAGCTGTATTTTTGGAAAAAATCCTCAAATACAGCGAGAAAAAGTCAATCTGATCGGCGACAAACATTGCACTGATTGGCGCATGCGCTTGCTATCTCATGGAATCTCTTAGCATGGTAACGAGGTAGAACTATTGTTTTTCCCGTTCTTTTCTCTTTCCTCTTCCGGTTTGAGGTGGTTGATAGATTGGACTATGTTCCCATCTCGGATGAAAAGAAACTTCGCTTCCTTCACTTTCTGGCGGCGTATATACCAGTGACTGAGGTATAACATTTTCAGCTCCAGTTAACCATTCTTCCGAGTTGCTCTCCCAGGTAGTGCCCTAACTTCCGTCAGATTCTTCATTGCTGTCGTGAGCGGTTGATGTATGAGTTAGATTCGATCCACTTGAAGAACCGGTTGGAGAAACAGAAGGGGGTGCCATCCCATAACCATATCGTCTCAATTCGTTTTGATCATTAATATATCTTCTTATATCGTCCAGTCCCATAGATTCAAAACATCTTTCACTTAGTGCTGGCGAAAGTACACTGTCATAACCAGTACTAAGAATTCTAGCACTGCTACCACTACTTGGTAGAGATTGATGTACGCAAATCGCTCTTCCCCGTCGTATTAGGGGGTTGGCAGCATCCACTATTCTCTGCATACCTGGAAAGATGTTGGCGGCATCTTTGACACTTATTCCCAGACCCAGAATCTCTTTTCCGTATTTTTTCATTAAAGCTGGTGTCTGTTGCACTTTGTCGGGTTGTTTCAGTTTTTCGGGATTGTTTCTTCCCTTTCAAAGGTTGAAATAGACGTTTAGAGTTCTGAGATAATGGATTGCTTTTAATAAGTCGTCTTTTCCCAACCCTCTATATTTCTTGTGCGCCGCCATTATTGTTGTGTCTTCTTCATCTTCCATGTCCACTCCCGTTATTCCTTGAGTGACTTTTCGAGATCCAGCATTTGCATATTTGGTGTCAGCATGATTCATCCCTTTACCACTCTGTTGCATCTTGATCGAACTTTTCAAACAATCCAAAGCGTTTCTGTCCAAGTAAACGTACTCCTTGATTTCGTTACTGTTGTGCAGATCTATCTTGTCTAATTTTTTTTTTATAACTCATCGTCCCTTGCGTTGTCTAGTAGAGGAAGAAAAATGAGATACTTTGCCAATTCTTTCGCTTTTTGTTTACACTGTTTCAGGGCTTGTTTCTTCACTTCTAAGTTCGCCTGTTTGTTTGCCAAAAGTTCTATACACTTTTCTTTATCTGTGGTCGTCTTCACCACTTTTAAAGTTGTGTAGTTGTAAAAGAGATCGCAGAGTCCTAATAGTGCATCTCCGTCCAAGAGCGTTCCATCGATGACAAATTGTCTAATTTGTTCGTAATTTTCGTAAAACCTATCTTTTTCCGTGTCTGTGGACATGTCTCAGATATATGGGTTCGAAATTGTTGACAGGTATTTTCGTGTGAATGTGTTCTCTCTGGGTGTGGGGTTCTTTCCAGTTTTGCATATAAATGTCGTGTACATATCCCTTATTTAGCCTCCTCAGTCGTGGATCCCTTATGGGTCTGTAAAACGTTTTCTGATAATGAGAAGTATCTGATCCACTCTTTCGCATGAATTTTCGCAAC
>NC_133203.1:17692462-17704962 GCF_958299795.1 Porites lutea
TGGAGTAATCTTGTAAATACTATTGGAAGATTTCATGATATGTTTTATATTGTTAATTAATCTTTTGATTATAGACTTAAATGTCCCTTAATATAAAATTGATTTAAAAGAATAAATCTTTATATTAAAGGACATTATGGCCTACCAATCAAATGATAACGATAACGACAATGATTTTGATAATATTCAAGAAGATCTTGATTATGATCAAATAAAATTAAAACAAGAAGATAAAAGTGTTCAAGATTATTTCGATAAACTTGAATATGACGATTTAAGATTAATGGAAGAGTATGAAAAACAAAGACTTAAAAAAATTATGAAAAATATAACAAAAAACAACAGATAATTAAAAATATAAAAAAATTACAAAAAATTAACGACAAGATGGAAAAAAATATTCCTTTGAAAGAAAGTGAAAAACCAAAAAGGTTAAGAAAAGAAAAGAAAGAAAAGAAGATGATTAAAATTAAAACATTTGAGGAGTATTTTGAGGAATGTATAAAAAATAAAAAGATTCCACCAGATACTCCTTCTTACTTTCGTAAAGCTCTTGAAAGAGCTATTAATGAACATGATCAAGGAATTATAAAAGAAAAATCATCTCTAGAAAATTTTGCTAATAAGTATGTCATTGAAGGTGAACATGGTTTTACACCAATGGAATTTTTTAAAAATAATGCTAAAAAATTAAAAGACTTTTTAAGAAATAATAGGAAAATTAAGTTTAGATAGGTTTTAGTTTGTTTAATGGAAAAACAAATAATTGATTTAAAAAAGGAGTTATTGGAATAGTTGAGGATAAATCATATTTTAATTCTGAGACTCGTATCAATCTTGAATCAACAGATGTAAAAAGATTACTTGCTTTAATTATTAAAAATATTTTAAATAAATTAGAAGAATATCAAAAAAATGGAAGTGGATGGTATTTTAAAGAAATAGTTAGTCTTCAAATACATACTGTTGAATATAATCCAATGAATGGATCATCTTACGTTCCTCTTCCAGATTGGATAAGTAAAAAGAGAGCAATAATTAATATTCAAAACAGAGATGAAAAATGCTTTCTTTGGTGTATACTAAGATATATTTATCCAAGAGATAAAAATGATTCACGATTAACTGATTTGAAAAAGTATGAGTATAGTCTTAACACCAAAGGAATTAATTTTCCAATGAAATTAAAAGACCTATCCAAATTTGAAAAACTTAATCCATCTCTTCCAGGCATAAATGTTTTTTCAGTTAGTGATAACAACAAGTTTTATCCTTTAAGAATGGCGGAAAAAGATTGTCAAAATACAATTGATTTATTTTTATATGAACAAGATGGTAAATCACATTATTCTTTTATAAAAAACTTTAATCGTTTGTTTAGATCGCAAATAACTTCAAGTAAGAATGGTGAAGTATTTATTTGTAAAAAATGTTTTACTCATTACACTAAGAATGAATTATTAGAAGAACATATTTTATACTGTTCAAGCAATGAAACAGTTTCTGTTAAAATGCCACCAAGAAACACAAAATTATGTTTTAATAATTACAACAAACAATTCCCAATTCCTTTTGTTGTTTATGCTGATTTTGAATGTTTTACTAAACCAATGAGTAATTGTTGCCCAAATCCAGAAAATCCTTACTCTTATAATTATCAAAAACATGAACCATCAGGATTTTGCATCTATATCAAAGGATTAAATCCTAACATAAATTTTAAACCTATTATTTATACTAAAAGAAACGAAGATGATAATGTTCCTGAAAAGTTTGTTTCTAAAATAGCATGGATAACAAATAGGTTATACAATGATTACTACTGTCGATCAATGCCTCTTAGATTAACAGCAAAAGAAGAAAAAGAATTTCATAAAGCGGAGTTATGTCATATTTGTAAGAAACAACTTGATGATGATAGAGTTAGAGATCATTGTCATTTTACTGGTCAATACCGTGGAGCTGCTCATAACAGTTGTAACCTGCAATGTCGAAAGCCAATGATTATTCCAGTAATATTTCACAATCTTCAAGGGTATGATGCACATTTGTTTATTAAACAGTTGTCTAAAATACCAGGTGATCTTAATTGTATTCCTTCAACAGAAGAAAAATATATTTCCTTTTCCAAAAAAATTAAAGTTGGTGAGTATCAATCAAGACGCACTGGAGAAACAGTTTCACTTTATTTTGAAATACGATTTATTGACTCATTTAAGTTTCTTCAAACTAGTCTTGCTAATCGTGTTGGAAATTTACAACCAGATGATTTTATTAATACAAAAGAAGTATTTAAAGATCCAAATCTTTTAGCTTTATTAACTCGTAAAGGAGTTTACCCATATGATTACGTTTCTTCAATTGAAAAACTTTCTGAAACACAATTACCTCCGAAAGAAGAGTTTTATTCAAAATTAAATGATGAAGATATAACTGATGCTGATTACCAACACGCAATTAATGTTTGGAATAAATTTAATTGTAAAACTATTTGTGATTATCATGATCTTTACCTAATGACTGATGTACTACTTTTATCAGATGTATTTGAAAACTTTCGAGCAACTTGTTTAAAACATTACAATCTAGATCCAGCACATTATTACACATCTCCTGGTTTGGCAAGGGATGCATGTCTCAAAGAAACAGGACAAGAACTTCAACTATTACATGACTATGACATGTTTATGTTGTTTGAACGTGTTAAACGAGGTGGAATAACTCACATATCAAAGAGATATGCAGTGACAAATAACAAATACATGGTTAATTATGATTCTGATAAACCTTCTACTTATATTCAATATCTCGATGCCAACAATCTCTATGGATGGGCAATGTCACAAGCACTTCCTACTCATGAGTTTAAATGGATGCATGATTTAACAATCGACTCTGTAATTAATATTCTTGAACATCCAAAGAAAAATAAAGGATATATATTTGAAGTTGATTTGGTTTATCCTCATAAACTATGGAAATCACATAATGATTATCCTCTTGCTCCAGAAAAGATAAATGTTGACGGAGTAGAGAAACTAATTAGTCATTTTAAACCAAGATCCAAAATGTAGTACATTATCGAAATCTCAAACAATATCTTGAAATGGGAATGAGACTAACTGATGTCCATAGAGGAATATCATTTTATGAGTCCCCTTGGATGAAACCTTATATTACAAAGAATACAGAACTAAGAAAAACTGCAGGAAACAGCTTTGAGAAAGCCTTTTTTAAACTAATGAATAATTCAGTGTTTGGAAAAACAATAGAAAACATAAGAAAACGACAAAATATAATACTTGTTGATGATCGTAAAAAAGCTGTAAAACTAACAACGAAACCAAACTTTGATCGAGTAACAATATTTGATCGCAAACTTGTTGCAGTTCATATGAAAAAAAACTGAAGTATACCTTAACAAACCAGTTTACGTGGGACAAGCAATACTGGATCTGTGAAAAACACTTATGTTTGATTTTCATTACAATTACATTCGAGATAAGTACAATGACAGGGCTGAGTTGTTGTTTACAGATACTGATTCACTTTTATACCTTATCCATACGGATGATTTTTACAAGGATATGTCTCATGATATTGAAACCAAGTTTGACACATCCGATTATCCACCAGATCATAAATCTGGAATACTAACAGGAGTTAACAAAAAAGTAATTGGGATGTTTAAAGATGAAGTAGCTGGTCGTCAGATTACTCACTTTGTTGGTCTTCGTTCGAAGCTTTATAGTTTTAAGGTTGAAGATGATAAAATTGTTAAGAAGTGTAAAGGAATAAAAAAGAATGTTGTTAAAAAGGGGATAACATTTGATGATTATATCAGATGTTTATTTTCTGGTGAAAAACAGATGAAGTCGATGAAAATTATAAGAAGTGAAAACCATGATATTTACTCAAAGGAAATAAATAAAATTGCTTTAAGTTCAAATGATGATAAGCGCCAACTAATGGAAGACAAAATACACACTTTAGCTCTTAGATGAAATTAAAAAAAATGACTTTAAGTTAATTAACAATAAAATAAATGGCTTACACAAAAGAGCAAATAGAAGAATATACAGAAATATTAAATAACTTTAAAAGACAGGGAGAAGAAAGTAATAATCTTTTTACTTGTTGGAATTGTCAGTGTGATGATTTTTATATTGAGTCAGGTTTTTACATGTGTGAATTATGTGATTCACCTAATGGTCATGCTCTTGGATATTATGATATGAAAGAGTACGATCGATTTCATTATCGTAGAAAGAGTATTTACCAGAGAAAGTACCATTATGAAAATAAAGTAAAAGATATCTCAAAAAGGTTATCATTAACTGATGATGAGGAATACTGTTTATACAATAAACTAATGGAAATAGATGAAGAAACTATTACTAAAATAAATGAACATTTTAATCGCAAAAGAATGATAAGTGTTTTTTACCTAATCAAAAAACTTCTCGAAGAAATGGGTTGTGAAAAATATAAACAGATTGGTCTAAAGCTTTCTAAACAAACATTTGCTAATTATGAAAAGTGGTGGGAATATTATAAAATTGATTTAAAGAAATAAAAGTATTAATTAATAATCATGCTGGAGAAAAGGTTTAATAATGCGAAATTAGGATTTGAAATAACTTCATATATTGATAGTAAACAAAATATTTGGTCTCAACAATTAGCCGATGAACTTCACAGACCAATCACAAGAAACTTTCAAAAGAGACCAGTGGTGACAAACGGGATTGATGATATCTGGGCTGCTGATTTAGTTGAAATGCAAAAGTTTAGTAAGTGGAATAAAGGGATTAAATATTTGTTGATGGTGATAGATGTGTTTAGCAAGTATGGATGGATTAGGGGATTAAAAGACAAGAAAACTGAAACTGTTAGTAAAGCGTTTGATGACATATTTAAATCAAGCAAACGTCTTCCAAAAATGTTGTGGACTGATAAAGGTTCTGAGTTTATCAGAAAACATTTTAAAGAGTTTTTGAAGAGAGAGGGAATCACGCTGTATCACACTGAAAATGAAGAAAAATCTAGTGTTGTTGAGAGATGGAATAAAACAATGAAGATGAGAATGTGGAAAATGTTTACTGTAAATAACAACACTGTTTACTGGGATAAGATAGATAAACTAGTTGATGCTTACAATAATGCTAGGCATTCCAGTGTAAAAATGTCTCCTGTTGAAGCGAGTAAAAAGAAAAATGAGAATAAAGTTTGGGCTAATTTGTATGGTGATTTGATTTACTTTAAACCTGGTAAACCAAAGTTTTCTATTGGAGACAAAGTTAGAATTTCTAAGTATAAAAGGAAGGTATTTGATAAAGGTTACACACCAAACTGGACAGAGGAGTTACTTGTAATTGAGAAAGTTAACCCAACAAAACCTATTACATATAGTATTGTTGATTTGACAGGAGAAGAGATTAAGGGATCTTTTTACGAACAAGAATTACAGAAAGCAAAACAGCAGACATTTAGAATAGAAAAGGTTATCAAACGAGATAACAAAAAGAACATGTCATTAGTAAAATGGAGTGGATATCCTGATAAATTTAACTCATGGGTGAGTTCTAAGGATTTGGTTAATTTTTAATACAAAATTTGTATTAAAAGTAAATCCTAATATTACTCAGTTACTTCTTTATCTGAAATAACTAAATCTTCAATATTTTCCTCAGTATCACTTACTTCACTCGCTTCGCTATCACTTACTTTTAATTTTTCTTCACTTGCTTCATCCTCTTCTTCAATTGTTAACAAAGACTCTCTTGGTTTTAATTCTTTAATATAACACTCGTGTACTTTAAGTTGTAATGATGTAACAGTTTTGCTAATAAATATTCCTTCTATAATCAAAGCCATTTTAACATTACAATACTGGTTAAGATAATTAAAAGGATTAACTTTTTTCTTACCTTTCACGGGAAAAAGTGAAAGAATTTTTTTTAGTTTTTCCGAGTAAATAAGTTTTGTATAAAGAACTGGTGCAGCTGAGGGGTCTCTCTTTGTTTTCTTTTTGCCTTTTTTGTCGGTATATTCAATCTGTTTATAGTATAATGGTTCAGATAAAGAAGAAGCAAGATCAGGTCCATATTCTTCTTCTAAATATTTTTGACAAATTTCTGTAAGTTTGCATAAAAATGTATAAAATTGTTCTTCCTTCAAATCTGGGCTGGAATCTTTTTCCCATAAGCAAACTGGAATGCTATAACCTACTAACTTGTTTGTATTTTGGTCTTTCTTTTCATTTAGTCCAAAAGAAAAAAGAAACGGAGTTTCAATAATAAGACTACCTTTTTTTCCATTTGGATAAACTGTTTCAATAGGAATTTGTTTGTATTTAATTTTCGAATCTTTGATATTATACTCTTTTGCTTCATTAAAAATGATACTTTGCGGATTTAAATCTTGAATACTAGTAAGTTGCATTTTATTAATAATTGTTAAATCTTTAAATCATTATTTAAAAAAAATCAATTTTATTTTTCTGTGAACCCCCTTCCCTTTATAAGAATATAAAAGTTTTATATCATTTTTTTGATACAAAACTAAAGGATATTTAATCACTATCACTATCACTATCACTATCACTATCACTATCAAAATTAATATCGCTATCAATATCACTATAAAGACCATTTTTAAAATATAAAAATTGTTTTAATTCTTCCTTACTATAATAATCATCACTATCACTATCACTATCACTATCTGTATCTTCATAATCAATACTTCCTTTACTTTCTTTACTCTCTGGAAAATTATATGTTTTCTTATATTTAATTACTTCATTGTAAAAACTCAAAGTATCTATTAATTTTCTTAATCCTGGATAATCTTTGTCAACATTTTTTTCATATTTTTTTAAATTTATTTTACTATTATCAACTGGATTAATATCAAGATAACGATCTAAATATTCACTTATTATCATTTCAACACTTTCTATATTAGAAAAAGCTTAAAAATTTATTTCTTCTTCTGATAAATCTTTAAGTACACCAGAATCTAAACCTTCTTTATATTTTTTTATTTGAATATATATTTTATTAATCCATCCGCTTCTTTTTTTTTCAATCTTCCATTTTCAACATCAATAAAATCCAAATCTTTATTTAAATACGAAAATGATTCATCAATACCTAATAAAAAGATACATTCTTTTTTGAAAGACGCGTAATCAGGAAATTTTTTATTTGAGTTGAAATCCTGTACCTTTGGTGTTTCTATTAAATCCTTGTCATTTTGAGTTGAGTTGAAATCCTGTGTGAGTTGAGGCGAGATACCCATTTCCCTTACTACTCTCAAAGTTGTCTGCGATATTTTCGTTCCCGAACGTTTTGAAAGCCTACATTCCTTCACCTGAGTGACAGACTATTCTGTGAATTGGGAAAAAATTACTGTATTCTTATATCACCAGAATAAATGTTCAGTTGTATTAGTAAATAAGACAAGGAATTATATGAATGTGACTGGGAAAAATTATCAAACGACTCTTCTGAACTCACACTACCTGTATCTAGTTTTTCCTCGTCTCCTTTCTTATCGAGAGCAGGTAAGTTTTCGCGTGTTTCAGTCTCAGTCGACTTGTCAGGTGAACAAGTAACTAGAACCTTGTTTCGCCACTCTGCCCCGTTCGCTCACCATGTTGAAAATGATTTCATAACTGTACACAACTGGAATACAAAGCAAGGGAAAAACCTGTTGATTGGCGACTTGTTCCCTCCTTTTATATTCTCACGTATCATTGGCTAAGTGATACTCAGGCCCAGTCGGTCCAGTGTATGAGAAGGACCTGGATACTGATTTACAGGTGTACGATGTGTTTCCCTTCACTCTTGTCCAAAGAAACAGCTTTTATCCTCGATTTTTACCGTATACATGTATGTTTTTATTGTAAATATTATGAGTATACCAAAATTCCCAAATTAAACTCATATTGTGCCCAACATTGGGTTTGAAAATCTCTCTTAAATGCCAACTTATTCCAATTAATACCCGAAGGCCGGAACAGGGGTTTTGCTTTGGGAATTTTTTATAATTTTAACAGATGGATATTTTTTTGTCATAAGTCCCATTGAACTCCCAACTCTGGTACTTAAGTACCCAAAGCTGGGATATTACATTGGTATTTCTTGGCGGTGTCCCAGTATTGGATTAATTTCCTTTTCTCAGTTAAAGAAGCCGCACTAAATTTCCAAACTTGGGTCTTTTATTCCCACCTAGTTCTGAAGTGTAGGTTTCCATGTGTGGAATTTTCTATTAATTCCTATGCATTACCCAAAACTTGTTCTTCAGAATGGCAATTTATTGAAGATTCCCCATTTGGGAATCTGGTATTTTTTCCTGTGTTAACCCCCATGATTAAGCTACAGCTTTTTACTCTTCCATAGTGCCACCTCTTCTTACACAGTTACGTATTCAAACTATGGGGGAATGCATTCCTTCAAGGGTATTGTGGGTGTAGCACTAATTGGTGTTGTTACTTATGTCAGCAAACTTTATCCAGGGTCAATATCTGACAAAGCAATTGTGCGGCAATCAGGATTTTTAAATCACCTTACTGCTGGAGATATGGTGTTAGCAGACAAAGGTTTTGTTATACAGGATCGTGTACGAAATGGTGTTTCTGTGAATATACCACTTTTTTTGAACAATGGCACATTCACTGAGAGTGAAGCAAGGGCAACAAAAGCTATAGCAAAATGCAGAATTGGTGTTGAGAGGGCAAATACTAGGCTTAAAGACTTCAACATTTCAAGTTTTATTCCTTCATATCTATGCTGTCCTGCAGATATCATATTTCAACTCTGTGCATCACTTGTTAATTTGCAGTTTCCACTGATCGAACAGGGGTGTAAAGGATATGAATTTGATTAACGAACTAAATATTTGTTATGGAAGGAGAATTAAGTACTTTGTAAAATACATGTTAATCTGTTTGCATTTGTTTCCTCCAAAAGGAAATAAATCTGCTTTCATTGGTGAATTTACAGATGTATGTAAAATTTCAGCCCAACAACAATTGACTACAATAGAGCAGTACAGCTCCAATTTAACACCATGAAGTGCAAGAACTGTAACAGATGTGCAAATATTTAAAGCAAAGGTTTCTAAAGTTAGGTTGAAGGAACCTGGGGAGCCTTGATGGGTTTTGAAGATCCTGCGAGTTAATTTCTTAATGTTATTGAAGTAAACCTGAGCCCCCACTACCCTTCACCTGAAGGCCCCTCTTTCCAGGATCTCAAGAAATTCTAAAATAACACGCAGTTGGGGAAGAATAAATACCCAAGGGCTCCAGAAGATTTCTGAAAATTATTGTTTGTTAAAATTTATTACATGTAGTAATAGTACTGCAAACCTATAATTGTTCCTCAATAATCTTTGGGAAGAGGTGTTCAAAATAAAATGGGGCGAGCTCTGAAATGTTTTCACTCCAGGCTTCATCCTTTGCTATTTTTAAAACTACTACATCTTTTAGATGTCAACACAACAAATTAGCAAAACTTCTTGCGAGAAGAATGCATCTCCCCTTGCACCTGATGCCAATAGACATGTTCTTCCTTTACAGCATATTGGCTGTAGCGTCCACTCATAGCTACTTGAAACTGTACTTTAATCAGTTGTTCACTTGCTAGTTCGTTTCTAATCTGCACATAACTTGTATTCATTCCATTCACAAATTGCACGTGAAAGAGAAAGATTCGCTGAAATAACAACAACGCGACTATTACAAAGATGATATTGACCGAATAACCGAAAATACTGCATGCTTACAAGTTATTGTGCCTTCTCAATGGAAAGGAAAACTTGTCCTAACGAAACGACAGTATAACTCCATAACAAAACATGTGCTTTTTCGTGGGAAAGAGCGCCCGCGATATTTTGTGTGCGGTCACCGAAGACCACACCATATAACGTTTATTTTCTGTCTCTTACACGCTCCCCCCCGAAAGATGACTGGGGAGTCTTTCTACTTTAGCACAAACTAGTACTGAGCGTACAAAAAACTAGTCGAAACTATCCGATCAGTACAAAGTTCCTCAAAAGTTCCCTCAGTTATCTTAACCTTTCGGAACAATTCAGACACTTCTCGGTGCTCTTCCTACACACATGAACTGGTAGCTTCAAAGAGGTTTTGGCTGCTGTTCCAAGCCACCTAGTAACTGCTCTTCCAATAGACAGAGCTTCCGGACATCTCTGCGGTACGCTCCGTCCGCTTTTCTGACGACAACTTGGCGTACCATGCCTTCGCTATCAGGAAAGGTTTGCTCGACCAAGCCCTTTGGCCACTGACCCCGGGGCAGATTCTTGTCTGCAAGCAACACTAAATCTCCTACTATAAAGTTTGGCTTAGGTTGTAACCACTTCTGGCGTTCTTGGAGCGTTGGCAGATATTCCCTTGTCCACCTCTGCCAAAATTCATTTGCGAGAAGATGAACGTGCTTCCATCTGGCTTTGAATCGATCTGACTCCTCGAATAAATCTGGGGGTGAAGACGGGTTTTGGCGCAACAGAAGGATGTGGTTTGGCGTCAGTGCTTCCAAATCCTTTGGATCATCAGAGACCGGCGTGATTGGCCTGTCATTCAAAATCTTCTCTACTTCAATGAGGAATGTTCTCAGGGTTTCTTCGTCTACGAGGCGTTCTCCCACCATAGAATGAAGGATCCTTCTGATAGACCGTATAAGTCTCTCCCATACGCCGCCTTGGTGACTGGCCGCGGGTGGGTTAAATTTCCACTCAATTCCTCTCCTGGTCAACTTCAACTGAATCTTCTCCTGATCCCACACCTTTAAAGCGTTGACGACGTCCAATTCAGCTCCTCTAAAGTTAGTACCGTTGTCACTATAGATAATACCTGGGGGGCCTCTTCTACCAACGAAGCACAAAACGGCATTGATAAAACTGTCGGTGGAGAGGTTGTTAACTAACTCTATGTGAACTGCTCGATATCTTAAGCAAGTGAAGATGCAGCCGTAACGTTTGTTCAGAGAAGGGTCTCTCCTTGATCTTGTGTTTAATCCAACCCAACTGCAGCAAATGGATATACGAGCCTGTGACTGTCCGAAGACACTCTAACAACTGGAAGTGGTGCTGTCACTTGTTCTCCTAACTTGGCGTTCTGACGTTTGCACACATGGCACTTGCCAAGAACTTGCTTTATTGTGGAAACTGCATTCACGATCCAATAGCGCTGCCTAATTTCGGCCAGAACTTGATAGGTTCTTACGTGTCCATTCAAGTGATGATAGTGGCGAATTATCAACTCAGACACGGGGTGCTTTGCTGGCAGTATCATCGGGTGCTTGGCATCATATGGCAAACTCGAGTGATTCAATCTTCCGCCGACACGTATGATTCCTTCATCTTCGAATGGCTTAAGTCTGGCTAGTCTGCCTTTGATGACTGTTTCACTTTTCTCATCAGCAAATGACTGTTCCTGGACAAACTTCACAATTTTCTTCTCCGCTTTGTCCACGTCATGGATCGATAAGGTTTTAGGACTATACTTCACACTTCTATCTTTGTCGTTCTGGCACTGGGACTGCATCGGTCTGTTGAAGGCTCTACATAACCACCCAACTATTCTTCTCAGTCGATCCCACGACGAATATCGTTGGAACAAAATGCTCCAGAAATCCGCATGAACTGTGGATGCTCCAACGGTGGCTTTCTCCTTTTTCACTTCTTCGTCTGTATCTAGGAGGTCTCCCAATTCCTCTGGAGGCTGCGGGGGCCAATCTTCAACTTCTCTCCACAAGAATTCTGGACCACGGCGCCACCTTTCCAGTTTTCCAGTCTCCGAGGCCTTGATCCCTCGGGAAGCGTAATCCGCAGGATTGAGCTCTGATCGTACATGCCGCCACTGCCCTGGATCTGATTCTTGACGTATGACAGCTACCCGGTTTGCGACGAAGGTTACAAATCTTCGTACTTCATTGGCAATGTACTTGAGAACTATCATAGAGTCAGTCCAGTAAGTCACACTGTTAATCTTCAGTCTTCCTTCTAACTCTCTCATTATGACCTTGTTGACTTTCGTTGGTAGAGTAGCCGCTGTCAACTCCAGCTTTGGTACTGTTACAGCAGTTTTCAAGGGTTTCACGCGAGACTTCCCCATTACGAAACAGCAATGAATTTGCCCCTGACTGTTAACAAGACGTAAATAAGAGGCTGTCCCATAACCATGCTCTTGGGATGGGTCGGCGAAATGATGAAGCTCTACATGTTTCACTTCACCGAAGTCCTTTGGCTTAAAACATCGAGGAATACTGAATCCTTGCAAGCTCATAAGCCCTTCTCTCCAACTCTTCCAACGTTCACACAATTCTCTTGGGAGCTTCTCATTCCAATCCAACTTTAGTTTGCACAATTCCTGATTCATTTCTCTTCCAGGTAAGAGTAGGGGGCTGGTGAATCCGAGCGGGTCATACACCGTTGCAATAGATGATAAGACACCTTGTCACTCACAACAAAGTCAA
>NC_133203.1:17709962-17717462 GCF_958299795.1 Porites lutea
AAGACAAGGAGCTGTTAGACCTCCTGGCATTCAATATCTGTGCGGCTTAAGTTGTGAATTCTGTTTATAAAAAGAGCAGCTGCATGACTGCATTTGAATTTTCCCCGTGGGCATTCACACTAAGTGGATTTTATGTTAAATTCGTCATCCAGGTAAATCTAAAAGGCAATTAACATAAAAGATCAAGTAAGGTCAACTCATGAATGTCTTGGTAACACATCTTAAATGAATCATTATCTGTACGATTCTTTTTAGTGAAATACGCCGCAGCCTGCTTTACTTGATGAAGGAAATTGACAAAATCAAAAACATTTTACTGATCCTAAACTGTGAGTAGATAAGAAAACAAGAAGGTACTTAGTAGATATTTGCAAAGATTACTTTGGCTTCTTAATACGATCAATAGCTCTAAACTCACGGTGACTTTATAGACCCTCTTTTTCATACTTGCATGAACCTCACCTCGTGAAACACCCTGATGGTAAGTAAATGATTCACTGTCAAGCCAAAAAAAAAAGTTAGAAACCATTAAATTGTGTTTTCATCCACGTGACCGCTAATTTGTCAACCATTGCTACCAGCCATATTCGTGTGTCTCGGGTAAACAAAGAATAGTGTGACAGGTGCAATAGACAAGGAAACCATGATGGTTCTGTGTGTTATTGGGGATTATGGAACTAAAAGTGGACAAGGTAAAGGTGGTGTTTATTCTGTACCTGCGATTATCACTTAGCAAGGCAAAGAGTTTGAGGAGTTAAGACAAGAAAGGAGAAATCTTTAGATTTCCATGATAGACCGTGCCAACATGAAAGCAGAAAGTGTTTTCCAGCCTGGTCTGTTTGCTCACGTCGGCAAACTGGGACAGGTTCAATGTCGACTGGGTTCTGACACTTCACTTAACCAAAAAACAGTGCAAGAAAAAGATGTGAAGGCCACTGCCAAGTGAAGTGAACAAGGGAAAGCCCGTAGGAAGAGTGCGATCGGGTGATAAGAACAAGAGGCAACCAAGAAGAGAAAATTTCTTAATCAAGGCAGAGCACATATAGCTGATTTAGACTTAACTGCTTCACCAAGTACTTCAACTTCAGCGAACAAAGAGAAGAATGAAGCAATGGTGTTGGATGAGCCTTGTGCGAGTGGTGAACGAAGGGAAAGACGCTGCTTCCCTCTACTCAACAACAACAACAACAATGGACACCAGAACACAAAACAGAGGAACAGAGTGAAATGAGCACTGCTTTCCAAGTGTCAACAATAATGGACAGTGAAACACAAACAGGAGAATTTCATAAGCCTCTAGACACTAGGCCAAACGGATACAAGGCACCAGATAGAGTTTCAGAAAAAGGTGTATGTTATGCTGGATTGCCTTCTAGTGAAATACTCTTGGTGATGTTTGAGCATGTTACCAACTACGTTACTCGCCTGATGCAATCCTTGAACTGATTGCAAGAATTTATAATGGTACTAATTAAATTACGGCAGAAACTCATAAGGGGTTGAAACGTGCAACTCTTGTTCAATGCTCGTGAATATTCACTTTTACCATATTTGGAAACCTTAACGAAATATTTCCATTTTTAACAAAATGGCAGCCACCCGATTACCATGAGCTAGTTTTGAGACCAGAGTTCTGCATTTCAGGGTTAAAAAGACACTGTTGAAAAACAAAAAATGGGAAGAGAAAGTTCAAAAAAATGCTCAGTTTTCTCTTTGTGGAGGAAGGGAAGCTTTTCATCAAGAAAATCGTCCATTGAGGAATTCAACCTTGTTTTCTTTATGGCGGAGCGCATGGCCTGTTTTGATACCAAGGCAGCAAAGTTTTGCTGAATTTTCAGGTACATTTTGCGCTCTATGGCCAAGGAAATTACGTTTTTGTATTCTATATATTTTAGACATTTTTCTCGATGGTGCTAAAGAAAACTAATTACAAAAAGCGCCCTGATTTGAGATGGATTTTATGTTGAATTTGCCATGCACTCAGCTGATTTTACTTGCATGTCAGATCCACGATCCAGAAAGTGTTATGCAAATTGCTTTAAAGGATTAACTTGTTGGATTTTCAATAAAAAATGTTAAGAAACGGCTTCTCTGTCTATTGTTTTGAGTTTGTTCATTCGTAAACTTAGCTCAAAACACAATCGTGTTGCTACAGCATTCAAGCTAGCTGATTTTATGCTCAATGCTTCTCACATTCATTACACGCGGTACTCTTGCAAAGATGTCAGGTTCAGTTTTTGGATACTTTTTGATACGCAGCTAGTGAATTTTATTCGAAAACATGTTTTAGTGTTTGTAGACGTCTAATATGACAGTTTTAAAAGCCTATTTGCAGTATAGTAAGTTTTTATACTGCACAGAAGGTCACTGAGGTATTGTTTATTGAAGTGACAACTTGAAGAAGTCACATGGTCATCAGTGGGTTTCGTAATGTGTTTGGTCTGGGTGGTAAGCCAATTTCCTGCTCAGTATTCCAGTAAGCTTCCTGGTTTCAACCTCTCAAAGTTTACTTGGCTTTGGGGAGTTTCCCCCCGTTTAAAATTGCGTCACATCGTTTGCGAAGTTTGATTGGCTGGTTATCTTTTCTTGTTCCAAATATGGTACTTTTGAAAATGAATATTCACGAGCATCGGAGAAAGCAAACATGTGAGAGTTACACCTTTCAACCCCTTATGAGTTTCTGGCTGCGGTTAAACGTTTCCATTCAAGTACTTGCTTACTGCTTTGTGGTTTCAATATCCACAGTTTCAAGGATCTTTTCATTGTGGAAGCAAATACATGACTTCTTGTTCTGTTCACTTTTCAGAAGCAGTAAACTATTCATTCTAATTAACCAAATGAGTCAACTTTTCGAATATTATTTTTGTTCTGTGATGCAGGTCCGCTAACAACGCTCTTGTGAACCCAAAAACAATGACAAAAAGTAACGTAAAGTAACGTCATTCAGCAAAGGTGACACTCACAATTTCAAGTGCAGGTATAATCTGAGTGACCCCAACAGACCCGTGTTGAAATTTTTTTTTTCTTTCTTCACCATTTTGTCACCTTGTGCATACACAGTATTTTACTTTTTTCCGATGTTTTCCACGCATTTTTGGAATGCCTCGGCATATTTCGGCAACTAGTTGGCTATAGTTTTTGCTCGTCACTCCTTCGTCATGGGCATTGCTATGGGATGGAAGGGAAATGACGAAATACCAGATCTTTTGGGATTCCAAGACATGAATAGTCTTGCAACAATGCAACAACATGATTAATAACTGATCGCTTTTTTATTCCCTGCTTGCCCTATTGTTATTGCTTGGTGTTAATCCAATCTACCTCCCTTAGAAGTTTAAATCCACAAAGGATACAAGTCTATGAAAGCAAAAGCTATAATAAAAATGAAGAATAATGACGAGGCCGTGTGACCTCCTCAATGAGGCTAATTCTCTTCAACTAGAAAGATTTTGCAGTTGATTTTGCATTTTTGCAGAAAATGGCGTCCCAAGCATGTGCTGAAGAAGCCCGTGCAAGTGGGAGAGTTGGCTCAAGGGTCGCGCTGGATTTTGAAAACCTGGAGACGGCTGGCTGGACTGTAGAACAGCGGGAGAAGTCTTTAGTGTTTTTTCCTCCACTTCCCGAGAAGAAAAGATTCAAGTCTTCCAAAGATGTTGCAGACTACTTGAAGAGTCATGGAGAATTCGTCTCCTTTATTCGATGCTAATATGGAACTTCTGCGATATCTCCAAGCCGTAGCAGTGAATCCGACGAAGATTATCACCCGGATACGGAGGAAGAGGCTTTGTCGAGCATGTTTGGCGATCCTCCAGTAAAAAGAGACAGTTTGGGAAACTCATCTGATGCTCCGTCGCCCAAGAGGTTAGCTTGGCAGTGTTTAGCTATAATATTCATTCGAGTTTTTACTCCCCGTGACGCCAGATCGATCTCCAATAGTAGCTTTGCATTTACATCGTCCCTATGTTTATGTATTGTCCAGATAGCTTTATTGTTGGTAAAAGACATGCGTTTTGAAAAGTGTTCTTTTATTCATTTGCTTATAGATTGAAGCTGGATGCAGATGTCCATGCTGTTGAATTACCCCTGAAGTACTTTGTTGGTACGACCAAACAGTTGGAAAGTCTTTTGGACCAGGTGAACAACATACGCCAATGCTCAACATCAGGTTGTAATGGTAAGTAATGTAATACAACCTCTCAAACTTAATTTTCTCGTTTCTGACAAATATTTATGCTGCATAGGCATGAAAAAACTTATATGGCATTGAATTGTTTTTGTTGTTGTTTTTATTCTTTATTACGTCCTTTATTTTGAGGCCCTACACTACTGTTTCTATTTCAGCATGTACTGCAAACCCTATAAATTTTTATTTTGATGTAGGATATACACTTTGTGTCCTGCTGCTAAACAAATTTTTGATGTTGCCCAGAGCCAAATTTCTCCCTTACATATCTGTTAATGTTTTTGTTTTGTTTTTTGTTTTTCCAGGTATCCTAGTACCTACTGGAATGGAGGACAAGGGATTGGGTGGGGCCATAACAGTCAGAATCGCATGCAGTGGCTGTGGAAATAGTATTCACTACGCTAGTAGCATGGTTTGCTTAACAGAAAGGAGGAGGAACTGTGTGTCTCTTGCCTTGGGCCTGTGCTTTCTTATTTGGGGACATGGATACCCTATTTACCATAAAGTTTGGAGGTTGGGTTTGGGACTACAAACCCTTACTTTCATATTATAAGAATTGCTCATCCATTTGTTAAGACTGTCTTGGATGAAATATGTGAAATGGGCAAAAATGAGATGAAAATGAAAAACCCTTTAGAGCTTGGAAGCTGGAAGGAGGCAGTTACCACCTCTGATGGCTGTGTTTGGATAACGGGACACCATAGTCAGTGCTGTACATTTGTAGTTATCAATTTTTTAACAGGGTGTACGCTTTACTATGGGCATTCTTGTATGAGAGGGTCAAACAATATTTGTGACTCTGAGTTATGGGAGGGAACTTCAAAAGCTGCTGAGGGGCACTTGGCAGAGGTTTGTTTCAACAAAGCTAAAGAGGAGGAAATGGTTATTGCAGTTAATTGGCAAGATGCTGACTCCTCATCAGCAAAATCATTTCGGTAAGTGTTCCCTGATGGGTCCTTTAGCCGTGTTATGCTATGTGGGATGTTCACATGCCAACAATCTCAAAGAATATAAATCCAAGAAATCAGTGGATCAATCATTTATTTTGACACATAAAGAGAATTTTCCTCAGGTAGCATCAGCTAAGTGTGAGTGTGCTAGTAAAAGGGAACATTGCAAGAAATGCAGTTGTATGTCAGACAAGTTTCTAGCACGGGCACAGAGCAACCAAAGCAAAGCGGGAACGATCCAATGGAATATGCTTCCCGTAGCGAACAACAAGCCATCATATTTTAGGATTGTAATTATATATGTAAGAGTTTTCATGTAGCGGAAAATGAAGGTCATTTTACTTTTTACATTTTAGCCGTACGTAGTACCTTAAGGAAAAGTAATACAAAATATAACTGGCCCTATTTAGTTTCATTTTGCGACCGGAAATATTGCGTGACAGCAAGCAGGAGCTACTGGAACATCAATGTACCTAAGTCACGTTTGTCATATTCAGATCCTATGAAACATAGGAAAAAACCCTTTTCTTGCTTCGTCTTAAATCCTTGTTATATCACTCCATGTTTTATTAATCAATGTTTTATCACTCCATGTTTTATTAATCAATTTTTTATCACTCCATGTTTTATTAATCAATTTTTTATCACGCCGTGTTTTATTAATTCATGTTTTGTCACTCCATGTTTTATTAATCCATGTTTTGTTAATCCAGTCCAGTCCATATTTTATGACATGCCAATAAATACGAGGTGTCCTTGAGAGACTCACGTCACTTGGTTGTTACAAACTGGTTGCAGCTGTCTATGTGGGTTAATGTGCTTGCCTTCTGTGGCAAGTGATTCCTCCTGAGTGCAACTGCTACATCAGACTGAGATTCAGCATCAGTTCTCAGCTTCTTCTACTGCCACATCAAGGAACATCCGACAGAGGTCTAGCTTGAGCTGGCACTGTAGTCTTAAGCACTGACACTGGTTGAGGGTGCGGCCATGTAACTACCGATCTCCTGTGAGTAAAAAACATTAGGAACTCACTATCTATGTGATACGCATTTTCAAGCCATTTGATAAGTTTTTTTGACTATTAATTATCTTGGTAAACACATCTCGGCTTTGCGCGTTGTTATAAATAGGTCAGGTGACTGGTTATTTAAAAACAATATATTCATTATGCAACTTACATTTTCAAAGTATTACCGATGTTGCATTAAAAATACAACACTTACTAGCTATAGCCTCATATGGAACAAAAAAATTATAAGTTAATATTTGCCTTTATTTGGCAAAGCCAGTCTTAGGCAAATCCATGGGCTCTGATTAGTTGTTTCTCAGTCAGGATTTTGTAGTACTGACCGTATCCTTGGAAACAGAAGGAAACGGTCCAAGCAGTGTATTACTTGTTTTGGAGCAAAGCCAGCAAATTTAACATCTACAACCAAAACAGCAAAAAAATTCGGTTTATTGTCATTCTTCACAGCGAAACTGTGAGAATTCAAAGATGGATGAAGAAGACGAACTTTCTTTGAGTGAGGTTTATTATCCTGAGGAACTGGAAACGTTTGAGCTTTATTTATTTATTATTACATAATTGGGATATGATTAAAAATCATTGCACTTGAAGTGCCTCTGCTTCTTACCAGAGATCACTGCCACAGCCAGCTTTAAATTCTTCACAGTTGCATCTTGACTATATTCCTCCTTTGCTGTTTTCAGGTCAATATCTGTACACCAGGAGCGCTTTCCATTTAGCCAAAATTTCCGGTTTGTCATTCCGGAAAATTTCCCGTTCAAATGGAAAGGCCTTTTCCCTCCCAGGAATAGAGCCTCGTTTTGAGTCCTACACTTGACATTTCATTGGTTAATCGCTGACGAGGCGCAACAAAACAAAATGGACGACAATGTTGCAGTTCCTCTGATTTGCGACTTTCTCGTCAGTTGTGACGAGGAAATTGAAAGGTTTCTAAGGAATGAAAATGATTTTGACTTTGTGGCGATAGCGGGGGTGTCCTGCTGCTTCGTTCGTAGAAACTTAACGCGAATTCAGAATTATTTTGAGTCTACAGTAAGTAATTATTTCGGGGATGAGTTCGCGGCGCATTTTAGGATGACTCGGACCACCGCAGAGTTATTGACAAGGGAAGTGATAAACACTGGCAGAATACCCTTAGGAAATCCTTTTGGAAGGACATAAATCCCACCAGAGAAACAAGTATTGGTCTTCCTATGGGCACTGGCGACCCAAGAGAGCACGCGAGAAATCGCCGACTGATTTGACATCATGTACAGCAGTGTTTCTCGGACTTTTGTTCGAGTTACTGAAGCCGTTTGTGGCCTTAAGAACCAGTATATAAGATGGCCAAATGGTGAGTA
>NC_133203.1:17719962-17737462 GCF_958299795.1 Porites lutea
CCTTAGGAAGAGTTTGCAGGCAGGCAGAGCAGAAGAGAGCTCATATTACAAATCTGTTGTAACCTGAAACTCAGTTCAGGGAAAATATATTTGTACTTAGTGAATTTCAGCCCAGTCTCCAAGAGACATTTGCAAATTATTACATGAGAAGAATTTCAGTTTGGACTAAAAATTTCTTCATGTAGTAGCACACATCTTTCAGAGGATTTCTTGAGAAGACTGGGCTGGAATCTTTGCCTGGGCCGGGTTGTTTGAAAGCCAGTTCACGCTAACCCAGGATTAAAAGTTAACCGGAGTAGCAATTTTTCTTCTGTACAAATGTTATCCACCACTTACTTTTTGTGTAGTCTGAGATTACTCAAGCTCAAAACTGAAGGGCAAAAAATATAAACAGAGCACCTTGCTGACAAGCTGCAAAATTGAAACAAAATTCTCACTAATCCTGTATTAGCTTAATTGGCCTTTGAACAACCCGGCCCTGGCTAAGCACGCTGAAATTTGAGACCTTTTCATGAAGAGAAATTTTGTCCAGGCTGTATTTGTTTTCAACCCGGGTTGAAATTTCCAGCTTAGTTGCTGAAACCGGACTAGAAATTTCAGCTTAGGCTGAAAGGCTGAAAAACCTCATCTAATTGCATCGAAACGTGAGCTTGGGCAGGCACATTAATGGTCTATTAAAAAAAACAATGGTGGCAATGGGTCAGATTAAGTCGATGCTGAAAGCAGGACAAACTCGCCATGTAATGGCAACAAAATGTCATCCCAGGCTGAAATTTGCCATGTAATCAGCTCTCATAGTATTGTGGCTCTAGAAATTAATTGAGTGTAATGCTTTATGTAAATATCAATGCTGCATTTTACAACAAGTTCTAAACATGAGAATAGAATGTGCAGAATTTTCTAAATGTATAAAATATTATGAGCTGATATTATAAACTTCCTTACTAATGGCATTTGCACAATGCCTGTACCTTAGAATAATTCGAGAACTTGTGATGTCCAACGTGACAGAAAATCCTTTAGCACCTTGAGATGCAAACATTGTACAGCCCTGATCAGCAGCTGAATTTTCTGTCCAGTATCATTACAATGATCAAACGTACAGGTCATGTTATATTATAAAAGTGAATACGACAAAATGCAAGAGACATTGAACCAATACAGTATTTAAAGAGAATTTTACTTCTAATGTGACATTAAGGTTTAACTATTTTCAAAATTTCCATACCATAGTTTGACACAAAGTGCAATGTATCCAAGTTTGTAGCAGAAATTACAGAACTCATTTTTTTGAAATATTAGTTGAAATGTACATTTTGAAGCATTGAAACAAAATAAAAATCAAACATGAGAAATATCTTATAATTATTCATACCACTGTCCTCACTGCGGACTTGTATACCCATGTAAAGGTGATAAATTAGCACAAGACTATTTGCAAATTACACCACCAGCACCAATATTCGTGAAAATCTCCGAAAATATTAATGGTTTTAAACTTTTAAAGCATCAATTCAGTCTTCTATAAAATCTGTACCATAAGACACACAGTTAACTTTAAAGACGTTAACAATGCTCTCTTGGCTGGGCACATCTCATTTACGCTTACTCATAATTTGTAGTAACTGGTTAAAAAAGCTCTTTCGTTCCTCTTTCGCCTCCTTCATCAACTCCATCTTTTCTGTTTCGTTCTCCTCACGTTGCTCTGCGTAAGATGACAGGAATGTCAACATCCCTGCAGCCGAAGATTTTGATTTTCTTTTCCTTTTCCGGCGTTTACAGCCACTTCCAGTGGTTTTTTGTTTTGTTGTACTAGAGCTCTCGGCCGTGAAACATTGGTCTTCATCATCTCCACTTTCCTCGGAGTCTTCGTCTGCAAGGACGTCTGCAGTTCTGCTGCTGCTCTCCAAAGTGAACTTCGGTCGTACATTTGGATTTCCCCCGATACAAGACTCCATTTCATGGAAGTATTTCCAAGTTTTCTTGTCGGCTCCTGTGGTGTTGTTGTGGTCTGTTATCTTCTTGTGGGAAGCTTCAAGCTTGAGCCACTTACGACTACACTGCTCCCCCGTGACCTTCACGTCAGTAGAAATACTATTGAACTCATTCGCAATTCTGTTGAATATGTCCTTTTTGGTAGCTTTCCCTTTTCCGAATTCAAGCCTCTGCTTTTGCCAACAACTGACAAGAAGTTTTACGTGAAAGTCCTCCCATCGTTCAAGCATTGAGTGTGATAGACCTGTGAAAAAACATACAAAATGTTTAAACTGAAGTAGCTTGTTACAGCCGCAATTAGGAATAGTGTTAAAAATGTCTAAATGTACCTCCATCGTCATCTTTTTGGGCGTCTTGTTGCAACCCCACCGTTTTTTCGCCTTCTCTCCTTTCTGCCATTTTTACAACAACATTAATTTTACAGGTAAGTCAGTGAGCGCCCACTCACAGGACATTGGAAATGGCGGGAAAAATCTCGCCGTCGTGCAAATGGAACGGCATATTTCCGTTCCGATCGGTTGCAACGAAAAAAGTGGAGCAGCTCCAAAGGTTGTCCGTCTGTTCTGGAAAATTTCCTCTGGAACCCCGCGTTCCATTTGCATTTCAACCGGTTGAACTGGAAATTTTGGCTAAATGGAAAGCGCCCCAGGTTTCACATTGTCTGCCTTTCTTTGGGAGCCAAAAAATTCCAGCTTTGAGACAGACATGAGGGGTTTGTTCTCGGAATCTTTTTTATACTACTACATGGAAAGTTTCAGCAATTTGATTGGTTTAGAGTAGTGGTATTTCAGCTTAATTTGAAATACCTACACGTGAAAATGACAAACCTTTTGCGGGTAGTAGTATAAACAAATAATAGCATGATTTGTACGTGTATTTTGCACAAATACCTATCGTGATATTTCAAAATTGTCCCTAATTTTCTCTACACTAGTGGAACCCTCCATGAGCACGTATAGCCAGAACACCGTATTGATTATCCAGTAAGAGCCTATATGTTGTGGTTCATTTTTCAAGTCAGTTTCATTTTTTAAAACTGGTTTATTTTTTTTGAAACTGGTTTTATTTTTTCCAACTCGGACTGAGAGTATGCTAACATGATATGCTAATTTATAAAGACAATAGAAAACTTCTTTTACAGTATATTGCAATTTTTATTGGCACATGACAAATTCCCTTCAAAATTGTAGCTCAAGGTGTTCAGTCCTTATCTCTGAAGAAACGTTGATTATTAAAAACAAACAAGCACAGACCTCCTTTCGGCTACAGCAATTCTTTTCATTTCCATCTCCGAAGTAGGTTTCACCAACAACACCACAAATCCCACATATAGTGTCATCAAGGTTTCTCTTGGTTATCATTTCAAAGTGATAGGAACCATTATAGAGAAGGTCAACAACCTACTCCCGCGACACAGATACCTTCTGAAAAACACCAAATATTACAGCTAAATTGAGCAAGGAGTTACATTATTCGTAACAATTATTTAAGGGAAATTTATAAACAAATCAACTGAGGGAATCAATAAAAATATGGAAAATTCAAAATAAGCTGCAATAAAATATGTGCTTACAAAAAATATATATTTTATTACGTCATCTCATGAGATACCTTAGTAGCTTTCTGTAAAATATTTGCCAGTTCGCTTTCAATAGCAGTGGTCAGGGGCACACCCCTTTTGAATTGTTCCCTCAAATCAAGGAATGTGTCTATAGAAACAAGGATTTTATCACTGATATTGATCAATCCTGGAATATAATGAAAAAATAGACAAATAGTTAAACAAGTCAGCCTGTAAATTAAAAACAACATAAAGCCTTAGTAATTTAGCGGAAAAGCTCATACAAGATGATGGAGGTCATGTAATTAAACCAAACCCAAACTTTTATCACATATTACCCCCCAACAAATTAAGTTTTACTGTTGTGATTGATTAAAACAAGATTAATTTTTATTTACTAGTAAAGAAAAAAAAAAAAGGGGGACTTGTTAACTTCCTTCCCCTGAAACGAGGGGTTTACTAAAGTAAATAAAGGGGAGGCAAGCTAATTATTTGAGAGATGAGGCTTAATAGGGGTGTTATGGTAATATTTAAAAAGCCCATAAACAATTTTCAACAAGAAAAAGAGTCCTACCAAGGTCATATGGAAAAACTTGGCAAAGGCCTTTACACTTTCCACATTGTTTTACAGAAATCTTAATTGGCTCCAGAGGAACACAATTGGTAAGAAGATAGCCTGACTCTCCTTCCATTTGTCCAGGGTGTGGACGCGAAGCCTTAAGTGTAGCACCACGTAACACACACAGTTCTTCTGTAGGGCTATTGCTTTTAGGCCAGCAATCTCCCCCAACCCCCAAGGAGATAAATCTACTGTCCATCTCTTGAATTCTTATCAAAATGTTACTGGGTATTTCATAAGGAAGTTCACGTTGTAAGTTGATCTTCACTGTAGAAGTACGCATGTCAGACTCTGTTGATTTGGGGAGAGATGAATTGTTTTGATCAGCATATGTTGAGCCAGCTTCATGTGGAACAGAACTTTGTGACAGGTCATAAAAAGACGTTGCAGAAGGCAACTCCAATAAACTCGCAGTGGATTGAGCCAAGGCATATCTACACAGTGGGCAGAGGAAGAGATAACTGGTTTTGAGGAGTCCGGAAGATGAGTAAAAACAATAAGGTGTAGAAAATGACGCCGCGCTGTCATGCTTAATATGATCGTTCAAAGTAATACCATGCAGACTGCAGTCAGTAATTGGGCGGGATTTTCCTGAGTCCTTTTTCGGTACACAGCTGTTAGGGTGAACACAACACGGTTTAATTGGACCCAGAGAGATGCGCCCTAAGGCGAGTTCTTTTGTGAATAAACTATCCATTTCCGGTTTAAAGTCTGGGCAGGTAGCACTAGAGTAATTGTCGGATTCGTAGGTGACGATACGAGAAGGGTCGGACTCTGGAATAAGCTTAAAACCAAAACGCAAACGATCAAGGACAAAAATTCTATTGGGGTCGTCAGAAAGTTCCTTGTCCCAAGCGGGGAAACGTAAAGGACAATCCTCAAGCGGGGTATAGAAAAATTTGTTGAAGTAGGATGTGCAAAGGGTGCTGACAGAACATTTTCCTCAAGCAGGGACTGTTCTAAAGAATCGGTTCATTTTTTGCTTTTCTCAGCGTTCGCGGAACCCGAACTCTTGCCCTTATGCTGAGTAGAGGAACAGTGAATACGAACGTGCTTGTAACGACACGACTGTTGATTTGGGCAACCGGTTGGGTTAAAGTTCCAGCGAAAACAGAATTCTTAATTTCCTGACCTGCGGCTATCTCTGTGACTTTCATTTTGGGGAGGGTGCTGTGCCGCGGCGGCATCAAAATACTGCGCACTGAGGTCATCTTAATTGGTGCCCCCCCCAAAATTATCCCACGCTTTCGTGGCACGGTAATCTTGATCAAATGCGAGGATGGCCTTGGTTTGAAAACAAGTGCCTTTTATAGCCAAAAACTTCAAGTAGGTGAGGTAATCAGCGGCTTCGCGAGGACTCTTGGTAAAAAGCTGAGCTGTTTACCCTCAGGGCCAAAAATAAAGTCTGAAGGCAACAAAGGCTTACGAGATGGCCCCAGTGAGAATAGTAATACATTCCCACTGGGAGCCCTCACTCCCAAACGGCCCAGGCAAGGATAAGATATGGGAAGAGGCCAGCCCTACGGCTGCTACTCCTGAAAGCTAGGCAGGGCGGTAAGATCCCAACAAAATACACAGATGACCATAACTCTCCCCATAACTCAGAAAGCTTAATTGCAAACTTTACAACCTTCAAGATATGAAGTCTGAAAACAGTGAAAGGCAAAACGAATACAAACTATGGAAAAACCAGTCTGAAATTCTTCAGTTCATTTACATCCTGGTAAGAGGAAATAGCATCCTGAGTAGCGGAGGAAGAAGGCTGGGATGAAGCAGTAGATGACAAAACTTCAGCTGTGTGACCGGGTTTTACAGTCTGCTCTAAGTCATCATAATGATCTACCATGCTAGTGGAGCACCAACCTATGTGCTTGGATATCAGACTTAGAAACTCCCAACAGTTCCAAAGTAATAGAACATCGTGCGCAAAGGCTGTGGGGAATTTCGCCTCTGCCTAAGCCAGCATCCTTAAGATACTGTTAAAAACGATTATAAACTGAAGAACCAATGAAAGGTTTATCAGAAATTTGGCCAGCTTTGCTGGTAGCACGGAATAAATAGCCTTGAGAAATATCTACCCTAATCAAACAACAGATATTTAGATACAACATAAAATTACGCACTGGACAAATATCAGAATTACTAGAACTCCTTATGAAAAACAGTGTGTAGAATTTCCCCTTAATGTCTTGCCAAAAGTATGGTTACAGAGTAACCCGAAGGAGTCGGGAAAAAGAAGCACTTCTTTAGACTTAGTTCTTCCTAGGTCTGATGAACGGTTTCCAGAGAAAAAATTAATGCAAAAGAAACTAAGATCCCTACTGAGGATATACAAAAGCGAAGGCAAAGTGTAGGGCTTTCTAAGTTTAGACAGGATTGAACGCGCTATAGCCAAAAATTTATTTGTAAAAAGGGAAACGGCCTTACAAGGCTGTACTCGAGCCTGGGTTTGCTCTTCTCATACACACTTCAAATAAGCTTTAACAGAGGGATGAGAAATGGGATTTCCAATACCTAATCGGTCGTCCCATTCCCCTCCCAAACCCTCCTCAACAAATATGGACCTGAGTTTCCCAATTAGGCTGTCCACAGTTCCAGCAGCCAACCTGGTTGGACATGAACAGGAGACGCGCTGGCGTTGGCCAAGGCCTACACAATCCAAAAGGTGAACAACGGTCTTCCCTGAGTTATCCTTCCACACCAGAAACCTCTTAATGTCGGATGGAGAAGCGGAAGGAAGAGCCTTTGGAACCGGGAGAGAAGAAAGAAAATTTACAAGTTCCTTGTGAAGAGAAGACTTCTGACGTTCATAACTCTTGTTGGACTTTGCTTCAGCCAGATGTACCAAACGATCATTGATTGCTTGAATGTCGATCTTTAACCACTTAGAAGGATGTTGGGAAACTGAACAAAACTGGCGGACACCGCACTCCTGGCAAAAGTTGAAATCGGCATCATTAAGGTAGCCACAATCAAGGCAAGGAGCTGCTGGCTTGCAGATTCTAGGTTGCTGAATCTAAAGAAAGGACAGACGGAAGCGAGTTGGTAATCCTAAAAGCATACAAATCCCAAGGTAAAGGATGTGTGGAAAAAATGTGGTGCGGAGATGGAAATAACACGATATTGTGATCAGCTTTACGGCCCAGGACGACAAAATGAGATGCCCTTGTTTGAATAAGAGGCCTCCAATATGGTAGAGGAGACAGTTTTGGAACCACAATGGTGAACGAGAACAAGGCCTTGTCAAGAAAACGAAGAGGACCAACTAAGATGAATGGCGGAAAAACATATGTGTTTTCTTGGCTGGCCACATCTTGAGCAAAAACATTAACCCTGCAAGAGCCTAGTGTTGGAAAAGGCGTAAAGTGAGGAAGCAGTATTTGTATTTGTATTTTTTTTTTACTCCATCCTATAATACATTTGTTGTACAATAATACGATAGTTGTACAGTATCAATAATACATTAGTTGTACAATATCAATTGGTACAAAGTTGCTTAAACTACTTTTACATAATAATAATAATAAAAGAAAATTAGAATGGTGAAGGAAGCTGTGAACCAGAACACCCAATTTGAGCATTGGAGTCAAGTGCCATCAAGTCGAAGGTGTGTGGGCCAAAGAGGTTTTCTAACTCCTTCCACGGTTCGGGGACAAGCGTGCAATCCTTATCAGACAAAGCGCGAGAGAGAGCATTCGCCTGGTTGAGAGGAGGGGGCACGAACTGCAAACAGGTGGAAATATTCTGGGCGAGAAGAGTTTGGAACAATTCCTTGAGGGCATCGTTCAGCTGTTTACTCTTGCCCCCCTGTCTTTCCCAGGCTTGGATAGGCGCTAGGCAGTCCACATGAGCGTCCACGCAACAATTTGAAAGAACCAACTTTCCAGCTTTAAAAATGTTGTCAAGTGCGAGGGCTTCCTTTACCGTAATAGGTTTGTCTCTGACGTCGTCTCTCCAAATATCTTGAGTCTCCAACGGTTGTCCGGAGGGATTGTAAACTATGCCACCCCACGCGTACTGGGAAGCGTTGTTTTTTCCCTTTTCAATTGCACCACTGAACAAAATTTGAAGAGACTTCGTCTGGGCGAAAAATCATAACGAGGTTTCTTGCACGGGGGCACCTAAAACAAAAAGGACAACGTAATAAGCGCCAATGAAACATGATATAGAAAAAGGAAAAAGCCAACCGCAAAGCAGCCCCGAAATACCCCGTCCAGGGACAGAGCAATTAAGAGTATAAGAAGACCCCTTGGAAGGCATACCAGCGGTTAGCTTAGATAGAAAAAGACAAGCGAAACAAACAGAAAGTAATTGACAAAGCAAACTTTAATGTGGCGTGAACTTCATTACAGAAGAACACAGAGATAACTAACAAGGCAAACGATCAAAGGCACTGAAACTCCAATATATAGCAAAGAAACGTCACTTTTTAACAGCCTTGCAGACTAATAGGCAATTCCTAGCAAGAAGACCAACTTTTCTGCAATTAAAACAGCATCGAGGAAAGGTTCCCGGCCGGTAGTACTGCGGCCTGAAACGTCCAGTGAGTTGGAGTTTGCAAGGGGGCGACACTGTTTAAAAATAGCATCAAACTTCTTGCATTGAGGTTGGTTCGCCTCCCTAGCGTGGTCTGACAGTTGTTCCAAGGCCGCAAGGAGGGCGAAAGGATCGAAAAGTGCGTCAGGACGAGAGGCAAGGAGTCTAACTTATTCAAAGGACTGATTTACTTAGGAAACATTAAGGGTCGATTGCAAAGATTCTACTGTTTGGCGAAGGTCCTCATAACCCTAGGAAGGGATAAAGAAAAAAAGAGAAAATAGTGAAAACTCCACGCGCAGGTGAAAAATCTTTTCACACAGACGCAAAGACCAAACTTGTCACACAGAAGGAAAAACTAAACGTGTAATGGAAACTCGAAGATTAAACTTGTAACAGAGACGCGAAAACCAAGGCCGTCACACAGATGCGAAAAAACTAAACTTATCACAGGGACACAAAAAACTAAACTCGTTGGACAAGCTTGCCACGCAGAAGTGAAAACTAAATGATGACACACAGACGCGAAAGTTAAACCTGACGCACAGGCGAGAAAACTAAGTTTGTCACACAGACGAAAAGAATAAATTTGTCACACAGACGTGAAAACCAATCTTGTCACACAGACACGAAAACTACATTTGTAACACAGACGAGAAAACTAAATTAGTCACACAGGCGTGAAAACTAAAATCTGCCAGACAGGTGCGAAAAACTAAACTTGTAACCCGGACGAGAAAGCTAAACTTGTCACACAGACGAGAAAGCTTAATTTTTCACACAGATGAGAAAACTAAATTCGTCACACAGACGAGAAAACTAAGTTTGTAACACAGAGGAGAGAACAAAATTTGCATACAGACGCGAAAACTAAACTTGTCACACTGACTGGAAAACTAAATTTGTAACACAGATGGGAAAAACTAAACTTGTCACACGGACTTGTCGCACGGACCGGAGACCAAAGTTGACACAGACGCGAAACGCTTTTCACCCACACGGAAAACTAAAGTTGTTACAGAGACGCGAAAACTAAAGCTGTCACAGACGCGAAACCCAAACTTGTAACACAGACAGAAAACTAAACTTGTCATACAGATGCAAAAACTAAATTTGTCACACAGACGGAAAACTTAAGTTGTCACACGGACGGAAAACTTAAGTTGTCACACGGATGTGAAAAACTAAATGTGTCACACAGACGCAAAACCCAAACTTGTCACACAGATGGAAAACAAATTTGTCACACAGATGCGAAAACTAAATTTGTCACACAGACTTTTAACAGACGGAAAACTAAAGTTATAACACAGACGTGAAAGCTAAATTTGTCACACAGACGTGAAAACTAAATTTGCCACACAGACTTGTCACACAGACGGAAAACAAAATTTGTCACACAGACGCGAAAATATGTCACAGACTTACCACACAGACAGGAAACTTAAGTTGTCACACAGACGGAAAACTAAGTTGAAACAGAGATGCGAAAACTAAATTGGTAAGACAGATGCGAAAACTAAAGTTGTACACAGATGCAAAAAGTAAATTTGTACACAGACGCCAAAACTAAAGTTGTAACACAGACACGAAAATAAAATAGTAGCACAAACAAAAAAAAATAAAACTAATAACACAAGTGAGAACCAAGCTAAAAGACCAACAATGCCTAGCCCAAAAAACCTGGGAAGGAAAACGAATACAAGGACAAGAGAAAACACTAACCTCCTGAGCCGCAGGTTGGGGCAGAGGAACCACGTTGTCATTAGCATTCTGTGTATTGTTGTCACCAGCAGCGTCGGCCAGAGCCGGAGGCGCGACAACTGGAGGGTAAACGGCCGCTGCAACAGCCCCATCCGCAGGAACAACAGGGACTTGGTCTGGCATGGAGAACGAAGAACGAAGAAAAGTTTCGAAGATGGCGCAGCAATGACCTGGCAAGAGAAAAAACGCCAAGCTAATGACTGGCGAACGTTTAACTAAAAGAGAATTAAACAGGCCTATTTATACAAAACCTGTGTGAAACAGAACATGTAGGAGACTACGAGCGCAGGGGAATTTTTATCCTTGAATCCCGGCGAGACCTGGGGCGTTTGTACGAGATCGCCCCAGTGAGAATAGATTAAACATACTGTTAACAAAGAAAATTTTTTGTTGCAAACCGGTTATTAAATGTTATTGTCACAGCTCATTGTCAGTCAGTGATCAGAGTCAATGCTCTCACTATCAGTGGAGGCTAGGGCTGGTGGTAGTGAATAAAAAATGTAGGCTTTAGTAATTTCTGAGAATCGCTTATCTGACTTGACTGTTCTGTGCAAAAACCTTTGCCTCTCTCCTCGGGAAACTTACTAATACAACAATTAAAATGTCTTCCTTTGCAATAGTCACATCCATGCTACATACCTGACAACCCCTGGAGTACAAAAATCTGGAGACGTCTAGAAATCTTTGCAATGTCATTTTCGACAATGTCTGAATGCTCTCCGAAATCACCCAAAGGCCTTCGGAATGTTCCCGACGTAGACAACAGTGTGCGAAAACCGCCCCAACTTTCTACCATGTATTGTGCAATTTGATTGGTTGATTTCTGACCAATTACGCTAATCGTTAAATATATATCAATTTGTTTGCTTTGTTTTAGGTTGTTTTACGTTTTCCGATCGAGACCAGCTCAAATAAGAGCACCAAATCCACTTCTTGTTTTATTTTCCTTTTTGATACCTCAAAAATAACGAAATGAATGCAAAAATTTTGAAAAAGGCCGTGTGGTAGGTATTTCCCGGGAGATTTGGTGCTCTAACCGGGAGACCAGGAGATGTCATGAAAAACTTGGAGACTCCCGGGAAAACCAGGAGAGTTGGCAGGCATGATGCCATCAAGGTTGACTCTCGAGAACACGTTTTGCATTTTCCATTCTGGCTAACTTTCGTTTGATACCTTTCCTTTTCCTTTTAGTCCGGGAAACGCATTGAAAAAAGCAAGTCAAGTGGTACAAAGAGCGCTGACGTCAAACAAAAGACAACTACCACAAGTTCACTTACCTCTGTATTTTCACACTTCCAATGGAACATTAACAAAACCTTCTTTAATGGCTTTGATGATCTGGGCTTTGTCTTCAGAATAAAACCCTTTCTGTTGTTTTATAATGTGCCATAAGTTTTTCTTGGCGCTTCTCGCCCCCCATGGCCGTCAAAAATTCCAAAAATCGCCTTTAAACTTGACACAAAATAACACAACAAAAACATATTTTTAAAAGATTAAACATATTGTTAACAAAGGAAGTTTTTGGTGATGGAAACTGGTTATTAAATGTTATTGTCACAGCTCATTGTCAGTCAGTGATCAGAGTCAATAATGCTCTCAGTATCAGTCGAGGCTAGGGCTGGAGGTACCCTCGTAGGAATAAGTATGTAAAAAGTATACTTTTAGCATACTGCAAGCATACTAATTCTGTACTAACCCAAATGGCAGTACATTTACAGTATACTGTAAACCTACTGCACACTAACAAGTGTTACCATGGTCTATAATTGACATGTACTTCCACAAATTGACCCAAAAAAGTACAATTCCAGTATACTATTAGTGTGCTACAGTCGACTACGTACTTAAATTGCGTCATGTGAGCACAAGAATAAGTCTACTGGAAATGTACTTGATCAAATCGGTCCAAAGAAAAACAAAATTCCATTATACTGCTTTTGTACTCTCTGGGTAACTTTTGTACTGCATGATTATTACAGCACAAGAACAATACATACGAGGAAGAGTTTCATCTATAGTGCCATTCTCATATAATATGGAAATGTCTTTATTGCAACCTTGGGAAGATTATGTTGTTGATTGAGTAACAAGAATATCATAAATGGAACAGCTGGCAACAACAATGGAGCTATGTGGTTTGAAAAAATGAAAAAGATTACTGAAGGGCACTATAATCTTTTCCTTTATTTTATTTCTTCTAAGAGATGGATAATGTGGTACAACCTTTGACAATAAAGGCTTCTGATACTGCATCATCAGTGAATTATAAAGTTCTGACAATTATTATTTTGCTTTTATTATCTTTATGGTATGCAACAGGGGCCACTGGGTGCTGCTAGAGCACAACCCTTTGCAATGTTCAAGAAAGGATTCAAGAGAGAAAAATAAAAAACAGTAGCAACGTAAACAATTTATCTTTGTTTTGTAAATTCATAATTAATTTCATAGCAATTTTAACACTCTTCTACACGACATTTGGACCTCAATGAATGTCCCAGTCAAAACCCTGAAATCCTTACATCAACAAATTTTAAAGTGTCATCACAAAAGTAAAGCTGAATAACTGTTAACTAAATACAATTACAATAGTTTACTCTCCTACTTAAGGTCTCAAAAGTTATGAACATCCAAACCAAGGGGGAGGGCAGTGAGGACTCCATACTTGTCATGAATTTTGAATGAAACCTCAAAGGCAGCCAATTTGAGTATGGTACAGCTTTAGTTGATCCTTTGGGATACTCACCAACAGAGTACTAACTATGCAATGGAATCAATGGCCTTCACTTTCACCCTTGACTTTTGCTTTATACTTTAAAATTTTCTTTGTGTTATGAGTTCATTTGACTACTTAAGGTGGATGAACTGAATTGAAAGGGGCATACAAGAACCTCCACCGTTATCGATTACAGGACTAAGGGGGATGCTGAGTTAATAAACCGACCATTTGACTTTTTGGGGGGTGGGGTTGGGTGATTTAAAAAAATACATCTATATATATCATGCAAACAGACCTGGAACAAAAACATATTGCACTGAGTTAATAGTCAAATCATGCAAAAAATAATAAAAAAAACTTGGTCACAGTAGTGGGCTGGAAAAATTTCTTGCTCAAACCAAATCAACTGATCACCCATCCGCACTCCTCAAAAGTTGATGGTCTCCAAAGCAGGTGGTGCATTTCATTGTATAAACTCTTAGTCTTTCTCAAAAGCATTTGGAAAATTGCACACAAATAATGTGTCCATGCCACAGTCCACAGTTAAGCACAAAGAATTCAGATTTTCAATCTGTACTCTGACAATCCTACCACTATCCTTATGACTTGCTTTCGCATTGGTACACCTGTCAGCTGATAATCTAACATTGCCTGCTGTTTTAAGCTCATGAATAAGGGCCAGATACTTAGGTGTCTCGCACAAACAAGCTGAATTACAAAACACAGGGTTTCTGCATTTCATAAAACACTTATGGAAGTTAAAACCCATCCATGTCTTAAATTGGCGCTGTTAACACCGCCATGGAAGGAAACTGTGTAACTATTTCGCCTTGTTACTACTTTGTAATCCTGTGAGTGGATCATAGTTCCACGATGAACAAGTCGCTTGAAGACAAACACCCTCTCAACCTCCCCCACAGCTGTCAGGAGAGCTCTTCTTTTATCACCATCCACTGTAGTCAAAGTTTGTTTCCCAACTGCATAGCTTTGGGGGGATATTATTTCCCTTCTGTTGTCTAACAACTGTGGCCTTGCATTGACAAGGTGATTGTAAAAATCATGTTGAGACGACCTGAACTCTAAAAAGGGGATACGCTGTGGTATTTTCTGCTGGAAACAAATAGAAAAACTAATCTGAAATTTTTACATTTTGAGTTCCATGAAAGAGCTTTCTAAGATCGCCATTGTAGTCTTCATAACAAAAACATGAAGATGCCCAAAGTGGCCCTAAGTTTTCATCACAAGAAACAAGATGAAGCAAACAGTCAACATTGAAAGTCTCATACCTCCTTCCATACAATGACTCAACCCTAAGACAGAAATGGTTCAACAAACTAGCAGATTTCCTAAGTTGAGCAAGGGATATTGAATCCTGAAAAAGCAAGAACACTACATGTACGAGCAATAAAAAGTGCTAGAAGTATTCATTAGGAAGTAAGCCCCAAAGGCATGGCAAGCCATAAAGTAACATGAATGACCGCAGTTCAGATGCCTTAAGGTGAGCCATATTAGCTATTATGCTTCTGGGTGTTCGGGTAATTCTGTATGGAGGTTTCATGCTCATAAACCGCTTTTCAAAGACTTTGATCTTGTCTGCCCCTAAAAACCATGGCTCAGAGTTGTAGGACTTATCAGTCCACAGTGTGAGTAGCACTTTAACCACACCTAATAGAACACTGTGCATGTAGTCAATGGCAGTTCCGGAAATGACATCAAATATTGGAAGGTACATAGACCAAGACAGGCCCTTCACTCCCTTAGTGACCACTGTGTTAGACTTGCCTTGCTTCTTCAGCCTCTCAGCTTCAATTGCTAAGCAGACAGTCTCTTTATGGGTTCTCTGCTTTGTTTTCGCATTGGTTTCCGTATCACAGGTGCAGACATGACTATATCCAGCCATATTGAAACTCATCTTTATAGTGGTACAAGGATGCAAACAGTACGGACAACCAAAATAACCATTAAACTGCACAACATTGTGAAAAAGACACTTGGCAGGAGCATCAAAAGTGCCACTAAGCAGAATGCATTTGATTGTTTTGGTTTCCCCAGTTGGCAACTTAGTCCTTGAAAAACAAATAATTTTGTCTGATCAAGGAGTCAGGAAGTGAGAGTTTAACTATGTAATAAATTGTTTGATTTTCAGAAAATTGCAGTCTATGACTTAATTATAACGTAATAAAAATCTTTGAAAAATTCATTAATAATTCATAAAAGTTATGACCAATCTGTGGTAGTATTTGAGTCACATGTCACCTCTGTAATCCCCAAAACAAATCAACTTCTGTATTAACTTTCATACAGATCTCTACTGATTAACATGACAAACACAATCTATTGTTTCATTTCACAAAATAAAATATTCACATCTGACCTTTATGGGTATAAAACGGCTCGCCGCCCATAAAGGTCTCATGCTCATAATTTATTTTATCTATTACATAAACCCAGGGTACCTTTTTCAAAGATCTCCTTCAGTGTACTCCCAAAAGGCTCCAGGAAAGGCCCGAAAGCCAGGTTTGGAGGCTTCAAACAAAAGCCCAACAAAAATTTATTTTTACGGCTAAACCTGAGGAATAAAACCAAAATATATATGGTATAATATTTTACTATTGCATTTATTTATTAAAATTTTCAGATGAAAGTCAGATTGTGCTTGGTAGAAACAACTGTGCTTACATGTGGCGAAAAGACGACAAAAAGTACACTTTGCATCTTATTTGTTCTCCCTCTGAAGAGAAGATAAGTTTGATGATGTGGGGGTGTATTTGTTATGATAGTGTTGGAAGTCAAACTGCAGTTGAAGGCAACATTAACGTGTACAAGTGCATTGACATCCTAGACAAGAACTTATGGCCAGTAGTTGTCTGGTATTTTAAAGGAAAAGAATACTTGTTCTTGAAAGACAATGTGCCTGTTCACAGAGAACAGACTATAGAAAATTATAAAGACCAAAATGAAGTAACCTCAATGGAATAGCGAGTACAATTACCAGATTTAAATATCATAGAAAATATCTGGCTCTACATGAGGATAGCTACAAAAGTCTGCAGTAAACATCTCTATCAAAAATGATATTCTGCGTCAAAATCCAGAGCGCGTGGCAGAACATCAAATTGGATAATATAAGAAACCTTTATCAGTCCATACCTGAACGCCTAGACAATGTAATTAAAATGAAGTGTTAAATCAGTAAATATTAAGGTGATTTTAAAGTTAGATTTGCCAAAAACGATGTTAAAACAAGCTTTCATAAAATGTAAGCAAACACCACCATATTGAAAGTAACGAATACTTTTATCCCTAGACTTTGCATACTTCATTCTCATGCTGGTGCTCAAAAAGATAGTCCGTTTCTGAAAACAGATGTATTCAAGATGTCGTTTGTATTCTGGAGGATTTTAGAAGCAAACAATGAGGAACAAATAAACACACGTGCGTATACCAAGAAAATACGTGACAACTGTTTATTTCACCTTCTTACATCATCTTACATCATGTGACCAATACTACCCAAAATAGTACACTTCCTCCTTCCTACCCGGTTTTCATGACAATCAACACAACTTACAAAGAAAAACTATAAGTCTAATCCGTCTGGACGATTGATCACCCGTCCTGAACGCATAACCACCTGACATTTTCTGGACTCAAAGTGACTAGGCATGACAGGTTTGGTAACCACTCGGTCTGGACTGCGAAGTCCAGAGTTGTTACCACTCTCTACGTTACTATCATCATCAACAACAGGTACAGCAATAGCACTAGACTTAGGAGAAATCTCATTGTCTACTTCAGACTGAATTCATAACCTTGCCTTGGGAACGACAGGTTCCCTCTGAAAATCTAAGGGTGGATTATGCTCTACCATTTCTGGTGTGACAATTTCCTTATTTGCACTCATGCCTCTGGCATGATCATGTATCAAGTGATTAGCATGCACATAGCGGCGATCATTACCCGGAACTCAAACTAGGTAGGTTTCTGGACCCTTCACAGCCACAATTGTACCCGGTATCCATTTCTCCTTCCCTCCCCTGGTGTGTTTTACTCTAACTGGATGATACAGATCAAAACTTTGCCCCTTGGGGTGCAGCCCATTCCTGTATAATTTTGAAGCAACTTGTTTCTTTTCTACCTGCCTTTGTAAACTGGGTTTCACCAATGAGAGGTGTGTCCTGGGTTCTCTCTTCAAAAACAGTTATGCAGGAGTCTTGTCTGTTGTGGTGTGGGGTGTGTTTCTGTAGCGGAAGAGGACATTAGCCACCCTGTGCTGAACTAACTCCTTATCAGTACAAGACTGATACAT
>NC_133203.1:17742462-17752462 GCF_958299795.1 Porites lutea
AAATTCATAGTTTTTTTTCCTTCAAATTTTTTCAGGGCCACAATTTATTAACTAACTACCTGGACTCTGAATTTCATGGTCATTGAAAAACTGTCTTATCTTCTGTAAGCCCAAACTTGAGTAAACATTGAAGATTAGTTAGCGTTTTGGCTGAGTTTGTGCTTTGGGAGTTGTCTGTTGTTTCTAGTCTGTCATTATACAGCATTCTTGTTCAGCACACGTGCAATGACCATGCTTGGCTGACTTCCGAATGCTCACCGAGATATTCCTGTCACGAGTTGGTTTAATTATTGGCTTGCATTAAACCTATGGAAAAATGATATTTTTGTAATAGTTAGTAGATTTAGTGTGTTGCACTTCTTGTGTTTTTGCAAAGGCACAAGAATTGATTAAAAATTGTTAGTTAAACCTCTATGTATCACGCGCTGGCCTGTCTCACTGTACCAAAATCATCATATCTCGGTGAGCATTCGGAAGTCAGCCAAGTGCGGTCATTGCACACGTGCTGAACAAGAATGCTGTATAATGACAGACTAGAAACAATAGACAACTCCCAAAGCACAAACTCAGCCAAAACGCTAAAAATCTTCAATGTTTACTCAAGTTTGGGCTTACAGAAGATAATGTCACAGTTTTTCAATGACCATGAAATTCAGAGTCCGGGTAGTTAGTTAATCAATTGTGGCCCTGAAAAAATTTGAAGGAAAAAAAACTATGAATTTTTAAGAAAATGCTTTTTTCGTGAGAAGGACTCTTAAACGCTGACAAACGTCAACAAATAGCGAAAACTATAATTTCTATATGTTTGCTTTGCTCGAAATCGCGCGCATTTACAAGGCCCTAAAGCGTTTTGCTGACTTGCAAGGACCCATCTGTTATAATGATCCCCAAAATAAAGAGATGAATCTCATAGTTTATTAGATATAATCCGTGTAAAGTTTGCTTATCATTTTCGCATAAATTATGACCTAAATTTGGAAACCGCTGAATTTCTCAAATTGGGTCTTTGCGATTTTGGTGAAACTCTGTTCAGCGCAAGGCACTTATGCGCACTATGTGTAGCCGAGAGATTTTCATGAAAAAATGCTGGCAACAGCAGATTTTCGACTCAGACCACAAAGGGGCGTGGCATTATAACCACGTGACATTTACTCCGATCGCTCAAAATTTTATGTTATATTGTAGATTGATCTATATGTTATCCATTCTATGTGTTAGACTTACGATAAAAGTAAAGGTGGGGATACCAGAGAGCTTCAAAGTACGATGGTACCCCCTCAAAAAAACTGGGTCGAGTCACCTTAATTGCCCCTTTGTAATTTTTCCGCAGATTCGTTTGTGATTAAAATTACGTCCTGATAAAAAGGAAGGGAAATGTTATTATTTTCTTTTTCTATTTAAATGACAAGAAAGGAAAAGGGTTGAGTTTATTTGGCTTTTCTTCTATTGGAATAATGAAAAACTGGACGTTACATACGTTTTCTTTCATTTTTTGATAGAAACAAAAATAAAAGAAACTGTCAGAAATTGCATTTCGTATTTCAATCTTCCAACTTATGATTAAAATGGAAAAAAAATGAGAAGTCGGTCAAAATACTTGTGGCATTTTTCTATTTTTCTTGTGAAGACAGAATAATGTAAAATTGGACGATATATATGCCATTTTTTTGTTTTTTTCATTTTTTTCAACACAGTGACAAAAATAGTGCATTTTGGAGGGGAAAATGGAAAAATAGACAATTAGCTAGGAATCGGAGATTTTTTGCATTTTTTCACTTTTCTAACAGCAGCTGTTTACAGTATTTGTATTTTTGAATTGAACGTCAAAATTTTTCTACTTTTTCTGTACTTTAAAATATGTAAATAGAGCGGTTTTCACTTGTCTATCGAAAGTAATGGAGGAATTGGTTTGGTTTTGGTTTTGGTTCGTCTTTCTGATTGGCTCTTTAAAATAGCTCTACCAATCAGCGAGGAGGCATTGTTTTCTCAGCCAATCAAATTTGCAAGTAAACGCAAATCGTGTTTTGGTTTTGGTTTTACTCAAGTTTCACTCACGCAATTTCTTTCGCAGTTGCAGTCATGAAAAATTGAAGATAGTTTGCTGTCGTTGTTTGTTTCCCTTTTTCTTTTTTTTGACGAACTCTCGCTGAAACATGGTCTAGTGGAATTTCTGTCGGTTGCTGAACCTTTGAAGGATCTCTGGAAGTTTCTTCGTCTGTTCTCGAGACTGAGGAGCAGTCAACAACACCAGACGAAAATGGTCACCGTGTAGACGACATCTAGAGATTGAGGTGCGCGATGGCTTGGAGAATTAACAAACAAGGTGGAATATTCAAGAAAGGAGCAGCCTTCCCTTTGCAGAAGCGATACCAAATTGCCTTCTCCTACCTTCGTACTGGTAGTTTTGCCGCTGCCGCTGCAGAAAACTTGGGCACGTACGACGCTGTGAGAAAAATCACTGACAAGTTTTTGACGACTGGCCTTTTTGACCCGGGAAACCGAGGTTCTCCTCCGATGATAATGCCGCTCTGGAAAGTAGCTTATCTACAAGCCCTTGTTACTCACGATCCATTTATGTATCTGTGCGAAATGCAGGCAGCCCTACGAGACGACTTGAATTTACCTCCTGCTGAAGTACCTTCTCTTCCGACCATTTGCAGAACTCATCTTAGTTTAGATCTGACGCGCCACAAGGCATCAAAAGTTCCCCTGGAGAGATTTACACCCGAGAACAATGCTCGACGAAGGGCTTTTGTGAATTGGCGATGAACTGTAGATCTGAGGAAGCTGTATTTTGCCGATGAAACTGCCATACAACTCGCGAATGGAGTGCGAACTATTGGACGCTGCCATACAAATGCCAATGTTTCCGTTGTCACCAAACGCGGAGACGAGCGAGAGAAAATGTCTGTGTTGAGTGTGATCGGATACAACGAGGGAGTTCTTGGAGCATATCCTATCTACGGAAGCTTTAATAGACTTCAGTTTAACTACGGTATGACTCACTATTTTGTTCCTTTAATGGCAAGAGACTCGTTTCTGGTAATGGATAATGCATCCATTCACAATGAAAGAGACTTGAGAAACATTTTGGCACCTAAAAATATAACTCTGGTTAAGCTGCCGCCATATTCTTACGATTTTAATCCTACAGAATTAGTTTTTGGTAGCGCAAAAATGTATGTTAGAAGATGGCCTGAGTTGCTAAGAGCCAGCATGCCATTTGCTATTGTTAATGCATTTTCTCAGGTTTCTTTACACAGCGTCCAGAATTTCTATCGCAAGTGCTGGCAAGTACAGTCATAGATAATCTGTGTTGGTAGCTACGAATTTGTTTACATCCAATACCAGTCTTGCTTGTCCTTCAGAGGAAATTAGATACCTAAAGTTGTTTTCGAATGTTTCTCAAAATCAAGTCCAAATCAAAATTATTCATTTTGAAACATCTTTCTTCAGGGGTTGATTGACATTTTGCACAAATAAATTCTGTATAGACATTTGCACAGTAAATAGTAAGGACTATGTTCGACTGGTAACTGCTGTACAAAAGCAAGATGTATATGGATTAATTTTAGTCCCAGTAGAAGTCCCTTAGTAGTCACATGTGCATGTAAAGCAGCATTCAATTTTGTGCACAAAGTACATGTACATGTAATGACCTGATAATTCTGGTCGTGCTTCAGGTCAGCAACATGCATTGCTTTAAGGCTGGTTTTCGCTGGGTCTAGCGCATAAGCACAAGCATAAGCATAAGCGGCCTAAAAGCAAGTGAGAACTCCCACGACATAAGCATAAGCATAAGCACAAGAAGAACGAACACGTTCCGTTCTTCTTGTGCTTATGCTATGCTTATGTCGCGCTTGTGTCAAGTGAGAACAGGGATGAAATAAGCATAAGCACAAGCTTGACCGCCTTGTGCTTATGCTTGATACTGCACTTGTGTATGTCTTTACGCTTGTGTTTATGCGCTAGTGAAAACCAGCCTTTACAGTTACTTCACAGAGGGGCCATGGGGGGGAGGGGGTAATGCTTACAGTCCACTGCTATTAAGAAGAATCAAGGCAACAGATTTTCGAAACATTATTGACAAGGAAGTCTGTAAGAATCAAGGCAACAGATTTTCGAAACATTATTGACAAGGAAGTCTTAAGTCTCTGTGTTGTGTTTTTTAACTCTACAGAGGTCACCAATCATTGTAAATTTTTTTGTGGAAGTTATAAATTTTTTCAGGGTCTGTCCATTTCATGAGTTGAAGTTCGAGTTACAAATACAAGTTACAATAAAAAAAAATATATGTATATATAAATATATATACACCCGTTTTCAAAAAGGTTGATGTTCTGAAAATATATATAAAATATACATATCTTTTGTATTCCTGTCAAAACTGTCAAAATAAACAAAAGAGAGCAATAGATATATGTTTATTGATATATATTCTCAGAACGTCAACCTTTTTGAAAACGGCTGTATATATATATATATCATGTTTCATGAGAAACACCCCTATGGCCCCTCTTCACAACATGTGTTTCCTTTCAGCAATGGTTCAGAAGATTGTCCTCTGTGATTGCTTAAAAATGTTGTTTACTTTGGTTTTACAACAATCAATTGAAAACTGCTCTAACAATAGTTATATTTGTTCTTGTGCATTTTACTTGTGTTGCCAAGGTGAAAAGCTGGCCTGAATGTACATGTACTTGTCCTGAGTGACAAACCACTCTTAAGTTTTTCTAGCACCTTTGAGGTTATCATGGGCAAAAATATTTCAAGCCACACCCACAAAATGAGATTATGTAACCTCAGAGAGGCTCTTCTCAAAATTTCTGACAGTTACGCTTGCTTTTATATGGAAGAATTGTATCGTAGAAAAGACCTTTTAAAGCAAGTTAATGTTTTGTTTGCTTTTGTTTGGAATGCATGCTAAGCTAGTGTTGAAACAAACGTGAAATTTCTAATGTTTTCTTCATTAGCACATAAAAAGCAGGAAATTGCTCTAGAAGTGATCAGTTGAGATACACAAGTTATTTGTGCACCCAGAAATTTAATTGGACCTACAAAATACTGATACATCTTGATTCCAATTAAACATAAACTGAGAGCAAAAAATAATTCCTTTCATTGGTAATGGCAGGAAATTAAATTAATACTGACAGTTTTGGTGACAACACTTAATGACTCCCCCAGTGAAAAACTGTTTAGATACAGACACTAATAAAATCTTCTTGCTTTTGCTGTTCACAACACTACTCATAGCTCAAACTGTTCATTGAAGGAAAACTAATTCAACTTTACAATTTTACTAATAAACGGCACACTTCCTCCATACTAGCAAAATTTGCAACAGGCCAATGTTACCTTTTTTGACTAATTAACCATCTTTCAAATGCTAATTATAGGTCATTTCCGACTCAAAAATGACAGCAAATTATCTTCAATTTTTTTATTCTTCTCTAATTTGCAAAGCTTTGTTTACTTTAATTATAATTTAACTTTACTTTAAGTTTTGTTCTACAATTTTGTTGTTCTTTTGTTATACAATTTTGTTGTTCATTTCTTGTTCTTGTTACTCAGTATAATTTGTTGTAAACAAGAACTTACATGTAACATGAAATAGAACAATGGCAGATTGCTGTGTTAGAGGATTTTATCATTACTTGCCTGATAGGTATGTTAAAGGATCCTAGTCAGCCTCCGCCATTTTCGATGCCATCGAAATTATTACTGCATGGTGAAGCAAAATCTTATTGCTTTACAGTCAGTTGTGTTCCTGAATGTGTGTTTAATCATCTTAAGTAATTTCAAAGTGATTTCCATTCATTGCAACATGCTCCGAATAATAACAAAAAAATAGCCAAAGTCTCACATGTAAACAAAAACAAAGGTGTGGCTGACTAGGGCCCTTTAAGGAAATGAGTATTATTTCAATGGAAAGGGGGGCTGTTACAAAGGGGTTATGCAGTGTTTGATTATTCTTGGCTCCCGTCTTTTTGCCATAGAGCAGTTTTCAATTGAGTGTCGTCGAACCAAAACCAAAGTAATTACTCTGGCCAATCACAAAGGACGCAGAGCAATCCATTGTCCAATCAAAACTCGAAGCAATTACACGAAACGTAGGAAAACTTGCGTGAGCAAGTCACGATTGGTTTTGGTTTTACTTGCGATTGGTTTTGGTTTTACTTCTGATTGGTTGAGAAAGTGGCACGAGTTTTTTGCCAATCACTGAGTGTTGTAATGCAAAACCAAAGTAAATGCAAATCACTTTTGACAGTCAAGTGAAAGCCGCTCTAATGACCATAATATTTTTTTTTCAAATGACTGGATGCCTCAAATAATGACCTTTATACAAATAAGGTTCATATCACTAAATAATTATCTTAACTTTTTTTTTATAAAAACTGAATGTATTCAAATAATAATCTTACTTCAAAAAATTAGGTTCATACCACTAATGACCATAACTTTTTTTTTTTCTTAAGAAACTGGATGCCTTCAAATAATGACCTTTACTTCAACAAATTGGGTTCATACTACTAATGACCATAACTTTTTTTTTTCAAGAAACTGGATGCCTTCAAATAATGACCTTTACTTCAACAAATTAATTGGGTTCATATATACCACTAATGACCATAACTTTTTTGTTTCAAGAAACTGGATGCCTTCAAAATTAATAATGACCTTTAAACGTGCATCATGGACACAGAGTATAAATCTTGACATCGGGCTCCAATTTTTATTGACAACTAAATGTCATCAAAAACCACAAAAAAATCGTCTACAAGACAAGCTGTCGACACCTTAATGCGAAAATTGAAAAACGTCGACAACTGAGCAGTTTCCCACAACTGGTTAGTTGTTGACAACTTACAATTTTCGCATTTAGTTGTTTACAACTCTTATTGCAGATGATGTCTTCCTGTTCTTAATGGCATTTAGTTGTCAATACAAAATGGTTATAGCCAACCTAATCGTCTCGTCTTTATCAGGCGGCCCTCTAATGATACAATGTTTCTTAAAAAAAGGAAAATAAAGTTAAATCCTGAGTGCAATGGTATTAACTCCTTGCATTACACAACTCTTCCATCAATTAGCAAAAGTCATTGTTTATCAAAAAGCCAAGATGATTACAAGAGGGTTAGTTGCCAATCTCTTCCTTCTGATTTGAATCAGTTAGTCAATCAATATTTGGTTATTCATTGATGAGACATAAGAAAAGTACATGCATGGAGGGGAAAAGGCCAAAAGTTTGAATTCTTAACTAAGTCTGTAGAGGTTAGTTAACTGGGTTGCCAGTTGTATTTTTGAACCTTCAGTTTCCCTAATATTTTTTACTGGCCTCTTTAAAATTTTTACTGACTTTGCATAAAGTGAATCTATGTTCAAAATTATAAGCCACCTTTGTCTTTTAATTTTTTTTATGGGATTTAGAATGCCACTTCCTGTTAAAAACTTGATAAAAACTTGGGTTGATATAGTTGTCTGACATATGACCTTTTGAAAACATGTTTTTACTACAATTGATCTTGACTGGCAACCCTTATGAATAAACAAACTGAATTATAACAAGACTACCAAGTAGAGCAATTTATGACCACTCTCTCAATGCAACCAAGAAAACACATTGAGGGAACTGAAAACTTTCAAATGAAATTCCCTCTGACTGCCAAGACAAATTTAACAGTCCTAGAAAGGATTAATATGTTCTAGTGGAGGTAGGAAGATCATCAAGTTGTTATTCATATCAGGGTGTTGACTTCGGTTGCTTCAGTAGCTGCATTGACAGGGTGGCTGATGTTTTGTTTCACGAAATATCCATACCTTCCCACAAATGTGATTTTTAAGAGACCACACAACCCTCTAGGAATTCAAATTAACCGCAACATTTCTTTAAACCTTTTGTCTTTTAAAAAACCCTACCTCGAAGAATTTACAATCACTGCTGGGGAGAGTATAGATATTTTATGGAACTGGAAGCCTCACAGTACATGTAGCTGATGTTGCGGCGTTTCTTCTGCTTGTTGCGAGAGTTCGCTGGTAGTGGTTTCTCTGCCTCAACCTGTTGCACAGCTCGCAAGCACACTCACTCCACGGACAGGAGAACTTGTGGGCGTATGTGAAGCGAGTAGGGACGCCATGGTTTTTGCAGAAGTTGCAAAAATGTGAGGCAGACATCTTAACCTTATTTTTAAATATCTGCGAAAAGAAATTCCCACATCGGACACTTCTTGCCGGCAGCTAGAGCACCTAGCCACAAAATTTTCCCGCCAAAACACGCCGTTTGCCACTTGCTTGGACTCGCCTCCACGAACTTCAAAGCCATAGGCGTTCTAATTTAATCTTAAAGTTTTCTAAACTTAATTTTCCATTACTGCCACAGGAAACAGGACTAAAAGAATCGAATACATTTGATTTCTTTGACTGTGCAGAAATGCTGGAAATGCAATAAGCCACAAGTGCAGAGTTTAGCAGAAAGTAAGCTTAAGCTTTCTGTTCGCCGATATGAAATTAATTTAAGCAAATAAACTTTTTACATGCCACCACTAAATAAAAGTACTTCACTCAGAAAAAAGCCCGCAATCTTACCGAACTCGGTGAAATTATGAAGTTCTCCTTTACTGACGTTGAGCGAAGTCTGAAAAAGGCAGTCACGAGTTCTGCGTGTACGGAAAGAACCGAAGAAAACACAAACTTACGTTCCCGAATCTCTGCTTCCAAAACAAATCAGATCACCACAGCATCCTTTCTTCAGAACATTTATTCCAATGCCGTTCTCAACTAATTACAGTTCTCCAAACTTCGTAAAAATCCTCACACAACTGCATCAACAACGCAAATGGCGGTGGATTGAAAGTTCTCAAACTCATCTCAAAGTGACGATAGATCGCGCCTTCTGATTGGTTAATTGTCAAAAACGTCATAGGGCGAAAGAAAGCTTAATTTTATTGGCCAGTCATGAAGGGATTGGTTTTGGTTTTGGTTTTGGTTTTACTACGCCCTTTGGTTGGCTAGTGTATTTACTTTGGTTTTAGTTTTACGACAGTCAAGTGAAAACCGCTCTATGGTTAGGATAAGTAATATTTCCTTTTTCCTTTTTTTTGTTGGAAAAACGGAAAATTAGATTGGCTGACATGTGCAAAGACCTTTTTTGTAATTGTTTATTTGAACTTTTACCTTTGACTTTTATACACATCACACTTCTAACTGCTGGCCTTTTGCAAAAATTCGCTGTATTCTGGAAAGAGTACTGTTTAAACTAAGAGAGCAACGAGTCGCATAATTTTTGGATAAGTTTTGGAACCACAGAAAATAATGCTCAGTATTTGTATATGCGTCGCTACTGTCTTAGTCATAAACAAAAGAAACAGCTTCTTTATGGTGACTTTAGGTTTGAAAAGGCTCTTGAATGCTCCCTTTTTTATGTCATTCCACGTTTTCTCATAGATTGATTATAATGCATGGGTTGTATTTTGTGGCGCCAAAACAAATTTCTAATGTATAACTGAAGTTTATAAGGCTTAGTTCATTAGTTTTGAATGAATGGCTTTAAAAATATGTTTGTGCTGAATACTTCTGGTTATGTCTAACTTTTGCTTAATTTCTTCATCTACCATTTCCTTGAAATATACTGTCAGCCGAACATCTTCACATGTTCAGTGGTCAGCTTGTTTTCATCTTCGTCTTCAATTACATCTTGTTTTCATTATTGTCCCATAGCACAAGCTGTAATCGAATGCGGAGAAAAAAATCTTCCCGGCATGTAATTCAGAATAGGGTGTTTATGTATAACGTGCAAAATTTCCACTGTTTGTTTAATATTTGAAGTGAAACTAAAGTGGAACTTTACCTGCATGCTGGAATTTTGTCAACAGATGTTCATTTCGTTAAGTTTTGAGTGTTCAGTTATTGTTTTATTAAATCAAACCTTGAATAATCCGTTTCAGCTGAAATAAAAAAAGTGTTGTACTTGGAATGTACTAAGAGAACTTTTTCTTTCACT
>NC_133203.1:17757462-17789962 GCF_958299795.1 Porites lutea
TAAGGACATTAAAAGGCGTCATGAAGAAGAGAAAAGAAGCACTAGAAAGCAAAATTTGAGAACACAAGGGAAAATTTGGCCCCCAGTTTCAACTCTCACAACCAAGTTCCCAGCAGACTTGATAAGCAGAAATGACACCAAATACCTGCAAAAAAAAAACAAGTGCTGCTAAAGTCCCCAAATGGCTCCTTGTGGTATCAGAAAGTTACTGTAAATGTGCCACAGCAAAGTTTCTCCGAAACCCCAACTGCAGCAGCTTCTCAGGTCACAAAAAACTGTCCATCATACTCCATGAGAGCAAAGGAAAACTGATTATCCTGCTAACCGTGTAGGGAAAGGGTGTCCTAATAAAGCAAGGTGAAGATGATTCACTCACTTGAAATGATTAAGCGAGGGCAAAGACCAAAACTTTGAAGATAGGTTCGATAAACAGTTTGAATGGGCTTGTGAACTTCATCAGTAGTCATTGAAGGTCTGCTGGCCTACAGAACTTGATAACATATCCAGGTTGATATAAACAGTGATCTCTGAAGCATGACATCACAGAGCAACAATATTGTAGTTCAAATGAACTTTCTCTCACTAAGTTTACTAATTAAGCTTAATTGTGCATTTTATTAACACAGCCTTTAAAACATTATTATTAAATCCCCTTTAGTATCATTAATAAATCGCCTTTAAACTTGACACAAAACAACACAACAAAAACGTATTCATTCATTGTTGTAGTATACACTTTCAGTATTTTGTACGGTGTCCTTTGTTTTTATTCAATAATTCTGTTCTTTAATTCATATCAAGATTATTTAAAGTGGTAGCTATGCACTCCAAAAACTCCTGTAATGTCCCTTGTGTTGTGTTCTTGTCTAATGCGTCTTTCTCCAAAGCCATCTTTACAATGTGGAAAATATTCTCGATAAAATGAATGTGACCACTTCTCGGAGGAAGTTTACTAACTTGGCTCCCGATCGCCTCCAAGCAGTGTGAGCTAATGCCGAGTTTTGACTATGATCATTGTCTTGCATAAATAGTTTTAGCCTCTCCTTATTACAGTCTCTGAAATACGCGCAAATTCCCGTTCTATCAAACTTTTTAAATATTGTCTGTTCAAAGTTTCGTACTGTTCACAAAGAACTACCCCTTTACCATAGCTAAGGGCAACCATTAATTTGCCAACCCTTACACAAGTGCTGCAATGAGAACCTTCGGCTGTGCAGCCAAAGGCTAAGCCTTTTGTTGTTTTCTCCAAATACGCTACTTGGTGCCCGCGCTTGGTCAGCGAGGTTATTTATGAAAAAACTCGCACCATCTGAGTAAAAAGGTTTGTCCAAAAGTTTGTAGAATGATCTCTTTTCATCTTTCGAGTAATCTGTAACTGTTTATCAATGTCTGTTTTGGTTAACAGGCCCTTTTGACATGCGTGTAAATACTTTAAATTGCTCTGTGTAGGAATTTTTGAACAGTCTTAGTTGGCACGCAAGCAACGTCTACCCCAGTTTTTGTATTAAAAAATTGATTGTGAATTTTCGTCCAATTTTCGAGGTTTTGGAATGTAGCCCAGGATAGCCGCTCTTCTCTGTGGTTCAATTTCCATGGCTGCCCAGTGAGTTTCTTCCCTACTGATTGATTTTGAGGCTAACCATTAGTTGTTTGCGCTCATATAATGAGCTAAAATGAAGAACATGAAATATTCAGTTCATGTAAAAGATTTTTCATACACACACCCTTGAATTTTACCAAAAAACGTACATATGAACAGTTTCAGCATCGATTTATACCCCTGAAAACCATACCAACTCCAACAATTATTGGTGCGCCTTTGTTACATCATTGCACAATATGTTTTAGGCCTATAGTTCAGACGTAATTAGGTCAATGTCACTCCAACCTACAACAACTTAAATATCACTCTGATTTCTTTAATTTCAGGTCATTTCATTGTGAGTTAATGCTGAACATCTCTGCAGTAACACAATTTTGCGTTCAGACAATTCACAATTCTGTAAAATTCCACCATTTTTCAAAGTGGAGATAACAATCCCGTCCCTCTGTGTACCCACACCCCCTCCCCCCAAGGTATTAGCTTAGGGGTGGGGGATTTATGGCCTCTAAACAGTAAAGAAGTTCTTGTTGCTACTAAAAGTGCGTGTTTAAGACGAGTGTGTCGACTACTTTTGCAGAGATGTCAACTTCCAGGGAGAAGTTGGCTGGAGATTTTCTCGAGTACCAAAGATGTGAGCTTTCTAGTGGGGTCTGGGGGAATGCCAACGCATGAAAACTTTTCCTTCATTCTGAGGTCATTCAAGGGTCACACATTTTACTCATGTCACAATGACTAATTTCCAGTGTTACCGATGTAAAACTGAAGTGAAAAACTGAAACAGCGACTGCAACAAGAGAATCCAGTGATATTCATACACACACACTCTGTAAACATGAACTCTAAATTTAATGTTAACACAACATGCGCAACTGTCATAAAGTTTACAAGCCAGAATGGTTTATTGAAGTTCTGTAAATGTTCAAAAGCTTGTACAAAATAAAGTCTTCATAAACCGGGAACAGTCTGTTTTAGCAAAACCAGGTGTACAAAAGGTCTATGTCACCACATGTTCTTCTTCACAGCAACGTTAAAAAAAAACACACTCCAAAAGCATGATGTTATAAGATTTCCAGTGGTTCGGCCAAGTTCCGTGAAGCCAATGCCAATCAAAGACCACACCAAAACCTATTGAACCTGCTGCATCAGTATAAAGCTGAAGGCTCTGGGATGTTTCCTAAACGTTAGTTAAGAAAAATAATCACCCGTTAAAATCAAGGAAATGGAGCCAAAGCATGATATCTAATTTAGCGCCTTGCAAAAGATGAATGTGATGATGAGGCATATTGACGCCTTTAGTAAGATCCATCATGCAAGGCAGAAAAGCCCGACTCTAAACAACTACAAGGCATGTAAAATTCAATAAACCTATCAGTAACTGGATTTCTTTTAGGCAGACAGAGCGCCGGACCTGGAAATTTTGTAACATTGCACGACATTTTGGAAGTTTGTCTTCTGGTAGGTGCATTGTTTGCCATACAGAATCCATCAATTCCAGCAAATTGTAAAACAGACGTGGGACCAACCGTTTTTTCAGGGGCCAAAGGAACGCCAAGTTAATTATATATCAAAATAAGATTATCTAAGTCGTGATCACTTTGTCCTTTGCTTTGGGTAATGAACAAAAAATCGTCTAAAATATGTAAAACAGCGCAAGCACCAAGGTGATTAATGGACAACCACTCGAGTGCCATTCTAAATGGTTCAAAAATTGCACAGGAACTGGAAAGCCCCATCGCGAGACACCTATCAAAATAGTACATATTGTCAGAATCAAGTTTCTAAGTCTCATAAGGACGCCAATTTACAGACCGGCAATTTTACAGCTCCTGTTAAGGTGCTCTGAAAAATTCAGCTTAGAATCTATTGTGACACCCAACAATTTGAGAGAGTTAGTTATACTAATATAATATGATTGTTTAATCTGATCACTTGAGTGGTGTTATTATCGCTTTGGCCATGTACGATGTTCATAGTTTGATATTTCTTCAAGTTCCCAGCTAGAAGATTTGAGTTGTACCAATTAGTGGCTTGCTGTGCACTTTCCTTTAGCATTAACATAACAGAGGACTGATCCCGTTCTGTGTGATAGATCTGATGATCGTCTGCGTACATAGACAAGTTAGTTGTTACACTGTATGACAAATCGTTCGGGAATATATTCCAAAGTAAGGGACCTAGAGCAGATCCCTGTGGACAGCCTCGGTTAACAGTCCTACTTGAGCTGACAAGGTCCCCCGGTAATTGCGATCACACAGATAACTCTCCAGAAGCCGAACTGTACTGCTCTCAAAGCCATAGGCGCTGAGCTTACTCAATAGTAGTGGTGGATGGAGTGAATCAAACGCTTTTGACATGTCAGTTAACAGCAAGCTCACAACCAGTTTCTCATCTCTTGCATGTCTCCAACCCTCCACTAGGTGAATCAGAGTTGTCTCACAACTATGTCCTCTGCGGTAAGCCGATGAGTTAACATACGTACAATCTTCAGAGCTGGTAGAGACCGGTGCCCCTATTAGTTGTTCGAAAACTTTGTTAACACACGGTAAGACAGTTATAGGGCGGTAGTTTTCCTTGGAGTGCTCATCATCCTTTTTGTAAACTGGAGTCCAGACTGCATGCTTCCAATCTCTTGGCCAGAAATAGTTACGTATACACCTATTTCAACTAAGGTTGCTTCGGCGAAGAATGATTCATGATGCATGATCCATGTTTCATAGCCTGCAGTGCATTGTGGTAGATCTCTTTGTAGGCGGGAAGTTTAACTTCATGTATTCCTGTGCGCAGTGACCCGCGAAATGGAGGCAGTAAACATCTGTCTCAAAATCCTAACGGAAAATAAGAAAGCAGTGAAAGAAAGTTTCCAGTTAAAACAAATTCCAAAATTTGCAAGTGCTGTTTAGCTAAAGAATTATAGCGGAGCTCCCGCGTGCGCAGCGGAGCACCATGGGTAAGAAAATTTGGTAAACTATCCATCCGAGAAAATTTGGTTCTGACGTAGCGTACGCCCACCCGTACACACACTTCATGTAAGCGGATGTCAAATGTCACAATAGATCTTGCACAACTCGACTAGCCTCTTAGTTATGTAAGCCATCCGTATGAGTATGATTAGATTGACAGCCGTCAAAATCAGACATCCGCTGACCATTATCACATGACGGTCTCGTGGGCTCAGATAAAAGACCAGTCGTTTTGCCGCTATATATAACCTGATATAATGTCACACTCACCAATTCAACATAAAAACGAAACTACGCCGGGCAAGGCTGTCAGTTAGCTGACAGTTGTTTAAAGTTACATTGGCAAGCCAAATTAAGGTCAATTGACAGCTTTCAAAATGGGACATGTGCAGACCACTATCGGAAAACTAATAACAGGGGCTCAGGTTTGCTCAGGTACACGATCTGGCATTATCCACTACGTGCCGGACGGAAATGTCCTACTCACACTCGTAGTCTGTTAATTCGAATATTCGCCATTCTAATGAAGGTTAATTGACAGCTGTCAAACTAGAGTATACGCTGACCATCATCACCTGAGTGGATCGCGGGCTCATTTTTCTATCTATTGAGGTCACGTAGTGTTTAAAGTTTCGCGCTGATATTTTATTTGATCACGGGCTCATTTCAACGCCCCATAGCTTTATAGAAAATCTATCCATCCTAGATAATTCGGCAATCACGTGACCGTACACCGACCACCCGACCTCCCGTTCATCCGCACCACAGGCATACCAATGTTTAATCTCACACTTTCTAGCTAGTTTGGGAGTCTGCAACCTGATATTGTACATCCATGTTTTGATTAATTGACAGCTGTCAAAACAGTGTTTCTGCTGACCAGTATCGCCTGACCGTATCGCGGGCTCAGGTATCGACCCTCTGAGTTTGAGTAATATTTTGAAGGTATCCACTGACAAGTTGCTACTTTTCAAATGATCACAGGCTCGAGTTCAATTTTTTTAAAATGCATATGAAATAGCTCGTGTTTCATAAGCCGCACTTTTAAAATGTTGATTTCGAACTGATCTCGGACACGAAAATTCAACCGGCTTTTACATTTACATGCAGGGAAGGCAATCGCTTTTGACTTTTCTCACTGTCATGCGTTGATCACGCTCTACGTCCAATCTTCATGTTCTGATTGGTCAAAATTTGACAGGTGAGTTTATGCGGAAAATTTATGCAGCGTCTAGAAACTTGCTTACTGATAGCTGGAGCTGAGAGAGTTTTGTGTCATCTTGTGATGTTTTAAACTGTCTTTTTCTACTTGGTGTACAAAATGAAATACAGCTGCTATCAAGATTGTTCTGTAATTCGTGGCTGGTTTGTTTATTACGCTTTTTGTTGACAAATGCACTGCTTGTCAAAGTCATTGGAAATCCGATTTCGGATGGCATCGTTTTCAAAAATGAGCTTACTCACTTTCCCTTGCTTGAGGCATAAGAGGGTTGAAAAGTCTCAAGCGATTCTGGAACACTTGATGACCTTCAGAAGCAGCATCTCGACTGGTAAGCCTGAGCCATTATTGTTTTTGATGTGTTTTTTTTTTGGGTTTCCTGAAGTCGAGCGTATGGTTTATGTGGCTTAAGTTAAAACACGAGCAATGATCTAACCTACAATAGTATCAGGTTTAAAAAGCCTTTAGACATTTTTTGACCCGCAAATTCAAAGAAAAGGTTTCGAAGATTATTTAGTTATGATTTTGGCTGTAAACAGAAAGCTCTGAGCGATTTTATTGCCTTGAGTTCATCTTGAAAAAGAGTGAACACCGGGAAGCCGGCTTAAAACATAAACAAGCTTATGCTTGCCTGACTCATGATTTTCTGAGACACTTTACTCTCAATACTTCTCTTCGTGAACCCCATTTTCGTCCAATACGTTAAAAAACAACAACACCAACAAAGAATTGAAAGACTTTTTATTGTCATAGTGGCAGATTTCAACAGCTAGCCCCGCTTTGCTGAAACACTTATTCAGAGATTTCTAGCTTCGACGCAAGTACGTTGAAGTCGTATTTTAGGGAGGCAAATCTTACGTCACTTTCTCTTTTGTGCAAGGCTTTTTGGGCTAGAAGTTTACTGATTTGAACATCAATTGCCTTATTTCCAGTTCTCTTTTTCTCATTTTCTAGTCCTTTCAAACCAGTCTCAAGTTTATCATCTTGCCTCGCTTTACGAAAACTAAATAAATCTCTTAATTCCTGCATGAACAAATTTCGAAAGGTTGAAAAACTAAGTGACCCTTATTCTTTCTTCTTAAGCTGGTTGTCTCACAAATTCACCCCACATTTTCTTCATTGAAACGTTGGAGTTAAAACACTTTCTTCCATGGGTTCTCACAAGGCAATAATGGGATTCACACGCTTCGTGTGACAGAATAAAGTCAATAACTGTATGTCTTGTCTCTGGCAAAAGTCTCTGGGGAGTTGTTCTGCCTCGTTTGTGAAGCTCTATTGAAGGGCGCGCAAGGTCCATTTTTTAAAGTAAAAGTCGTATTTTGCTATCAGAGATCCCGTAATACTTCCTCAACGCCATTTTGCAGACAACTCCAAGCGTCGGGATGGTGTATGATACTTCACGTTTACCACTCGGCGTGACTCCACCTTTCATAAGCTTCAAAAAGATATAGTTCTGTTCGTTGTAGGTTTTCTGATAAAGCATGTTCCTTTGATCTCATATAACCACTTTCATATTACATGCTGGCCCCCTTCAAAATAAGCATCCGCTCTCCCGGCATGTTAGTAATAACTGATTAATGTTGTTAAATGCTGCATTTTTGTGTCTTTGAAATCTCTTTTTCTTTGTCACATAAATTTTTTTAAGCTTACTGCTACTTGCTTGTTTTCCTTTTTCCACTGAACTTCTATGTGGAGCACCTTCTTTGAAGGACTGCCATGGCTTTTTTGCATCAAATCTATACAACAGCCGAATCAAGTCTTTCTTGACAACGCTCGTTGAGATTGAAACTTCCTGTGACTGCTGACTCATGGTTCATATAAAGCATTGATAACTTGAGAACGGCAGTTTTCTAAACTATATCTCTTTAATATTGTGTAATCACATGAGCAGTAGGTAGTGTAAATTTAGTGTTAAATGCTTTCGATTTCATAATTACATGTAAGATAAGAAAGCATGATAACTGACGCATCAACGCAATTTCATAACCAACAATTAAACAAAATTAAAATCTTAAGAGTTTTACCAGGGGGTTTTACACGTATTGTAACATTCCATATCATGGCCAGAAATTAACAAAGAGGACAGGACCTTTTAGTAAATAATCGACTACTGGTACTAGTGTCTAATTTAATAAGGATAAGCAAACCGTCTTGTAGGGCTAAAAGATTTTACCAACACCTGCCTGGCTTTGGATTTATACTTCATTTCAGTTCGTTTCCTTGCACTTATAAGTTTATCATTTAAAGCTTTATCTTCAGTGAAACTAAAACAGATAGAGGATCGGAAAGCATGATAACTGACGCATCAACAGGGCACAGATTACAACATTTTGCCCACGATGTTGAGTCGTTATTAAATCACTCGTGAAACGTGTCTATGGTTGCATCCTCTTTTGTCAGTGATTGCCAAATAGCAGTACTGAAATATACTGAAATAGCAATAACCGAAATTAGACTCAAAATTAAAATCTTAGGGTTTTACCACGGGGTTTTACACGCGTTGTAGCATTAAGCAACCTTTCATATCTTCTAAATGCAATTTCCTATTTCTAATACATAATTCAGAAATAAATAGACGCCAGGTATCATTTAGAATCATTTTGAAGTAACAAACTGACAAGTGCGTTTTACCGAGCTCGTTGAAAAACCTTATATGTTTCCAAGAGTGCTTGTTGTACAAATGCATTATCATAAGGTTTTACCAACCCCGAAGGTAACTTCCCAGGACTGGTATTATTCAAGAAAGATGCGAACGCACCTCCGTGGAGTGTATGTTGCCAATTAAGACTGTCTGCACTGCTATCTCTACGATGACACTGTTGCTGGAGCAGGACCCAATGAAATAATTTCGTTGTTACATTGTACTCTGATGAAACTCACGGAACAGTACGGAACATTTGACCAGCTCATTGTTTGGACAGATACCGCACCAAGTCAATTTAAAGAGTGTTTCTTTTTCTTTTACCTCGATCATCTTGTACAAAATAAATATTTTCCAAGAATCGACCTAAAATTTTTGCTAGAAGGACATAGCTACAGCACTTGTGATCATCGTTTTGCCTGCATACAACAGTTTTATGGTACTCAGGAAACAGTCGAAGTGCCACAAGAATGGGCTACACTTTTGAAAAACAGTGACTTAAAAAACATTAAGGTACATTGGGTCACTTCAGAATTAATAATGGATTATAAAAGTTTCTTAAAAATGCGGTACGTGAGCAGAAATGTTGAGACAGAGAGCAACACATTCGAAGTAGAAAAGATCGGGTGGATCAACTATGGATATGGAGAAGTAGCTGATGAGAAGGGTAACGAAACCTGTGAGACATGACGGCGCTTTCATACGATTCAAAGTAGATGCTATGGAAAAACCAACATTAGTTTCTTTCTGCAAGAAAAAGCAAGGTGTACAGCTAAAACCTGACGTGTTATCTCCTGTTAATCTAGATAAAAGACTTGTTCCCTTGAAAGTTAAACAAGATTGCAAAAAACTTGCTCAGAAATATTTGTCAAAGGCTGCATGACATTGCAGCATAAAACCTTTTAGCAGTGACGAGGATGCAACTGATGATTGATCTGCACGAGTGAAAGTGAATTTTGATTTTTACGTTTTTAAAAAAGCTACTGTATAACTTGTTAAAGCAAATGTATGTAAGTTTTTATTCTTCCAAGTTGCAAATAAATACAGTTGAATTTTACTGATAACTATTGAATAATTGCATATTCTATTCTGTTCCTTCCCTATGATCAACATGTGAAGACTATTGACATGATTGACATTATATTGACTAGAATCACAGAGATAGAGGAGCCGGAAAAGAAAAGAACAATTGAAAATTTTCATAAATTCTAAGAAAGCTCAAAGAAAAAAAGAGAGCACCCAATACGATAATGAGAACTGTAAAAAGAACTTTTTTTATGATCGTGACTTTTAAGCATCCGCAAGGCTGAAAGGACATTCTTCAGTTACGTTGAAATAATATTTACTTGATAATTTGAGACTATAAAGCACTACAAGACCCTCTGCGCTGTACAACCCTGGGTGCCAGGGATTTGTAATGGATGGTTTCCGGTTTCTTCGGTAAAACGTTCATAAGAACATGACCTTTGGTGAAGACTTTTGTCGTTCACGAGGAAACAGAGGATAAACCTTTGGTACCCAGGGTAGTGGGAAAATAGATACTGTACACGGGCTACTTACGAAAATTCAGCTTTCGTGTGATATGAAGAATTATGCATCGCGGTGTTGTCCTTCCTTTGCGTGTGCACGGTATCCTTTGGACATCTCGCCCCAGATGTTTTAAAGATGGATAGCACTATCAACCAGATAAATCTCTATCTAGCAGATAAGTACTAGAGGTAATCATGGAAACCAATTGCGTTATCCACTGAATAGAGATTTATTCATAGGTCATCACATAGCGCTACCCACCTTTTAAACAACTGGGGCCACGTTGAAATACTTATAGTTTGTCTGACTTGTGGTGCACACCAAGCACATCCGTATGCAATTTCCTTGCTATATTATTATCATTATTATTAGTATCATTATTATTAGTCATTACAGACATTTAGAGTCTCGTTAACAGCAAACAGAAAACATCAGATTCAATTAAAAATAGAAAATAAGCAAATAGGAACAGCTTAAATCAACACGGATTATGGATAAAACTGGTGTGAAACGACTACCTTTTTTGCCATTGAATAAGTTATGTACAGTACACCACAATGAAAGAGAGAGCCCACAGGGTACAAATTAACGCTTGCGTGCAACGTTTGCCATAAACGTTGCTATAAATTTCTCTATTAACTTAACGCCTGATAATAAACCTCTGTGTTATTCATAATTCTTCATATCACAATCACTCGCATTAAATTGCAGGTAGCCCAAGCTCGAAATATGAGCATCGGCATTGTTGGTTAACATTCGAAATACAACAGAAATATAACGATTTGTATTTTTCTGTAACCTACGAAAATAAAAGGATTTTAATCCAAAAAATAGCTGACGTTACTTAAAATGTGTTATTTGTCTCCTGTGTGGTTCACGACCGATTTATGGCTATTTTATGGGTAGTAATGTAAGTGGTTTTCTTCTCTGATATATTATACAGAGAAAACCGTTTACATTACATAAAGAAACGGCCATAAATTGGCCCCTCGTAGGTTACCAAAACGATAGTCTTTTTTTCTCATTAACTGCTTATATTTCCGTCGTATTTTGAATTTTACGCCACAATGCCAATGCTCGTATTTTGAGCTTGGGCTACCTGTGATGGTTTGATGGTATCTTACTATCACACTGAGGCCACTCAAGGTCGGCCAGGGCTCATGATTTTACGATAAACAATATTCACGTTCCTTGAAATCAGGTGTAGGTCTCTTTAAACTATAGGTATATTGAAAAATGAATACATTGGTCATTTTGGTGGTTTTTTACTTTTATACGTTGGTATACTTTTCCTTCTTGGCCCACCAACCTTGGCCACTGGTCAACGGTGCACTCTGATATAACTCCCCTAGTGCATGAATCCCACCAACGGACAACTTGTTAAAAATAAAAAACAGTAAAAACAATTCTTCACCTCTGAAAACAAAAAAAGCAAAACAAAGAAACGAAAAAAGAAACATTTAAATATTGCACCTTATTTCAGACAACTACCCTTGTTATTTGAGCTGCAAAACACCGAATTTTCTTTTCAATTCAACTCGTTAATGATCTTATCTATAAACAAAAATCCTGGAAATCTGCGAAACAATGAATTCAGCTTGTATGAGAAATCAGAGTGAATTTCAAGCAATGTAAAAATCATGCAACTTGCTACGGGGTTAGTATAGTTATTTACGATAACTGATTTGGTTTGATTTCAAGTGACTTATCCGTCACCTGTGAAAGTCAAAAATTTGACATTTTTAGCATTAGGACTTCGTCAAGCCCTCAGAAAGTCAGCTCCAATCTTTTCTGAAAAGAAGGTGCATTAATTTTTTTACAACACAGTAGCTAACGTCGCTGATACTATAAACTTTTGTGATTTTTTCTCCACAACGCATTACAGTTAGTTTCCTAACCCCTTGCGACACTGTTCTTTTTAATCAGTTAAAACCATTGCTTCGATAATATTGTCCCTTAACAGAAAATATGTCAGTTAGGTAGTCCCAACCTATTAGAGGGTATTGGTTACAAGTGGAGTTTCAAAGCTCAAACAACAGCTCTAAGGATTCTAGGGTAGTGCCTGGCTGCTGTTGTTGAATTTCGTGCTAGGGTCGTTATAGTTCCACAAAAATTCCACAGTTTGTGGAATATCGTGGAGTGCAATGAAAAAGACCCGTGGATGCCACGTGTTCTTATTAGTCACATATGGCTACAGGTTTCCATGCCTTAAAGAGTGGTTAATGCAGGCCGCCCATGGTATCTCTAGTTCTAGATTAGGGACCTTAAACACCGGACAAAGCTATGACGTGGACGTGACACCATTACCGAAAAAAACTGGGAACAAGAACGTCGTCGGTCACGTCACTTGTTAACATTAAGCCAACATCACTAAAATGAATACGTGGACAAAAGTAGTAAGTGACATGTGTGTTTATTAAATAGCATCGTTTAAAGAGACTAGAAACTTCGTTTTGGAATGTTATGTTGATGGAATTATTGATGGAGACGATTTTATGCTCCTCTACGACATTAATGTTAAATTCCGTATTTTAATGCTTTACAATCACGATGTTATAAGATTACAACAAAAACCGACCATAAGTTCAACACGCTTCTCTGGTCTTCCAACACTCATAACTGAGCACGCATGGTATTATGGGATGTCCAATACATAAACTTGCTGTTAACTCAAACATCTGGTTTTAATACGCTACATCCCTCCTTTGTTTTGTTTTTTTTAGAGCAGAATGAAAAGTCCACAATGAAACGAGAACGAAGACTTAAATACTGGATAAAGAAATTAAGTTCAGTTCCATAACATGATAAACAGGGTACAGCTGTAAGACGCTCCACGAGTGACAAAGTCCAGTCAAGCCTTTGACAGTTCATAATCATCAAATCGTTTAGGAAGTGTTATAGTTCGAGTTGGTCTCGGGCTTGCTTTAAGCATAGGTGAACTTGGGTTAACTGTCTGCTGCACCGAAATTGGGCTAGCAAATGGCTGGCTAGCGATTGGCTGGCTAGTAATTGGCTGAAGTGGTGTCACTGATTCTAATGGGTTAGCAATTGGCTGAAGTGGTACCACTGATTCTGATTCTGTAGTACCATTCTCCTGGTATTTCTTAACAAATGACACATTCCGTTTTACTTCCACACCATCTTTCTTCCTTAATGTGACTTCTCCTCTATTTCTGTTTATGACTTCACAAGGACTGGGGTCATAGTTTGGAGAAAGTTTGTTTATTTTGGTGTTTCTCAATAATACTTAACCTCCAACTTCCACTTGACTCTCAACTGTATGTCTCTTTGTGTCCACGTAATCTTTCTGTCAGCTTTCTTGCCCAGTCTCAGTCACGAATTTCTTCATTGGTGATGGGTGCCTCACGTCTCAACTCTGGTAACTTTGACCGCATTTCTCTCCCGAACATTAAGAAGAATGGTGCCACACCAGTTGTCATTGTGGGAGTGGACCTGTGCGCAGTTAAAAATTTGTGAAGCTCTTGTCGCCAATCTTTTCCTTCAATTTGAGCTACCCTGATCACTTTCAACAAAGTGCGGTTTTGACGTTCTACCTCCCCATTCGCTTGGGGCCACAGAGGGGGAGTTGTTCGGTGCTCTACTCCGTTTTCCACAAGGAAGGCTTTAATCTCCTCTGAAATGAACTGAGGACCATTGTCCGTTTTAAGTATGTGGGGAACTCCAAAACGAGCAAATATTGGCTGGAGGCTGTTGATGACCTTTGTGCTTGTAGTTGACCTCAGGATAACTACTTCAAAATATCTGCTATAATAGTCCACTACAACAAGTAAATTCTCTCCAGAGGGTAAAGGACCCAATATGTCTGCAGCACAATCTTGCCACGGTCCGCTCGGTGGGTAAGCTCATGCCATAGGTTCTGGACGGGAATATTTGCTGACAGCTTGACAGCCATGACAACTCTTGCATAATATTTCCGCATCCGCCTCTACTTTGGGCCACCACACCTTACTATGCAGTCTGCACTTTGTTTTCACAATTCCTTGATGTCATTCATAAGCCAATTACAGGACATGCTCCCGTAACACTTGGGCAATTACAATTCTCAAACCACGCAGCAGTAACTGACCATAAGAGCACAGTTCATTCTTGACGTGTAAATAGGCAGGTATAGTACAAGCACTCCAGTCTCCTGTACGCACACATTCTTTCACAAGGCTTATTTCTGGGTCTGCAGCTGAATCTTTCTCAATCTCCGAGGGTGTCAGAGCACAGGGAGTGCTATTCTCAACTAAGCTGCCAACGTAGTCATGGTGTTCTCCTTCACCACAGGGTACTCTACGATTCAGCCTTGACAACGCATCTGCAATGTTGGTTCTTCCTGGTCTGTAGATGACCTTAAAGTCATAGGCTTGCAAGTGGAGAACCAAACGTTCTACACGAGTGGAAGGCTTTGATTTCTGTGAATATATGTATTCCAGCGGTTTATGATCTGTTTCTAGTTCAAAATCCGTTCCAAAAATGTACATGTTAACCCTTTAAGCCCCAGTATCATACTACAAATTTTCCAAACTGACATCCATACATTCCTTAAAAAATTAGTTGAGAGAATTTTGATTTAAGATGAAAGACTTTTCTCTTTGTGATCATTTTATTAATTCTCATAGACTTTGCTCTTGACAATCTATGGATTTTGTTAGGAGAAAATTGATGTTGGTCACTATTGGGACTTAAAGGGTTAAAGCCTTCGCAAGCCCATACCAGTGCCAGGGCTTCTCTCTCTGTCTGGCTGTACCTCCTTTCTACATCTGTTAGACCTCTTGAAGCATAAGCAATAACCCTCCACTCAACCCCTTGCAACTGAATCAACACCGCACCCAAACCAACAGGTGATGCATCTGCCACAGTCCTTGTCTTACTGTTTACATCAAAGTAAGCCAATGCAGTTGTACTTGTGATCAGTTCCTTTAACTTGTCAAATGCAGCCTGTTGTTCCGACTGCCATTTGAACTCCACATTCTTGTGAGTTAGTCTCTGGATAGGCTCTGCAACAGTGGACAGGTCTGGGATGAACTTAGACACAAACTGAGCCAGACCCAGGAATGATCGTGCCTTGCTGGCATTCTGTGGTGGATCTGCATTCCGGATTGCAGCAACCTTCTCCTCACTAGGTTCTAACCCATTCTGTGTCACTTGATGACCAAAGAATGTCAACCTTCGTAACCTGAACTCACATTTGTCCCCATTCAATGTCAAACCCACCTCCCTTAACCGATTGAGCACAAGAAAAAGCCTCTCATCATGCTGCTCAACACCATTACCATGAATAACTAGGTCATCTGCAATATTGATGACCCCTTCACAACCACGCAATACATCCTGGATGATTTGTTGATATTTTTCGGGAGCTGAGGTCACCCCAAACATGAAACGGGTGTATCTGTAAAGACCGCAGTGAGTCACAAATGTTGTCATATGCCTACTCTCCTCTGCAAAAAGTATCTGATGGAACCCCCACGTCAGGTCTACACGGCTAAATACTGTGCTGCCATTCAAGTCTTGGAGGACTTCTTCAACTGTGGGGATAGGCTGACGTTCTCTAATGATTGCTTGATTGGCACGCCTCATGTCAATGCAGATTCTAACATCACTATCTGGTTTGGGTACAACAACAAGCGGGGAGACCCAACAGGTTGGTCCCTCTGGTACTTCTTCTATGATCTCACAAGTCAGCAACTCATCTAACACTGTCACAGGTTAGCTAGAAACAAGCTATCTTTGCCAAGTGGTTTGTGTGGCACACCTAGGGCATTTAAGGTTAAGTACATTTCATTATATTAATTGCATTTTCGTTTGTTTTTGTTTTGTTCACTTTTGAGCATGATATAGAGGTACAGTGAAACCTCCTCAATACGGACACCAAAGGGACAGAACCAACTGTCCGCTTTACAGAGGTGTCCGTATTATGGAGGTAGGGAATGTATGATTTTTGGCATTTCTGGCACCCAACGAACTGTCCGTAATAGAGAGGTGTCCGTATTATGGAGGTGTCCGTAAGAGGAGGTCAGACTGTAATTTCTTTTAAATAATGTGTGATCCTACCTGTCTCTTACCTACCTTTTGTCTACTCTAATTGGGACATCGATATCCTTTACAGCAACAAGGGCTTCAGCAATTGCTGCCCACTTAGCACTCCTCTGAGTGGTTCCCTTTTTTATATCGGTAAATGGGTCAGTTATAATTTCTCTGCATAACAATATATCATGCTTTTCTGTCCACACTATATTCCTTTTGACACTAAAACGAAAATGCAAACAAAAGTTTTATTCTATGCAATATAGTCACAGTCTGGCTAGCCAGTGGTTTGTTATTGCACCGTAGCGTAACCTAAAATGAATACACTAGAAAAGAAACGAAAGTCATAATGCTTACACACATAAAGGTATGCATCACATTCATGTACACTGAGTAGTTTACAACAGTTGTAAAAAAAGTAATTTGTGTAGATTATAATCTATTCGTGCGGTTGCAAGAAATAGCTAGCGATTCTCAAACTACGAACGTAATGCGAAATTATTAAACGGGAACAACACTTTCATTTAACTGAAAGCCAGCCGAAAAACAATAAATACATGAGAGGTTATTTTGCGCATTACATAACTCGGAAGTTTCGTATAGATGAGCAAGAAAATTCGAAAAGCGCTAGTTACAATAATTTACAATGGTTTCTTTCTCCTTTCAAAACTACATATCATTTGTTTAAATTAAGACAGCCATTAAAACACTAAATGATAACTAGACATTTTGGCGATGCCTAAACATAGGAAACATTAAGCAAACCTTGGAGGACAAGAAGTGCTTTTCACGGATGAATTCTCCGCCATAATTTTCGGCACAGCTAAAAAGTAAACAAACATTGAGGGTCCGTTTTCAACGCAATAATTGAGTTACATGGATTTATGTCGATAGATCAACATTCGTTAGTATTAATCATCGGTTCTGTTCAGGTTTTTCTTACCTTAAGAAAACTTACTATCAAAACATTAACTGTCGTTTCGACGAAACGGGACTTGCACTTCCGGTCTACGTCTGCGTCATAGATTTGTCCGGTGCTTAAGGTCCCTGAAAAAAAAAAGAATGCAGTTAACTGTTATTTTGTAGCAGGAACTCAAACACTTTCAACCTTGCAACCAAGATGCTATTGAAATGCTACATGTACTTACACTACTTGTGCCCTGCGCTCTCGATAACCATAATAGTGCAGGGCCTCCCTTCCTCGGCGTACATCTCCTCTCTCCTAGCGGCTTCCTCCATTTCCACCCTTTCTCCATCGTATTCTACCACCACCTCTCCTCTCTCGATATCCCTGCCAGTGAATGCACAAATTCCGGCATTTCGGGAATTGCTTGGTACTGAATGTAACTATCATAAAGAAATAGCACAAAGAATAAGCTGTTTCAAGAGATGCTATTTCAAGAGAGAATCATTCTCTCTTGACTATTCTTTGCCATATACAAAGACCTTAGAACAGATCACTTAAGTTCTTTTATATCTGAATTCACTATTTTTCATATCAAACTCTTTCCCCTTTGCGACGAACATTTGTTTTTCCCGGTTCCAGGCGGACTCGGCCGCTAACTGCACGTAATGCGCATACTCAACGCAGCGGATTTTCAAAATGGCGGACAGGCCAAAGGGAGAAATAAAAGAACCAAAGTGGTTTTACAACGAATTCTCGGCATACACCCCCGTGAAAAAGGCTAATCCACAGAGAAAAGATACAAAGCTCTACGATATTGTAGTTACGGAGGTTGATAAAGCCAACAAAATATTGAAAATCCACTATGTTGGGTACAGCTCACGCTTCGATGAGTGGAGACCTTTCGGGGACGATGAAGGATCTGAATATTTCCCGTTTGTTCGTAAAGAAAAGCGTTTATTCCATCCGAAAATTCCCTTGTGGATAGACCACAAACATTTCACGGTCAACTTTTTCGTGAAATAAAGAAAAAGCTTTGGTCTGGGCGGCGAGAGGACCCTGAAATCAGCATAGACCTCATTGTTGATCAGGATGTTTTTATAGAAGGTCTTGGAAGTGTTTTGCCTGAGGAAAAATGGTTTACCAAGTAAAGTCAAATAGGATGCTTGATCCCTTTCTTGGAATGAAGTGGGACGAAAGAATTTTAAATCCAGCTGGAGATTTTGCCTATGTAATTTCAGGAACAATAAAGTATTGGCTGGGACAAAGAAATCCAATTACCAAATACAAAATCATTGGGGAGCAGTATATGAAATCTGAAATTGAAAACAGCCATGTTATTACATTTCAGTTTGTGAGAGGTGACGGTAACAGGAACAACTACCAAGCAAACATGTAAAATATCAAGCCATTGTTTTGTAACTGTGCCATGGAACTAATTCTGGATTTTTAGTCATGGCCAAATCATTTAATACTTGTAGCATCTTGTAACTATCAACTTGTTTATGTTTGTCAGACTGGAACTTTTTATGATTGCCTGGTTGATGTTTTTGGTTAAGATTTCAACAGTTAAGTGTAATGTTAGTGACGCTGGCATCTGGGCATCCATTTGCCATCTTCCTTCACAAGACGTGCACAGCAAATCCCAGCTGTACAATGTTTACATGGTGATTTGCATGTCTTAATGCTGTGGCCTTGTTTTGAACAGTTACCACATTCATAATTGTTCTTAGCCCTCTCATAGCCTGCTGCTTCCAAGAACTGAATCCTGTTTTTCTTCAGAAAGAGCTGTTTAAGTGCATCAATTCCTTTGTGATTTGTGGATCTGAAAAAGTCTTTAGAAGCTCTATCCTTGTATTTTTCCAAACCTTGTTGAGTGTAATATGCAATGTTTTGATACAGTGACAGGAATTCAGGAACATGGCAATGTAGTGCATGCATGTAGGGGGTCACATCTTTTGCTTGGTACACATTGAGAAAGAGTCCAAACCATGATTTGACATCTCCTTGCAGTTGAAGAAGGTCATCCTCCGATGTAAAATCTAGTTTCAAATCACCAATTAACTCCATAAATTTTTGCTACATCACTTGTATTTCTTTGTTTTGACTGTACCAAGGAAGAAGCGTAGGAATGTTAATATTCTGAAACAGTTTCAATTTTTCTGGTCCAGTAAGATCTCTATATTCCAGCTTTTTACTCTCTTTATTGATTCTAAAATTAAAAGAGATTCCAATGCTTTTGACGAATTCCTCATAACTTGCCATGTGTTTATACTTATCTCTTGGGAAGCTGTCAGAACTTTCGGAAAGTTTTCTTTTTTTCGATAGCATCACTTCTTCTCAACTCTCTTATGAGCAGGTCAATTAAAACATCTGAGATCCTCAGGAAAAGATGTAATGTATCTATAATAACATGATCCATTGGTATAAAATCAAATAATGGTCTTGCCTTTTAGTTGAATTTTTTTCCGATGGAAAACCTTGCTATTTCGTCGATAGTTGTGGCACCAAATGTGGGGTCACTGATTGACCACTTTTTGCTTGTGTCCCATCGTTACTGCTTGGGACACTTGCACCACACGCAAGCATAATCCTCATTTGCCCTACGTAGTCCACAGATCAGAGCTAAAAATTTCCAGTCACCACCTAAAAAGTATTCAATTTGATAGGTGCAATTATTTACACTTATCTCCTTTAAGTTTGACATTTCCATTCGAAGGTCAGCCAGGCTCTCTCTTATATGATCATATGTCTCTGTAGTTTTTATAAGAGCAAGTACATATTTACCTTTCTCACCCATTGCCAGTTCCTTTTCATTCAGAATAGTAAAAGTGAAATTGACAACTGTAAGCCTCTTTCTGATATTTGTTCCATCACCGCTAAGTTTGATCTTAATAGTTTCCCCATCTTTGATCTCTCCAGTTTGCTGAAGCTTCACAATGTGTTCTTGCAAACTGTCAGAAAATCCTAACTGAACACCCTCAGTATCTCCTGGAGTTGGTTTCAGGTTCCACTTACTGTTTAGTTCCTTGATTCGCTTCTTGATGGAATAGGTATTGAGAACACCATTGGCTTTCATGGCAATTTCATGCCAGGCCTCATTTGAAATATTGAACTTATCTTTCAGATACAGCCACATATTTATGTTATCAAGGTCATCATTAGTAAGTTCCTTTGGGTCAGAATCTGTGAATGTCAGTTCTCCCTCCCCAACAAGATTGAAAGTTTCATATTGATTATTATCGGTGTTAAGCACTTCAATTTTGGTAGCAATAAAATTGTAGAGCCCAAGAAAGGACAATGTGGTTTGGCATTCTTCCTTCAACTGGTTTTTCATTCTCTTCTGGTGGTGCTTGGAATAATCATGAAACTTCTTGTCAGAAGGGCCTCTACCTTTCTTCCCATTTTTGATCACTTTTTTGGCCAATTGCACAAAATTTTTCTCGTAGAAGGCCTCTTTTTTCTCAGCTTTCTCGAGAGCTTCTTGGGCTTTTTATCACCTTGCAATCGCTTTGCCTTCTCCTGTACTAGTGATTCCTCTAAAACTCTTTTCTCTCCCCTTAACTTGCTGTTTTCATCTTTTAGCTGAACCACATCAACCTCGTTATAATACACCTTAAATGAATAGCAACGACCGGTTCTCAACTTTGTGAGAAGTGCATTTAATTGCCTTCCGCCACACTTACTTGCTTTCTTGACTACTTTCTCTGGGCAGAATATTTTTTTCCGGAAAACTTCTAAAATGCGGCTATTTATTATTATGGCGTGTATGCCTGATTGATCTAACACTTTGTTGATGATGGCCAAGAGAACCGACTGATAATTTTCTCCATCTTCCTTTTCCCTTTCCTTTGAGACTGTATAGATTAGAAGGCTGCAACGAAATTTCAAAGGACGAATCTTATCAAACGAAAAACCCGCAAACTAGCCAAAAAAGGTATTTATTTTGCTAAACAAACACTTCACACGTCTTACTTGTTTATCTTGAATGTAAATGACGGAATATTAGTCCCCGAAGCATTTTCCGAGCTTCCAGATACCTCTCCTACTGCTTTCACGATTACAAAACTGTAAAAAAAACACAAGGAGGAAGATGTAGCTGTATTGAACAGCCATTTGACGGGCTCAAATCTGCTTTTTGTTCGACAATTTACATATCAAAACCAAGGACATTTGTTCCTCTTTTTGATTTTGGCGGTACACTTTCAATTTGCACTTGCGCAAAAGAAATATTGTCCGAGATTCCTTGCTCGGTCGTGTTTTGATCAGAGACGCCTTGCAATTTTGACCAAACCGCTCGAGGAAAAGGTAGAAATGACGAGGGAAAAACTTAACTCTAAAGTTAGAAAACTACTCAGATACAAAGTAATAATATTATAGTTTAATATTCCAGCAGTACATTGAGTATTTTTTAGCAGAGAATCGGCACGATAAAAAAATATCTGAAAATCGCACTCGATGTGAGTGGAGCGCGGAAAGGGGCGTGGTCGAAAATTAATTAAAGACTATTTGTACCCCTATGAGTTTCATATTTTGTTTTCAAGAATAGGCAATAATTGCATCCCAACGAAACAAGTGAACCCCCTAATTCCCTCACTCGAAGCTGCATCCTTTTTTAACTGTTCTCCAGTTTTAGTTTAAGACCATTTCAGGTCTGGGTAAAACAGTTATCATGATTTCAATTAAACATGTCCGGATTAGTGTGTAAGGGGCTTTGTATTATTCCAAAAAACAAAACAAAATTACCTCGATGGGAGGGAGAGGCGGTGGGTTTATCCTCATAAAGTTTGCAATCCTTTCCAACATCTGTCTTCCGGCAAATTCAAAACTGGGCTGTCTCCTCAGGGCTCTTTTGATGGAAAGTCCCTCGTATCCCCTTTGTCCACCTCTCTTCCTTTTTCTCACATCATCCCACCCCAAACCCGAGATGACCTTATTAAGTTGCTGTAAATAGGAAAATAAAAGAGTCCCCGGCAATAGGGAATAGAAATCTATGTAGAAATTAAAATGATAAAATTGTCATTAAAATGCTATTGCCCCTGCACATGATATTTCCCTTCAGTGGCGCCGTAAACGGTCTAAGTCATTCTTGAGAATGCCAAAAATTTTAAACGTCATCCTCATGCTTTGCGTTTTTGTACATGGTCATGCATATGTTTTTCTTTTTTCCAACAAAGAAGTTTTGGCTATTACAATGAAAACCTCAGGCCATTGAAAAGAAAACCTCAGGCTGAACGGTATTCACAAACAAATGAAATGAAATCGAACATAGTAAGAGCCAATATCGAAAAAAAATTGGACCACCTGGTATCGACAACAGCTAGTATCACTGAACTTTTCTCCACAGAGTGTCAGACTAATTTGACTTTGAAATCAAAACAGTTTAACACACCACGGAAAATGTTAGTCATGCTGTTCATCAAACAATTTTATTACTTGGTTGCTTGTTTTCCTTTTTGAGAATGGAAAAGGACAGGGAAAGATGTTACTTCAAATACCTTTTCGCATTGTCTATGACATTTTGTTTGAACAAATGATCGGTGGCCAAAGTATGAGGAGTCCCTGCTTATAGGTAAGCTCTTAAATTCATTCGCGCTGTGTTCATTTTCCTGCACGTCTGTGCTTTAAAATAATCCTTCGCACCTTAACTGGTTCGGACAAGGCTGAAGCTTGCGCCAAAATGGTATACATATGCATGGAAAAGCCAGTCAAGCCAGCATGGGAAAGGGACTTTTTTGCTCAAAATTTTCTAACATTGTGTAAATAAGGTTTTGGGTCCGGGTGAAATTGATCACAGAAGAAATTCTGATAATCTCCAGTTTTCACAGAAAGACAAACATTTCGCAGAAAAGCTGTTAAAACCTTATACAGTAAAACCCTGCAGTTAATAGCCTTCGAAAATGGGTGTTTCCCCTCGCTCTTAATCTGGATCAGTTAAGAACCTCCAGCTGTTAGACTAAAATTTGCCAGGTAAGCCCCCTCTATATAAGAACCCGTTTAGCCTAAAATTCAGCTAAAACAGGTTGTTAATTTATAAAATCTGTGAAAATATTGTGTCGATTGGGCAAATATCGGTGCCTTATCACTTTAACTGCAACGTAATAGTAGGAAAGTTTTATTTGAGGAATAAGCTTTGCTGAACCACTGAATACTCTTAGTTATGTAGAAAATAAGAACCTATTTTAAAACCGGAATAAGCTGAACTTTGTGCTAACTACCATTTATATGAGAACCTGTTCAGGCTAACATGGAATAATCCGTGATCTTTAGGATCTTAGTCACGGGGCTTTCCTTTATTTTAATATCTTTTCGACCAAAAATGATGCCGTTTAAATTTGGAGCAAGAGACCATAGGTCTTATTTGGAGACAAAGAATATCGCCTTAATGGCCTTTGGTGACTCAAAAATGATTATTAGTCAAACGGAGTGTACCTGGGGTCCCTTTTCTGCAATTTCCCTACAAACTTTGTGGGACCTGAAATCAGAGAAAATCCAAAGAACAAATGTGTCGGTTCTAGCTAACAAAAAAGATTATTTTGATTTGTCAAATAATTGGCTTGAATATCTCTTAATCTAATCCTCAGGACTTGTAAAACATTTTTTGAAACAACAGAACCGCAGGAGTGTTGTTATCAGGAAGTTTGAGAAATGGGCGCCTTGGCTGTTGTCATGCATTGTTGTTGTGACTTTGTGGTTGGTTGATGATTTTGTGCGCGCTCCTGTCAAAGTGCCCAGGGAGAGCTCAAGCAAAGTGTTGTTGTTGTTGTTCGCTGTGCAACCAGTTCCAGTTTGGAATCTTTCGCTGTGGCAGTGAGAAGTAAGAAACTCTTAGTAGCCTTCAGTTACAAATCAGTCTGGTATAAAGTTAATGATAAGAAAAACGTTCATTTTAATGAGTAGCTGCAAATACGTAGCACTCTTGCCGGCACAAATTCTTGAATGAATGCTTACGCTGGGAAGAGACACGGACATTTAAGCATAAAACAATTTAGAAATGCCTTCGCTTCACCATTTTTTTTGCTCTGATAAAAGAGGAGGCAGCTAAATGTCCTTGAAAAAGCATTATTGTGACTTCTATCACTTTGCTCTGTTGTTGGTTTATCTGTGTGCATGGTATCGTGTGTTTTTTTATTTCTCTCTCGGTTACTGATTAACGCAGGCTTCTTTTACTCAAGACCCAGTACTTAGGCTAATATCAAGTCTAAAAGACGTTTGTTTAATTTTTCTATTTATATGTTTTGTTTATATGCTTTTGCAAGTCGAAGATCTAGAGACTATCTGTACGCAGTAGAAACCTAATACTTACTCCATTGTATAAAAATTCTTGTAAACGAAATGATCCCACCAATTATCGACCAATATCGGTGATCCCAGTCGTGGCCAAAGTATTTGAACGGGTAGTCTACGACCAGTTGTATCACTATCTTACTGAGAATCGTATTCTATCCCGTTACCAATCTGGTTTTCGTTCTTTACATTCTACTGTAACCGCATTACTCGAAGCTACCGATAGCTGGGCAGTGAACGTTGATCGTGGCCTTGTCAATGCCGTTGTCTTCTTAGACTTAAAAAAGGCTTTCAACACAGTTGATCATCATATCTTATTAACGAAATTACAATATTATGGATTACACGGTTCCTGTCACGAATGGTTTACTTCGTATTTAAACAATCGTACCCAAACTTGCCAAATTAATTGCTCAATGTCAAACCCAAAATTAGTTATATGTGGTGTTCCCGAGGGAACAATTCTTGGACCTTTATTGTTTTTACTGTATATTAATGACCTACCTAATTGCTTGCATTTTTCTCAACCTAGAATGTACGTCGATGACACCAGCCTAACCTATGCCAGCGCAGATTTAAAACTCATAAATGACTGCGTTAACGACGATTTAAACAAGGTGTATATATGGCTATCGGCTAACAAACTGACCCTTAACTTGACTAAAACTGAGTTTATGTTAGTTGGGTCGAGGCAGAAGCTATCAAAGCTTTCTGAAACTCCTTCTTTTATGATAAACGACCATCCCGTGATGCAAGTGTGAACGGCAAAATCTCTTGGGGTGCATATTGACCAAAACTTAAGCTGGGAATGCCACATACAGCGTTTATCTTACCCCATTTTCACTACTGTTCAATGATATGGCACGTTTGTAATTCAGAAGATTCTGTCAAACTGGACACCTTAAATAGACGTATTTTAAGATTTGTTTTAAAGGACTGGGACTCAAACTATGATGCTCTTCTAGACAAGGCTGGTGTGTGTGGTTTAGCCAACAGGAGGATACAAAATATGATGATTTGTATATTCAAATGTCTCCATTTTGGTAAATATCCGTGCTATTTAAAACAACTGATCAAGTTAAGATCTACTGCTTACTCCCTACGGGGTACTAATATTTTATCACTTCCTAAGCCGTCTACAACCACATATGGTCTAAATTCCTTTAGCTATTCATCTGTTAAGTACTGGAATTCTCTACCTGATCACTTTAGAAAGACTGTAGATTATAGTGAATTTAAGCGCAAATTGTTAGTGCACGGTTTTAGTTAATACTACATTAATTAATATTATATTATATATGTTGTAACTTTTAAAATTAGTTAGGATCGGAGATACTAGCTATGTTGGCTACACTAAAATCCGAGGATAAATAAAGTTTATGTATGTATGTATGTAGAGTATTTGTAAGAAGATTGCTTCTGCTTTGGGTGCAATTAAAAGAATACGACGTCTTATTCCTTTTAATGTATTAATTAATGTTTACGACAGTTTAATTCAACCGCATTTTGATTACTGTAATGTCGTATGGAGCAACTGCGGCATTGGTCTTTCCAATAAGCTGCAGAGGCTCCAAAATCGTGCAGCCCGTATTCTAATGTCCGCTAATTCTGATTGTAATGTGGACGATTTGTTCCTGGCACTGGGTTGGCATAAGCTTAAACACCAAAGACAAGTATCGACGGCTATTATGATGTATAAAACCGTACATGGGATGACTCCCGACTATCTAACATCTAAATTTGTATCTCATGACAAAATAACTTCTTATCGATTGAGGAATACTGAAAATAAATTGGTCCTTCCACTGCCCCGTACCAATTATTTAAAGAAAATTTTCTCCTGTAGCGGAGCTAAGCTGTGGAACAGCCTATCCCATGATTTAAGATCTGCAGATTCTTTACATGATTTTAAACGCAAACTGTGTCGCAACAGTTTTGAATGAGATTATGCATTAATACAGTTTTACACGGCATCCTTGAAAAGCAGCTTTTATTTGTAAATAGCTAGGTAGTTAAAATTTTATGAATATATTTTTAATCAGAGTTAGTTTAGTTAGGTATTATAGATCTTATATTTTTTGTACATGCTGAAGGAATTTTAACCGTGTTTAAATAAAGTTATCTATCTATCTATCTATACTACACCTACAGTTTATCTGATAGATGTTTGGGAAGGTAGAAAGTTTGGACCAGATCGATACTTTACATGGAAGACAAATTGGAACTCAGTTGTCTGGCAAATGTGTCAATGATTCAAGTCCACGTTTTGTACCTGCCGTTAAAGTTTTCCTGGTCGACAAAAACTTGAAAGAAAATTGAACGAAAATTTGAATGTTGATCCAATTGTGTGTTTTATATCTGAAAGATTTCTTGTCGTCTTTCTGAGAAATTTCGTGGTTAGTGTACAATTCGATGTCTTAACAGTTCATCAAGTTCCTCTTCGCTTGAGGAAGACATTTTATTTCTGCAGAAATATCCTTTTCAAAATGCGTACCCATTGTTTACAAGTGACTTGCAACTTGTGATTTGCACTTTGATTTACAAGTTGGACACGTGTAAAATACAAATCAGATTTTTCCAATAGCTTTATTAAATTGGTTACCTACCATATTCTACATGTGTAAACCCACACTAAAAGCCAGAGACATGAAATTTACACTTGTTACTGTCTTTATTAATTCTTTTTCGCCTGGGTTTGCAAAATACAGTGGTCCGGCTTGTAAATTACAAGTGTAAAAGTTTTATTAACTTGACCCCAGATGGGAAAAAACTGTTCTAACCAATGCAGGAATGGACATTGGTGTGTACAAAGCCCACAGTACTAGAGAAATTTTTTACAATTGCTCTAGTTAAATTGTATGTTTGACCATTCTGCACTCAGTCTATATCTGATTCCCACAGAACTAGGCTTAAAGATCCTGTTTCGTCTGTTAGGACTGTTTCCAGCTTTTTAAGTGTCTTACCATTGGCTTGAATGATTTCTGTACTTCTCTCTATGGATATACGACCTGAAATGTACATTTTGGTACATCAAGTGTTTTGTTCTGTGATGTCATTTGCTGTAACCAACGTTGCCAAATCCAGGTTAGTTTTTAGTGGTTTGATGTCAAAATCAAGTTCACTGGCTATTGGATCAGAGATCTTTGTTCTTTTGTTTATGTGAATGTCGTCTTCATCTGTGTATCTGTTTTTTTTTTTACAGCATACCTGTTAAGCTTCACTGGCGACTATGATTTAAACCTGGATTTCATTGGTTTCATCTTATCAGGTGAAAAGCAAATCCCTCTTAAGTGTTTGTCCTTCGTTTGCAATGTGACATCAAAATAGTCATTGTTCGATTGACTGACTTTCATTGATGATAGATTGTGTAGATAACAAATGAGTGGTTTCCCTGAAAGAAATCAATGAGAAGTATGGTAATTACTGCACATAGTAAGGATATGTATGATGATGAGTATTAATTTCGTATACATAAAACAAGTATTTCAACTAATGGAATGGCATGAAGGCTATACTGCCAGGCCATAGTAACTGCTTATTTACAGGAAAACCGCTATTTTTGCTTTCGGAAGATGTAAACAAATTTCAGCATTCGTAAACTTCACTGTAATGCAAATTAAGTAATGTTTAATAAACGAGCAGCTTTAAAACCTGATAAAACACTACCTGCAAGTTTACTGAACGACTTCAAAAACATTCCTGAAAAAGTGTCTCAATGGAGTTGATAACAATGACACTTTTGCGAACGTTGGAAATAAGCATACGAAAAATAACATTACATATGCAATTATTATGTAAGAAAATCAAATCTCACACCTGTCTAGAAATTTTCCAGTATATGAACGACAGTAACCAAAGGTTGCTGTGCTGATAATAAATACTCATAGGTCACGTGCAATGAAATAAAATATCATCCTTATTAGTATTTTTTTATATCAGGAATACTAATAAGGATGAAATTTTTGAACAAGAATATCAGTGAAGCAAAATACAGTCAGCCCCACACTCCCCTGGAACTGAAATCAAATGCCGCCCCCAGACTTTTTAGTTTGACAGTGGTTGTTTACCATTTACACAAAGTTTCTGGAAAATCTGGTTGAAAAGTAAATGGAACACACATTTTTCAGTCATTCCGGTGGAAAATTTCCGGAAGCAACAGAACTTCTGAAAAGGTGGTCCTGTTTTTCCGGACGGAATGTTCCAAACAGAAATTCGTGTTCCATTTCTTCAAAGCCATCTTCGGTACCAGTTTCAGGCTCTCACGGGCAATCAATATGCAATTTCAACAACAATCATGGCGAAACAAAGGGACACTCCAGAGCTGAATACAGATATTTACGAATGTGCATCTTGTCATATGCTCACCGAAGATCTTGTTGTGAATCATAATTGTGTTGCATATGTAAATGGTAGGTGAAATGTCCGACGCTTTACATCGCTAGAAAAGTCGAATTTTACTGGGAGCTTTCTTTTGCTGTTTCCCGCATTTTCATTCATGTTCATGCATTGATAGAAAACTTTCATCCTTATACTTTGCAGTCACCGTTCCAACCGTTGAACGTTCTACAGCTTCTCCTTCTCCATCTGTATGCTCTGAAATGTCAGACGGGCCTTAGAAAGTTGAATGGTGGGAGAATGGTGTTAGACTTCTCATTTCTATCTGGAGTGATCATAAACATTTGTTTGGCGGGAAAAGTATGAAGAAGGAAGTTTTCGACGAGATAGTGGAGCAATTCACCGCCACTTCTGGACAACTGGTTACTGGGGAACAGTGTATAAGGAAGTGGTCTAAACTATTAACAAAGCAAAAAGAAGTTGAGGACCACAACAATAAAAGCGGAAATGATAGGAAAAGTTGGAAATTTTACAATGAGCTTTCTCAATGTCTTGCCAAAGACGTTTCCGTAAAACCTACGTACACGATGGAAAGCTCGTCAAATCCATTAGACTGTGACGGTATACCTGCCAACTTTTTCTGAGATGTAAGCGTGAGATTTTTATCCTGGGAGTGCTGGGATTTTTGAAGACGACACGATCATTTCCGAAGATTCCCGAAGAAGTCCGAAGACGTCCAAAGTCTTCCGAAGATGTCCGAAGTCTGCCGAAGACGAAGTTATCGAGAAAACGCTTATCCACAAGGACCGACGTTAGTTTATAACATCAGCGCTATCGTTCTAAAATCGGAAAGTTTTGAACTGACATGGTCAATTTTTTAAGGCAGTTGTGATGTTAATGTTCCCAGAAACGGCCATAAAGCTTTATTCTAGCTGCTCACGAAGTATATTCTTTGTAATGTAGTGGTACAATTGTATAAAGGAAATGACACAGAACGAATGCGTTCGACGTAATTTAAACAGTAAACTACCTTTTTCACATAACACACCTTGGCTCTACTATACGCGGCTATACTTGCATACAATCGAACTCTCCAAAATTTGCGGTGCACGTTCCTGACGTTACGACAGTAAGAGCGAAAAAAGCTCCTCCAGAGTCGGACTATCTTTCAAAATGAAAGGTTATTTAATGTTATTTAATTAACAACAACAGCCACCACTAGTTTTGTCCATCAAAATAAGGCAAGTCATAAAATTATACCTAGCATAGCATAGAAGATACTGTTGTCCATCAAAATATAAAATAGACTTACAGTACGTTATTCTTAGAAAAGCATTAGACGATTTCTACAATTACTGAATTATGGGGGCCAATTTTTCTTATTTACTAAAGTGCACACAAAACAATTTTTTTGCTTTATTTATGTAAAGATTTAGCACCTGTGAACTGGAATAGATGCAGGGTCTTAAGTTTTTTTTGCCTCGCGGCCAAAACACTCCTAACAAAAGGCTTTGACGTAGAAACGATGATCTCGACCATTTTTAAGCAAAAGCAAAATTTTACGTCATAATTTGCCCCAGTCCCTCAGGAAAATGGAACCACCTTAAGAGCGGCGGAAATGCCTTTCTTTCATTGACGAAATTGTAGCCTTGCGAGTTTCTCCAGTTGCAAAAATTGTAATTTTCGTTCTCTGAATACAACAAACTGCAGAAAAACGCACCAAAAAAAACTATTTTATATGCACTTTCATAAAGCACCTATTAATTGGTATTTTTATTTAACAAATTACATGTGGCTGTTTTAGCTTTACGAAGCACTTCCTTTCCAGGTTTGAACTGGTCGCACTTATGTTTGCTGAAAAGATTAATTTTGGTTGCAATTAAGGCGGAAAGTGTACTAACAGCCATGCTTGAACGGGACTCGGTTCTGTTTTTCCTCACCATTGAAATAGTCTCTCACAGTTGCATTGCTGTGTGGAATTAACAGTATCGCTGTAATGAATTTTGCCAGTGTAGGGAACCTTTTCAATCCTGTCACAAAGTTTTTCATCTCGAAAATTTCGGACCAAACCTCATCAATTCTTCTATTTTCAACAGTGCCATCAGCCATAACGAGAGAAGTGTCTGGTAGTTCACTATCATCAAGAAGTTGATACTCGAGGAACTCATTTTCCAGAGTTGTCACCTTATCCTCTTCCACGATTGCTGGAAATCTATCCAGCAAGGCATAAACGTTTTCAAAAGTCGCTTTCGACCTGTTACCAACATCTAGAACTATTGCATTGTTAACAACTACATCATCATGAGGAAATATTTCCGTTACATAATTCAAGGCTCGTTTGAAAAAGCTACGGACCTCTTGATAGAATTTCTTCAAATCAGATGTACCTTCAAGGTCCTCCTTCTGAATAAACTGCCTGGTTGCAAACCCAATTCTCAGCTGATGGTCCCTGAGTTGGAGAGTCGGATCTTCATAATCGATGTCTAACAACGAGTCTTTGGCTTCATGGATAAATTGCATGTTTACAAACCTTCCTAACAGCTCCTTAACTACAATCAGGGACAAAAGTAGTTGACACAATTGTTTAAAACGGGTGCTTTTAACAAACATTTAATTCATTTATTATTTCATTCCTTTTAAATGCCGTAAATCCCCTCACCCCCCAAATCAATGTTGACTGAAGTAAAACAAGGACTTGAGGCTACAAAAATTCAACATTGATTTTGGGGGGAAGGGGTTGGGGTAGACAGGGGAAGCGGATAAGTATATCCACTATGCAAAAAGGGGCCATTTTACGGAAGTGTGTCAACACTTTTGTCCCTCATTGTCTGAAAGCAAAATTGTGCTACTGCACACAAGTTGAGCCGTGCATGACACTGATTTTAACTGAAATTAAAGGAATCAATGGCATAATTATGTTATTGGTGGTGGGGCTGACATTGACTTATTCACGACCGAATTATAGGGCCAATTCGAATTACGTGATGACATAATAAAAGAGCTGCGATATCCAGAATTAACGTGCATATGGTTTACAAGCTAAAAACTGACGCTGAAACTTGCGCACATGTACAACTTTTGATGAATTTCAAGGGTATGCGTACTGAAAATATTTGTAATAAAGTGAATATTTCTCGTTCTTCACTTTATCCGATTGTTAAGGCACAAACAATCACGGGTAGGGTAAGGATTGACACGTAGTGGGGATAGTCACTGGCCGGCCACGGAAATATGGAGCGTTAGTGAGGAGCGGCCGTCACTGAGTTCAATATCGAAACTACGGAAATGTAAAGGTAAATTCGTGGCCAATTCAATAAAAAAACTAAGGACAGTGTAGCAAACATTACAAGTGTACACGAAAACAATTACTTTCAATCCCACCTCGTGACACCCTGTGTGACATGATATCGCAACGCAAATAGCGTGACATAAGCGCATATGTCTGTCTATTTGGACTGCATTTCTCAAGCGAAACCCTGCGTTTTTGTCTATTGTCGGCAGAGAAAATGAAAGGAGAGCTTTGAAACGTGAACTGGTATTTGATTCTCAAAGAAAACGACAGCTCAAACTGAGGAAAACACTGCTTCCCTCGTGTTACAACGGTTAACCATGTTTCGGCAAACAGAAAGTAACATTAGTCTGTTATGACCTCTTAATGTCGATATGTATTCTTGTGGTTAACCGTTGAAACTCCTTATTTGCACCACATCGCTGGAATTTTTCTCGCCAAGAATACGTATTGCGAAGCACTTTCTACATAGTGGAATCTTCTTTTGCATTCTGTGAGGAATTAGCAAATAAAAAAGGAAAATTTTCCAGCGCACGGCCGTCATGGATCACGTGTTATCTCACTTTCCTTGTCATCAAGTGAACTTCTGGGCCAAAGTAATTGCTGTTTTGGTGGCGATACAAACTGGTGTGTCTATCTTGCAAACAATTTCTTTGGCATTCTATGATTTACGTGCTGGGAAATGAAATAATTGTCCAT
>NC_133203.1:17794962-17822462 GCF_958299795.1 Porites lutea
GTATGTTAAGTTCACCCCTCTCTCTCTCTCTCTCTTTATATATATATATATATATATATATATAAAATTGTCCCAAGCATCTCTCTCCCCCGTCCTCATAAACACAAATATATCTTAATCACAAATGAAGACAGAAAACAGTTTCCTTTCAATCCACCTATATTTCGATCACATTCAGTGATCTTCTTCAGGGTGACTAACTAGCCGTTAACGTACAAAACTTTTAAATTGCTGAATTACGAAGGTAACGCGCGCGCATCACAACTGAAATGACTGTTATTTTAAACGTCTAACGGAAAATGTCATAGATGACACTATCATCTCCTGCGCGCGCCCGCGCGCGTCTTGCGGTTCTGGGCGTAAAAACCATCATCTTCATTAAGTCCTTGAGGGCGCAGCGTTCCCAATCTATACATCCACTGTCCCTCCTTCTTCCGCAACTCCCTCTCTCCCATGGCTCTGTCTATTAACTGTATAGTTAAATGGCTTAATCCTAAGTGTCCCGAACTATGAAAATGCTGGTAAAGAAAATCGTCATTCCTCTTATTGCAACACGCCTACGGAAAAGATTTCTAGCTTTGTGGACTACCATTTAAGGCCTATAGTTCCGACCATTAATTCTTACATAAAGGACACTAACGATTTTTTAAGAAAACTCAAGAACATCGACACTGTACCAGAGGGGGCGATACTATGTACAGTCGACGTTGTGGGGTTATATCCCCACATACCACACGATGAGGGGATAGAGGCGGTGAAAGAGGCGTTGTTAACATGGGATTCCAATGTGGAGAATGGGAGGAAACTAGGGGATCTCAAGAACGACTTGGTAGAGTTTACAGAAATAGTTCTTAAAAACAATAATTTTGAATTTGATGAGCGGCATTTTGTCCAGAAACTAGGCACTGCGATAGGGACTCGGATGGCACCGTCGTATGCTAACATTTTTATGGACAAACTAGAAAGACAGTTGATTTCAAACGCTTTAATAAAACCCCATACTTGGTGGCGGTATATTGATGATATTTTTATAATTTGGACAGCAGGGGAGGAAAGTCTTAAAGATTTTATTAATTATCTAAATGGTGCGCATAGAACGATCAAGTTTACATCAAAATGGTCCTATCAAGAAGTTGAATTCTTAGATGTTAAAGTCGTGAATGAATCGGGAAAACTGGAGACGGATGTTTACATCAAACCCACCGATAGCCATCAGTATCTCCACCGGGTGTCGTGTCATCCGAACTCTTGCAAGAAAGGGATTCCCTATGCACAAGCATTACGTTTGAGGAGGATTTGTTCCAAGGAGACTTTCTTTGAAAGCAGAGCGCGGGATTTGTGTAGTTTTTTAGAAGAAAGGGGATATGAGAAGAATGTCATACAACAACAAGTGGATAGAGCGAGACAAACACCTAGAGATGAAGCATTGAGGGATAAACCAAGAAAGGAAAATACCAGGATTCCCTTCACAGTGACGTACCACCCGGGTCTGCCTAACATCGGAGGCATGTTGAGGAACCTACATCCGGTTCTTCACTCTTCGCAGAGATGCCGGGATGCCATTAAAGAGGTGCCAATGGTTGCTTTCAGAAGACCGAAATGCCTCTCCGACTTCTTGGTTCGAGCAAAGTTTAGGAGTGCCGCTAAGGAAGAGGTAACAGGAACATTAAAGTGTGGTAGTAATCGGTGCCAAATTTGTACTTTTCTGGGTGTGGGGAGAACTTTCCGCAGTAAAACCAATGGGAAGGAATTCCGTATTAATTACAACTTAAATTGTAACTCTAAAAACGTGGTTTATCTTATTACTTGTAAGGTATGTGGCATTCAATATGTTGGATCCACTACCACTACTTTTCGGTCTAGGTTCAATAATCATAGAAGCAGGATCAATGCCCATCTCAAGTTGTCTTCTGAAAATAAGAGGAATGACGATTTTCTTTACCAGCATTTTCATAGTTCGGGACACTTAGGATTAAGCCATTTAACTATACAGTTAATAGACAGAGCCATGGGAGAGAGGGAGTTGCGGAAGAAGGAGGGACAGTGGATGTATAGATTGGGAACGCTGCGCCCTCAAGGACTTAATGAAGATGATGGTTTTTACGCCCAGAACCGCAAGACGCGCGCGGGCGCGCAGGAGATGATAGTGTCATCTATGACATTTTCCGTTAGACGTTTAAAATAACAGTCATTTCAGTTGTGATGCGCACGCGTTACCTTCGTAATTCAGCAATTTAAAAGTTTTGTACGTTAACAGCTAGTTAGTCACCCTGAAGAAGATCACTGAATGTGATCGAAATATAGGTGGATTGAAAGGAAACTGTTTTCTGTCTTCATTTGTGATTAAGATATATATATATATATATATATATATGATGAAACAGTTGAAATATTCTTTTTATATTTGTATCCTTTTTTTTGGCAGCTGAATTTAAAATTGTTGAACAAGTATCCTTATAATTAATACAAAATGGCCTTTATTGCACCATTACAAGGAGAGCTTGTATAGGTTTATAGCCAGCAAATGGTACCTAGAAAATGTTAGGTCTCTGAGGGCCTGTTCATATGAGGTGAGCCAGACTGGGAGCAGGACTGGCCCGCTTTACTGGGCTGGCTTGGCTCATACCTAATTTCTCTTTAAGTTTTTGTTGTGTTTATATAAGAAGGCAGGCTGGTTCTTTTGTTGAGATCTCGGTTGAAGTAACCGGGATCTCAGCAGGGCCAGCCTGCCTTTTGATGTAAACAAACAAAAATTTTATGAGGAAACAAGGCATGGGCCAAGTCAGCCTGGTAAAGCGGGCCAGCAGGGCTAACTGGGCTGGCTTGCCTTGTATAAACAGGCCCTGAAAATGTTTGATCTCTGATCTCGAAGTCTCATTGCGTTTTCTTTCTATCACAGAGTTTAGAGCTTGTTACAGCAAAGTCACAGATTTCATGATTCCTTAACCCTCATTTGCAAAGCATGTTTTGTCCAATTAACTTTTTTTATGACATTTGGTTTCATTTTGTTAGTTAATAACATAACCTCATTAGTTTGGAAAAGAAACAACAATGTATTTTGCACTGTATTAGCATTTCAGGGACCATGGTCAGGCATAAGCTGCAGGTGCATTGCTGTATTTGCTACCTAAAACTCCTGAGCGCCTGCTAGTACAACTTCATGACATGCTGTACGAATGAATGGTTTTCTGATGCAACTTTTCCAGCTTGTCCCCCACAAACATCCCTAAAAGAGAGCTGTTCAATAAACAAAATCACTGTTAGTATTGTCCAGTTAGAACAGCCTAGCTATTGTCTTGTTATGTTATTGTTATTTTCTCTTGTGATTTAAAGGGACCATACGACAAATTAAGAAACCCAAAATTAAGAACAACATTATTCGTAATTTGGAAGTAGACACGGTCAATGAAGAGGGTCGTACAGGGGGGGTCTCTCACACGGTTCACGAATAGAAAAAACAGCGAATCATGGATCACGGCTATCAAAATTTCATTTTCCCGAATCACGAAAATAAACAAGTAAGGTACTCGTTTTAATAACCTTCTCTTACGGTAGAAAGAGTGTTTGAAGAAAGCAAAATCGTTAAAGGCTAAGTAACGGCTGCTTATTGGAAATCACATACCTAAATCACTCTCGATGGACGGCTCTGACCATTCGTCCACTTCGCGTTGTAACTGCCCGAAGAAACAACAAATCGTCTAAAGAATCTACCTCGTAATTGTCAGCAATAGGATATTCAGCGTCTGAGTCAGTGTCATACTCTTCCTCCTCTTCTACCTCGGCTTCCTCTACTACTTGAACATCTTCAATGGCCTCGTGCGATGTAGAAGGCGTAACAGTCGTAACGGTCGTAGCAGAAGTAACAGTCTCCTCTTCGACAGTGTTAGGGCTGAATGAGACTTTGTCTTTAGGATAGTCTGATGTTCTGTACATGTTTAACGGCAATGTTCCGGCCTTGAACATGGTGGTCTCTTGTCTCACACTTCTCTGTCGTGCAGCCCTCCCATTATTTGTCGCCCACTCAATCATGAGGTCTTTTTCCTGCCTATTTAACTCCCTTCTTGCCTTAAGGTGCTCCAGCTTCGGAATGGCTTTTAGTGGAGTGCTCTGGCGCAACACGGGATAATATGATTTATCATGTGTGAAGTAGTAGGCACTCCAGGGTACTACACGCTTAATGCTTTCGTATACGGTATTTGCCAGATTCCGTGCGTACTGCAAAAGGGTAGGAAACTGGTCCTTGAAATGACCAACTGCGTGTAGGTTTTCAACCTGAACTGTTAGACAAGAGTACAGATCAATGGCGAAGCTTGGGTTATGTTCTTTAACTAACGCCTCCAGATCTTTCAGTCCATTTAATATCATGTTAACCGAACGCTTTGTCTGATTAGAAATAGTTCCTTGAGAACCGCTTGGTTTACCTGTGCTGGCATCGTTTACATCGTTGCTATGCGACAACGCTTTTTCTGTTGTTTTTTCCAAGTAACTGTCAAGTTCTTCCAGAAGCTCGATTGCTTGTTGTAGGGAACGTTTTGGTACAGTCTGATGTTTCATATGAACAGAAAAGGCTTTATACAGGAGACCAAGGTGGCTTAAATACTTTACAATGCCTTTTATTGAGGTAATTAGCTTCACAGAGCCTGTTTGAGCATTGGTGATGAATATGTTCTTATCGTGCTCCACACATATGCCCATAGGCTGCGCAAATGTTGCTTGGTCTCCCTTTCCATTCGAATTGCCTTCCTTTCCTGTGCCAGCAATAACTAAGGCCTCCTCACCACAGATCTTCGTCTTTATTTGCAGGCTTCCAATGTCCACATAAACTATACCAGCGAGATACGAGGCCACGTGTGCGCTTTCACTGCATTCTACAGTTCCGTTTTGTACGATCACGGTTTCCTCGAGTGTTGACATTGCAATACTTAAGATTCCGCCTGGGTTGCCCTTGTGAGACAGATAAAGGATGTTATTGTTAAGGCACATAGACACTGCTTCTGTGCAAGAGGCTGAGTATTTTGTCAAAACTGTAACATTGCCTTTAACTGCCACTCCATCCATCTCTAATGTAATGGAATAGATAACCTTGTCCACATCACTGGCACAAAGGATGATACTATCGCTTGCCTTAGCAATTCTGGATGGTTTGATCTTTTGAGAAAGCTGAACTTTAGTCAAGTCACTTTTTGTTTCTACATATGTTCTTTCTACATTCTTTAGATGCATAGAGAGTCGTTCTCGAAGCACCGGAACTGTTCCGAGTGTGTCAAGTCCTCTCTTCTGCAACTCAGAAGTGAGCTCTACTTTTTTGAGATTCTTTAACTGTAGCGTTGGCTTCTTTGCAATGGAAAATAGTTGTATTCCTGTGGGACAGCTTACATACGCTATTCCATCGCAGTAAGCGAGCGATTTAGCTGCACTATGGCATTCTCCAACAACCTTGACATCTGCTGGGACATGAAGCCTAACTACTAGAAGCCTAGTGAAGTTCTTCAGTGGAGCATAGTCCAGAACGAGAAGTTTTCCGTGCTCACCGGGGCAAATTGCTACGGGATGCGGATATAGCCCTACCTTGTTGGTCTCACTGATTTTGTAGCTGTCTGGGAGAACTGAATGCACCACGCGATCGACGGTGCGGAGACGAGCTAACACAGACTCTTTACTCAAATGTAGTATACAGTTTATGTCCATCCGATCTTTATTTAGGACACTGTCTCTTGGTAGCAACTTCTTCAATTCCGGATCAGAATCTCGGATTGTGTGCAACATTGACAAACATGCTCTCTCCTCATCCAACAGCAACATCCAGTTGGCGAAGCTACACTTTAAACTTTTGCCTACGTGAACGGCATCAGGAAGGCAAACGAATATAAACTGAGGGGGCAACGTTCCATCAGCCTTGCTCTGAGAAATCAATTCAAATGCTCTTTTGTTCCCAGATTCACAGTCCGATGCCAAAACAAGAACCACCGCTCGAGAACACTGAACATTGGATTGAAGACACCGTTGGCAAGCACGAAGAGATGGTACGTGGCTAAGCTGCCCTTGAGCACGACAGGTGTTACAGACAGAAGCAGTCTCTATGCAAGCCTGGCATACACTTTTGCAAATCGCTGTAGCAGGTTTATCAAGAATATGCTGTGATGAGACCGCTGCCTTTATACAACAATGACATGTTTGCAACAGCTCAACCTCATTGAGAAACTGTTCTTTCATCTGTTCTCCTGTTTTGCCTGCCTTGGTTTTGTAGGTGACACTGACTGGCATGGCAACCCCGTTGTCTGTCGTTGACAAATAAGTTACATTTGCCTCTGTAACCACATTCTCTTTTAGAAATTCAGATTTTGGGACTGGATTAGCCTTAACAAATTCTATATCGGCGGTCATCTTCAAACCAACGTTTATTTGCTGTTTCTCGTCGTATTGTATTGCAGGCTTTAAGGCTGTCCCATCGTTCTCCATTGCTGCACCAATTACTTTAACAATCGGTGAATCAACAAGTGGCTTCACGTCAACTGATGGATCTACAGCAAGTGTTAAAAAGGAATCAAGCCAAGGCTTGATTACCCCACTTGAAGTCGTATATCCCGATGAATGCTTTAATCTTGTCGTTCGTCCGGGTCCTCCAAGGTTTAGTTTAGCGTTCTCTGGATTGAAAACTCCACCACTGCCACAGCCATGCCACATGGGACCCCTGATAAAGTTAACAGTCCTCTCTCCACCAAGGAATTTAACAGAGTTGAAAAATTCGACGACTTGTTCATCATATTTGTGGTTTGGGTCAATCATAGCATACGAAACAGAATCGAGATATTTGTAAAATATTTTGTCCTTAGGAATTTGGCCAGTTTTAATTAAACTATCTAATCTGATGCAAACATCGTCTGCTTTCTCCAGCGATATGGGAAATATAAAATATTCCTTGTCTATGTCACTGTCTGTCTCTTCACCATTTGAATTGTAAGACTCGAGGTCTAAATTGTATTTGGAGTCTTCAGAATCTGAAGCTGTCAAGAGGTCGGTGTCTGTGTCAATATTATAGCTCTTATTGTTTAATTCGTTATCTTGGTCACTATCACCAACATCATGATCAGAAAACCTGTAGGGTGGAAGCACATTCGTACTATTACACGTATGGTCACTTAAGACACTTAACCATCTCTGCCAAGATGTTATCTTTTTATTATTATTGTTTACATTATCATATGCTCCATATTTAAGGGCAAACAAGATATTACAATAATAACATTTGAAGAAAGCTAACATCACGACAGGGTTAGACACAAGGATGTGACGTGATAAAAACAACAGCTTTCAGTGCATTACAGAAATCTGATTCGCTTTAAAGGTATATTTTTCAAAATATAGATGAACATTAACAAGTAAGATAATTTTATTTCTTACTCCATAGAGGCATTGAAATGACAGTCTATTTCTTCATCACGGTCGCAGTCATAATCAACATTGTTAGGGCCAGATTGAGAGGCGTTAGTGACGGGATCGGGTCGTGCAAGAAATTGTTGCATGGTATTTCTCATTTTTGCGACCTCAACAGCGGACTTCTGTTTCGTGGCTTCTGTGGATTTTTGCTTTACACAAGCCGTATCATAGTGCTCTAAAATATAAAATAAAATGCAAGAAAATGCACATTATCATTGCATTGAATTTAACTACTACAAAGTGGTCCAGGGAAGTCTAGAAGTTTTCTGCAAGAATTGACAAGGAGTCACATACTTTTCTTGAAGTATTCTGTCCTTGCTTTGAGGGTTCGATCTACTGCCACCAGCTTTTGCTTCTTACAACGCCCACAAAGAATCACCGCCTTGCTGCCATTAAGCTCCCCTAGTACTGAAATAGAAGAGTCATAGAATATATATGGTATTCAGCTTCCAGACATTACATGTTTTATTAATCAAGTAACATGAAATATCGAAGCTGTGTAGGATATGTCCTTTTGCTAGAAATTTATGTCTTTGTGTGTCCAATGGCTATAGACTACATTTGTAAGCGCTGACGTCCAAATACGGACCTAGCGGCCAGATTTTCCCCATTCCTCATCCCCCACCCCACCCCTCACCAGGCACGCGATAAAAATGATGAACAATGGAAAAGCAAACTACAAAAATATTTATCGCCCCTTCCCTCCAAGCGATGGAAACTTTTACCCGTACCATTGTTCATCTCCTCGAGCTCTTTTTTCTGTCTTTCATTTCGCTCGAAATCTTGACCTTTCTTGATTCTTTTAACAAGTTCTTCGTCCTCCAGTTTTGCTGCTGATCTCTTCCTTCCAGTTCTTCTGGGTTTGCTTATGGGCGTGCCAGTATCTGCATTGTGGGTGGCGAGGCAGACCTTGATAACAGGCGATGCTTTTTCAAAGGTGATTTCTTTTCTTAAAACGTTTACTGGAAAGTATTAAGAAAAAAATATAAAGAGGTCATAAAAACCTCCGTTTCACTTTCTATTCTTTTCGCACACTTTAAGGATTAAGCGATGTAGTCTTTACACTAGACTGTCACGGTTAAGCCAGACTTAAGAGCTGCTAAGTTTTACTTAACCCAAAATACGTGTGTGACGGACTAAGTAAAATCTCAAGTAAATTTCCTTTGCATCTCGTTAAAGTCGCCGGGAAAATTGAAACGTTTCACGAAAAGTTTCAAGTGACTTGAAAACCATCCTTACAACCGACACAGCGAACTTACGGTTTCTTGAGCTTTGAAGAAAGCGGAGCATGTCAATCAAGCTTAATTAATTGCGTGGAGGTAAACTTGAAGTAAAATAGCATCGCCCGTGTTTGAAGCTGTATTTTACCTGAAGTATTTAAAATTTACTTGTCTTGAAATATTTCTAAGTTTACTTTGTACTACCATCGTCATCCTGACATAGTCGCCGTATTCTCTTGTTCTTCTTTTAACCTTGATTACTTATTAACCTATAGAAAAGTCGGCCCGTATCTTTCAGAACGGTCCTTGATGTCGTTTAATAGGAAGTAAATAATTTCCTACCTTGTAATGAAGATGTATTTCCTGATAGAAGCGGCCTCTCCTCGTCCCATTGCTGTTGTGTATTTATCGCAAAGGCCTTACTGCCATCTTTTCCCTTTTCGAGACGACAAAATTTAAGTTCAACACAGGAGCCGAGGCCACGTTTCTCAGCCTCTGCCTTTAATCCGGCAAATTCCGCGAACTTTTTAGTAAACACTGCCAAAGATGAATGTTCATCTGTAATTGGAAAGCGAACTCGTTCCTTTCCAAGAAAATTAAGCGAGCCGACAGACTTTGGGTCAACGTAAAATACAATACATTCGACCCTCATCGTACTATGATGTTTTGGATCACTGTCCTTTGACTAGCCTGCGTAGCAAGCGTTTCCAGTCGAGTTATGGCGCGAAAGTTAGAGCGGGTAGCAAGCGTTTCCAGTCGAGTTATGGCGCGAAAGTTAGAGCGGGAGCTTCCCCCTCCCCCCTCATTCCTTTTTTTCTTTTGCTCTCGTCCCAACTTTCTCGACCAACTCGCGCGGAAACGCTCGCTATGCAGGCTACCAGTGACATAGGAGACCATAGGCATAGGAATAGACATCTGATCCATGATAGGCATGTAAAGCACGTGAATTTGCACAACGGATTACTTTAATTAAAGCGAAGTCTGTTACTTGTCACATTTGATGTTTTCAGTCTTAAAATAAGTCTTCCGGAGCACTCGCATCTCAAAATCACGCCAAATAGAGTGGTGAAATCACGAATATCGGTTAATAATTCAAGGTCTTCACGGGTCACGCAAAACCTTCAGATCACGGATCACGACGAATAATTTATTAAATTCACGTTTCACGGAAAATAAAATCAGCCAATCACGCATCACGGGAATACCCCTGTACGACCCTCAATGAAGAAATATTAATTATTATTTGTTACCATCTTAGTTGTGTTGAAGACTTTGCCATATGGTTTATAAGAAGGTCTGTATCATCCGAGAGGGGGTTTTACAATGTCCTCAACAGGATATTAACATTTTCTGTATTACATAACATAATGTTAGCAATTTACACAAATTAATAAACATAATAATGTTGCGTTTACTTTTGACTCTCTTTGACCCTGCTTTTTTAAGTTCTCAGTTTACCTCGGCTTAGTAAGTCCCCTCAAAAGCAATCATTTGGCTTCTCTCATAACAGTTTTCCTCAATTTGGTGTTGTTGGATAAGCCAATCATTGACTGTCTGGCAGGAGGCAAATGTATCTAATTTGTGCTGTTTTGCTTGACTGTCAACCGAAATATACACATTTCCTGATTTGATTAAAAATCAGAATGGCATCCCAAAGAAGTACAAAGTCGATGATATTAAAAACCTTCAGTTCCCTACCAATAAATATGAGACCGTAATTGATATACTGCTTCATGTTCATCCACTCATAACTTTGCTACCAAAACAAAATTAAATTTGCTGTAACTTGTATTGTTATGCTAAAAAGGGAAAAATGTCAAAACTTAAAGCACTGTGTACAGCCATCTTAACAAATGATATTCATTACTTGGATTCGTTTTGCTTCTGCTAGTCTAACACCCCCTGAGCCCCCTGGTGCACATCCATCAAGCCCAACACAGCCATCATCTACACTGTCATCATTATCTAAAAAATAATTTTCATCAAAGTCATCATGTAAAATACAGAAATTGTGGAGAACACATTCTGTCATAATCAAATGGACCATCAATTCTATATCTAGGAGTTCAAGCAGGCTACGTTTGCGCCATCTTCCCTTCAGAAGACATATTGCTCTTTCAACCACTTGCCGAATTGAAGACAGTATCTGATTGAAACGCTGCTGTTGACGGCTCAAGTGTCCGTTATCACGGCAGGGTGTTATGAGCCACCTAAAAATAACCAGAAAACCAGTTGTCAGTTAAAGAAATGTAAATTCAGCTTGAAATTATCTTACACAGAGACATTAGCCTTTCAGGCTTTACAATTTTGAACAAGTAGATTCTGTCCTGATTACTATAAACATCTTGAGGAGAACTTATGGAACTGTGCAAACTCCTTGACAAAAAGAGTAGACTGTGTTCAACTTACAAATGACCTAACTATGCCATTAAGTTTTGTTTCTACATGCAGAAAACAAACCTTTGTAATGGGTAGCCACCATCACCAAGGAGATGGGTGTCTCCAGGGAACTTATTGGCAGCAGTTGAACACAGAGAGGAATTTCTTAGAATACGAGAATCATGCACTGATCCCGGCCATCCTACCAGTACATCATGAGATATCATGTTGTCATCACAGACACGCTACAAGTATCAATAAAAAAAAGGTGGTATCATTGATTATTTATAATGACTTCAATGATAATAGGCCACTTGCACTAAGGGGTCACGTGACCAATGCTTCCAAAGCTACTTAGTGACCTCTTAGTGCAAATGGCCTATTGTTTTTAAATAGAACAGCTTTGTGCTTTATTTTTAAAGTAAAGAAAAAGAACCCCAACAGCCAACACAGACCGCTGAACAGTTAGTCAAGGAGCATAAGAAAAAAAATAAGCAAATGGCATATTTATATATAATTCTAAATATGAATATCCACTTGGCTGATTGTCTTGAATGGCTTCTTTGACTATAGAAATAAAGATGCTTTACATTTCATATCTGGAAGGCTAAAGAAAACAAGAAATCTTAACTTCAAACTTTTATTACAAGATTCAGGGTAATTGTAAAAACATGACAAGAAAAGAATTACTTGCCTGGGTATTAAAGTAAGCATTAGCTTGATTGACTGGAGCTCAAATCCTTATATGTGTACCATCGATGGCACCGATTATTCTCGGAAACCCAGATTGTGCCTCAAAGTTCTGCATTATTGCAAAATCTCATTTTCTGCAGAAAATGCATAAGTTTACCTTACAATATAAACATTACAAACTGAAACAACACTAGTCACTAACAAATACCTTCTTTAATTTGATAACACTCTGACAAAAGAAAATCCAATCTAAACGTATCATTCAGCCATTTGATGTATTCTTCTCGGAGAGTTATCACTGCTTCAGATACCCTCTTTCTGATCCACCCTAAGCTTCTGAGGGTAACATTGAACCTGTCGGTGACAGACCTCATACTTTCCATGTTGGAAATAAACCAAATAAACGTCAAAACCTGCTTATAAATGGGTATTGGTTTTCTTCCAAAACGATTTCCTCTAGGGATTGAACCTGTGGCTGCCACTTCTCTGCTAAATGCCTCGAACGTTGTTCTCGTCATTTGAAAGTGGGATCTGAATTCACTGACAGAGTATAACGGAACCAAGACCTCATAAAAGTTAGCATTTCTCTTAAGGTCATTTCTCATGAAAGGCGTTATCGATCCTATTAAACGAATTTCTCCTTTGTCTTCACAGCCGAGAAGCTCATCGACTGCTTCATCCAACATTTCATTCATCAAGATAAGTTTCTCCGCCATCTTGAATGGCAATCAGTCCCAGGCTCGCTCTTCTTTAGTTGGGAATTTTTCGTGAAATGGAGCACAGGCTTCCCATGGAAATTTACCATTCAGGGTTAAAATGTGTTCCATTTACTGCAGCCGTTAACCAGCCGGTTTTTCTGATTAAATGGTAAACACCCAGTGTTTTACCAGGGTTTAAAACACGAGCGCGTGACAGATTTCAGCAGACGTGATAGGTTGTTTAGCTCATGAATTAATAATGAGTTTTTGAATGTACAGGAAAGAAAAAATATAAAGTAGATGACATCACTGCTTCGTGTTGGCCTAGTTAATAGAGGAGGTAGTTGAACTTAAATAATGATACTGCAGCAATAATACAGTTTGAATTGGGAGCATGACAGGCTTTTCTCACCAAAAAAAATTATGCAAATTAGGCTAAAGGTAGATTGAATGTACCCATGGCTTATTATTAACTGAAACGGGAGAGTACAATTTGTGCCTTCATACAACCGATGTGCTACTTAGGAATTCTCGGTGATTACTTTTTTTGCATTTACTGGCATCCTAAAACACTTGGCAAGGGAATCACGAGACCTTTAAATAAGACATTTCTTGACATAATAAAGAGGTTTTCGAGATACGGACGCGCATTTGTTAGCTTTACTCGCGTGGAAAAAACACGTCAACAGTTACTTCTCATGGGAAATCGTATTCAACGCATTGCTCTACTGTAAAAAAAACCCCGCTGTTTATTGATGACATAACCATAAATATAAATGGTGATAGCAAGAGAAATAATTATCACTTGAATGGGATAATCGAAGATCAAAAACCATACCTTAACGAGAGCAGGGTTTATATCTATTACTAAAGATAAATTGAAAATGAAACATAAGCCCTTTGCCGACTCAGAAAATATAATAATGACAAGCTAAAGTTAACCACCCGAGAAGCTAAATTCCCGAAACGTTTTAATGATGGCTTCAAATCTATTCTTACAGGTGGAATGAAATTATTTACAATTATGTCAATCGAACAGTATACTCTGTTACTGTGTAGTTGGCATGAACATTATACAAAACAGCGTCAGCAAAAAGGGTTCGATGTGATAAATTAATTACGTTTACTTACCTGTGATAAATTAATGTTTACTCAATGAGAATAATTTAATCCCTGACAAACTATGATTCCCAAAACAGGACCTTTTGGAATTCTTGGACATGAGTAACTACAACCGACTTATAACAGCTTCATTTCAACAGCAACTTGATTCTGAAATAATAAATCGTGAGATCTAACATAAAGCTAATAGGGTACGGTGAAGGGAGGGCAACCAGAGGGTTTGGAGTAATCTGGTGGCCCAATCTTTTCTCCGGCATTAGCCAGGGGAAGTTAAACCCTAAGATTCTATGTTGCTAAAGTAATGCTTTGATTTATTTAACGTTTGATTATTGACTCGGTTGTGTTTTCATTTTTTTGCAATTCAAGCTTCTTAAGCCACAGAAGAGAAATTTTTATTGACAAAATCACTTATAACTCACATGTCTAACCAATAGACATGTGAGTGTTGTAACTTCTCATTTCACGTTTTGCAGTACGGATGGCTAGACAACAAGCGGCAAGATTTCATTTTTACATACATATATTAGCCTTTTTTTGCAACTAACAAATACTACTACTAATAAAATGTTTTAATGGTGTTATCATGATTTTGGTTAAAACAATCTTGTCACACTGTGTCGCTGAAATTTTATCTCAGTACCCAAGCCAAAATGGTGACTAAAGTAATTTCTATGTGAATTTCTGAAAGAAAACTAAAGCAAGTCAGTGTACACTCCATCACCTGCTGCATAGAGCCCTGCGTCAAAGAAAAATAATGATGATTATAATAATAGTAATTACAATAATAATAATAATAATACGTCACCAGCTAACAACAGTCCATAAATAAACTCACTGCCCAAGAAGAAAAAATTACAACCCAAGAAGTGCAAAGTTCCGTCGGCTGATATTGTTCATTTCTACTGCATGTAATTTTCTCCATACTAGAGTACGCCTCCTCAGTCTTTGCTGGCTTGTCTAAGAATCTTGCTTGCTATGCTATCTCGAGAACGTGCAAAAAAGGGCCCTTTCCATCATTTGGCCTGGTATTTCGTATGAAACACCACTTGACATAGCTGCATTATCCACTCTTTCTGACCATCGGGCAGTCTCCTGTATTAAATTTATAGGTAAGGTTCGGCCAGGTAACCCGTTATACCCACTTATACACAACAGACGGACTCCACATACTTCTTTTCTGAACACATACCAATGCTTTAAAGGGTTGTAACCCTCAACAGACTCAAAATGGCAAACAAAGACTCGTATGGTCAATGGCCGCCTTCACTTCAAATGGTTTTGAAATCAAAACCTCAGTGCTTTTGAACTTTGAAAGTCCCACTAAGGTAAATTATTAATTAATCCATTCACTTGTCGAACTTTTAAGCGCGACAACCCCCCAATTCCCAGGGAGTTTTAGCCTAAAAATTTGCGAGGGCGTATGCGTGGAATAAATCATATGCACGGTAAAACCAAAGACAAGATCAAGTTTCCAAACAAACTCTCTTTTGAAGTGGAATAAATAAGTGACTAGAAAATGAAAACTAAACGCTGTTTAACCAAATGAATCGGTACAAATGGTCAAAAGGACTATGGAAATCGAATAATTTCTTTACCGCATGACAAAACGCACAAAAATAAATATCTCACGGGTCACACAAAACACATGAGCAAACAATGATCAAAGCCAAAATGAGTAAAAACACGATTTCTAAATACTGTGCCTTACTTTAACTAAAGTTTATTGAAGTTTTGTTTCAGCTAAATCTGGTTTAAGACAGGTGAAGCCACAAAGAGAGGAATAACTTCAGTGTAAACAAGCTGCAAGCGCTTTGCATCAAGCAAGGAAATGTGCACTCTGTACATTACATAAAAGACACACAAATGGGTTTCCAAATCAAGTTTATTCAAACATGAAAGATAAATGGTAGCCAAATTATAAAATGGGCCAATCATGAAAGAACTGTAGCCAAAAAACTGGCAAAGGGAAAACCCAAATGTGTAAATGCGTTAGAACACGCAAATCGAATTATCTCATCAAGTAAATTAACCACAGCCAAAGGGTAAAAAAGGTCAAGCAAAACAACAATCATTTTCAAAAAATAAATACTCTTGTTTCATCTTAAAGTGATACTGTCTCAATTCCACTCCCTGAAACTGTTTTCCTACCAACCTTCTTACTATGAACGCAAACTTTCTTTCTACCTTTAATCTTTACAATGAAATGAGAACCCGTGTTTGGGGGAGAAAGCGCTAATTCGTCAATTTGCGGTGCTCTGCTGAATGGCCTGCCAAAGATACAGATGAAAATTCCCCGATCAACTGCTTAGCTAACGTTAGTCTAAAAGTTAATTGTGGCTCTTTGCCTTTCCCTTGCTCTAAACTGTAGCTATAAAAAGGAGAAAAGAATTAGAAATTGAAATGTCCATTAAAAACCAAAAGATATATCTATACCACTTATATGAACTACGACCTATGGAATAATGTTGATGTGGCTGATCTGCAAGATCAACACCGCCCATGTGCTTGTTGTACTTATCTACAACAGCTGGCTTTGAAACGTCCTGATTTCGCCTACTTACAACAACATCTGCAGCTAAAGGACTACAATTAGTGGAAATTATGCTAACATCTCTTTTGTCATGCCACTTTGTGAAAACTGCACTTCCTTTCTGGCTGACTACCTTTTCCCCTAGGAAACGTTTTTCCTTGGCATATTGAGGTAAGTCTTTACGATTACATCTAACTGTTGCAGAAGCGTAAGTACCGTTTGCTTCTAAATGTTCTAACAAGGTTACAGAGCTAAAAAAATTATTAAAATATACAGGATGGTTCTTATTCATGAATGCTCTAATCAATTTAGTTACAACATCAACCTAGGCTAAAAATTCTCCGCCGATTCGCTTCCTTTCCTAAGTAAACATGAAAATTCAACACATAGCCATTACTACAATCAGCGGCCATACAAACTTTAATTCCATACTTAGTCGGCTTGGCTGGCATGTACTGTCAAAAAGATAATCTACCCGAAAACTGATCATACCCTCACCAATAGCAATATTCTTAGTGGGCTTAAAATTATTCTCACGTTTATTACCTACATAATATAGCACAGCTCTAACTTTGAAAAGACGACCATAATTTGTGTCACCACAGGCAGGTTCTTTACTTGAATCGCTGAAATGCAAATAACAAGATAATTCTTCAAACCTGTTCTTAGTCATAATAGCCTCAGTTCCTTAGTTTCCTATGTAAATATCGTCAGGCCAAAATAATTAGTAGTTTGGCATCTTTTGAATCCCCATGATCATGTTTACTCCAATAAAGGCCTTTAACTCTTGGCATGTGATGCGTCAGGCATTTACAAATTTATCACCTAGCTTTTGCTGCGCGTATCGATTACTTTCATTTACAATTAGATCCCACAAATCAACACCTATGAAATGCAAAAACACATCTTATTCATTAGGATCATTTAAGTTTACATTAACTCCACTAGTTGCCAGGAAATCAGGAACTTGTACGTCAATAAGGTGGGCAGTCCACTGAGCTTCTTCTTCATCCTCCATGTCATCTGCATTAGCCTCAGGAACTTCTGCATCTTCAGAGTCAGCTTCATCTTCTTTGGCTTCTAGGCCATCTAAATCTGTATCAGAAATATCCCCCCTATCCCTCCTTAATTCTCCGAACCCATTAAAGTCCGAGTCCCCAAAAAATGATGCGACCTCAGGGTCAATGTCAAAAGAAGCCGCCTTTGTTTTTGCGAAACGTGTTGGCTTGCGCTCGTCGGAAAATCCCGACCTCGTGTTATTCTCATCAGCTGTCAAAATCTGCCCACAAGACGGCAAATGATTGGTTTATTACCTGTCAAAGTCTCTATGACGACAAAAGAGCAAATGACACTCAGTAGGAGTGGGGAGAGGGTCAAGACCAGCGGCCATTTTGTACAGGCGGTTACGGGCGGTTCAGGGAATTCGGGGGTTGTTGTACACGGGCGGTTACAGGCAGTTCAGGGGCGGATGGGTTAATTAGTAAGAATTTAACTTGGTTACATCGCACGATTACTGCCTGACGCTCTAAAACAAAACAAAACGTTTGCATGATCTCTGCCGTCCATTCACTTGAGTGACACTGGAAACAAGTTTTGCAGTGCCTTGTCAAACACATCATGTCATATCACACAAGGGATTTTCTGACTCTGGCCCTCGTGTATTTAATATTTCCACATGATATATGGGTCGCTCCTTCAAAAATTTGATCAAAGTGACAAAGGAAATATAAAATGATTTAACATAATGTCTTTTAAGCCTGGCGTGCACCGTCCAAATAATGGGCAGTCCGATCTTGATTTGTTTATGTGTTAAAGACCAACAGTAAGTCTAAGTTCATGTAAATTACTTTCTACGGGTAGATGACGCGAGCTGTTATTTTTAAGACATTTTGAAAGATCAAAATCTTTTTCACTTTAACCAGAAAGGTCACGTCACCAAAAAATGGTTGCATGGGACTTTGGCTTCTCACATTGCCTTGTGCTTAAATGACGCATCTCTGGCAGATACTTAGCGTCTGGTTAACTTATGTTCCAGTCTTAATTAAAATTATGACTCCAAGCAAACACCTTTCTATCGCATTCCAGGGCATCAATTTACGACACTTGCTGATATATTTTTTTGAAATGTTACATGAATCACAGTGTTCAATGTAATCGCTATTTCTTGATTCATAGAAGGCAAGAAAACGACCTCAGGTGCTCTTCTCAAGCATCCATGTATTCCAATGTGAGCACGGTTGATCTTCTCTTTAACTTCCTGTCTCAGGGTCTGGGGGATGTCCTAACTGAAGTTATGGGAGCTATAATGCTCTCACCGACACTAAGACCATCAATGTTCACTTTAGCCAGTTGCTTTCTGGTCCCCATATTCATGAACTCCGTCTTACTATCATTCAAACGTAGTTTATCCTTGATCATCCACAATCATATAGCCTGTATGCATTGCTCCATTGCCTCAACTGCATCGTTTTGCGAACAAGCCGAGTCAGCATTGAATGATAGATACAGCTGAGTATCGTCTGTGTATGTGTGCGATTGTGGTAGATAGTTCTTAAGAGCGGTTTTCTGTAAGGACCGACTAAGGGTATGCAAGATAGAAAAATCCGATTTTCCCAAACTTTGCCAGAAAGAAGGCCTTGATGAACTGTTTCTGAAAATATAACTTTCGGGTCGTTTGGGGTTTTACTTATTTTTTAGTGAATTTTTTAAATTTTGACCGTTAACGCCGGCTTTAAACACGCCGAAATATGCACTTTTGCAGAAGCTCCCATTAATACCTTGAAACCTTTCATAAAAAGATTAACCAAGCAAATCAAACTATCGTCTTTTCTCAGATTATCGGTGTCGTCAAATGCAAATAAAATGTAAACGTGAAAATTTGACAGATTTTCTAATTTTAGACCTTTCAATGGTGATTACAACAACAGTATTTTGGCTAAATTCAAGGCCTAAAAAAGCACTCTGGTACATCGCTTTGACCAACAAAACTATACTACGAGGAAATATTATCATTTCAACTAAACATCGATGAAAAAAAAAATTGGGGTAAATGAAACGGCGAGTTCTGAGAGCGTTTTCAAAATGGGTTACCTGGGCCATTTTTGAGCGACCTTTTGAACTTGGAACGGTTCCAAATTAGTGGAAATAGAAACCCAGAGCTCTTTAACTCCGATTTTCCTTTGCATGATGAAGCCTGTTTCCTCATTTCTAGCATATTACCAATTAAGGATACTAGTCTTTTCAATTTCTGGTACTGTATTCCCTAAAAAAGAGAATTTGGAAAGTCAAAATATGAGTTTGCTCAGGCGTTTGCGGTTTGTTTACCAGTGAAGTAGAAATCGATTGTCTTTGTACTTACAACACAAATAGGTGATCAGCTACAAGGTTAATCAATTCACCAATTGCTTATAAAATACTTCCTACCTTACAGATCTTTTCCTGGATCGAAACCACAGCACTCATTAGATAAGTACGAAGAGATCATCGAACTCGCGCGCTAACACAATTTGCATAAAAACAACTGACCATGAAACGCCACAGTACACCCAGTCAAGTGTATTCCGGAACCGCAAGTCTCATTATATTTTTAGCAATATTGCGTGTTTTGTACTGTACTGACAAAAGGCACGGGATATTTCTATAATAGATACTTAAGTGTTAGGATAATTCCTAAATAATCGTACTTACCCTGAATAGTGCTGGGTAAAGTCTCTGAGACTCAAGGTAAAAACGACGCGCAGGAATAACGAACCCCGGGGGTACTCCCTCATATGTGCCGCTGGACCGGGTATGGTTTTTGAACTCTCTGTTCTAAACAGGGTATATCATAAACAGAGTATGTATTTTGCAATTTGTTTCTCCTAAACAGGGTCAGGGTTTCAAATCCTCAGCGGCTCACATATACCCTAGTATTGGTCGAGTAACCCCCGGGTTACGGACCCACAAAGACAAATTAAACAAAACTTGTATGGATCGATTCCTTTCTTTCGTTGTCAGCAAAATCCTGTAAGAATTAAGGGAAAATCTAACATCGGGTAGATGAGCGCAGATTTAGGAAGCGCTCGTTAAATTAACAATGTTTCTCTCACATCTGCTCTTAGTCTTATACGATCATAACGCTTCCCGTTAATTCTACGTATAAACATCGTCAGTTTAAGTGATTATAATACGAGTCAAGTTATCGCTTTGCTTAGAAGTAGTAATTGTAATAATACAATTATTTTCGAACAAAACAATAGATTTTAAGATCCGACGACACGGTCCGCGGAGCGAAGGGGGGAGGGGGGATTGCGCAAAATTAGGAATGCGCAAAAGTATGAGGTCACCAGTAGGTACAAGTTTAGAAAGAGGTCAGCGTGTACATAAAAAAAACTGGAACTGAAGCTTTTTTATACGTGATGAATCTGACGAGCTAAAATAAACTAGGTGGGACCTTTTTTTTCCAACCATCTCGAAAAACGAGATGCGGCCCCTCCTGACAACTGTTATCCAAACTGTTAACAGTAATTTGACTCTTAGGCGTTACAGCCGCACCCTTTTACTAGATCCCCTAACGCGGCAAGGTACTCTGCCTTGCGCCTTGGGTTAAATTCTTCCGTGCAGATATCAAAATACTCGCATATGTTCTTCAGCATTGCAATGCTGAGTGTTTTCATGTTACCTTTCTTGGTCAATTCGCAAAGGTTTAGGTTGTCATAAGCGATGGGATGTTCTAGCTGTACTTCCTCTAACACAGCCTGGCGGGTGTCGCAAAACTCTTGTTCATCCTGAGAAGCTTGTAAATCTGAGTCGCTAACCTCTACAGCGTGACGCAACTTGCACGATAATCTTGAAAAGAAAGACTGTATCTGCTGCGAGGTAAGAAACTCATCACTCGAAAACAGCCTCGAACCATCTGTTTTTTTCGCAAAATGCATATCTCTCGCCACTTTCTCAGGGTTTTGTTTGTGGCCTGTTTGCTGTCCAAGCTCAAATTTTTCCTCCAGGTACTTTCTTTGTGATTCGTTAAACCGTGACGACTTCTTTGCAGTTTTCAATGCCCAACCCTCAGGTAAACTGACACCGTGCTTCTTCTCCGTTTCCCTTCCTTCAAATACTTTTGCAATGCCAATATCGTCCTGAAGGATAACGTGGTACGTTAATTTAGCCCTGTCCAACAAAGTCTCTTTCTCCGGAATCAACTCGCATTTGCCAAACGACATATGCCTTTCGAGACTCGAGTATCTCTCGTATACCTTGATGCAACCTTCATTTGGGCAGGAGAACAAGACACAAGAGTCTTTCGTTTCTTCTACTGCCATCGTTTCATTGGGTCTTGGTTTCTTTGAGGCTTCCTTGGATGCCTTTACAAAGTCACCAGGGGAAAATCGGCAAGTAAATTTGCAGCTTTGTAAGACATCAGCAACTAAAAAAGCGAACATTGAAATGGAAGTCTTTTTTAATTTCAGATGAAACGTTTTTCGCGTTTTTTAAAGGTTTGTTAATTTATCATGTACACAACTGACTGAGTTGTCTATAGTAGCCATTAGTATAGACTCTCTTATACTCTGTTAATATTGCCCGTTATCCGTAATTATTAGCTGACTAAGTCAGTGAGTATTTGCAACACTCCAATACAGTACATTTATATATCACTATGCCCGTATATTTTTTTTACCTTGAACTTTCGTTTGGCTGATCTCCCTTCCATTTCCGACGTTGAAAGCTCTCCAAACTGTCAACTTGTCTTTGCAGTACTCAAAGTTGTTTAATGTGCTGATACCATCGAGTTTTACTTGAGGCAGTTCACAGGCGGAAACGGCAGCATTAACAACAGTAACGCGAACCCCGGTGACACCTCCATTTGACAGGATAGCTGTCTGAAGCTGTTCAGCATTTTGCACGTCGTGGCCCTCATTTACATACCTGCGGACATGGGCCTTGATAGTCGCGGCTTTTCGGTCACAAGCCCCCTTGCCTCCTTGAGGGTCACTGAAATCTACTCTGCAAACGTCTATCCCAGTGTTTGCCTTCATTAGGGTGCATGATGCTATTACAGCAGAACTGTGATAACATCCCGCGTTATCTTGCCATAGAAATGCTCTGTTGATTCTAGGATTCTCCTCTTTCAGCGACCTTAAGGTGTGCTCAATAATTCGCACTACAACTGAGCTGTCTTGTGATGTATTCTCAACTATGTGGACGAAGGACTGACTTTCTAAAAGCCCTCTCATTTTTCTTGCGATGACACTTATATGCCACGATATTCCTCGTTTCCCGTACCAATCTGATTGGTTTTCTCTATATTTGAGCGGTAAAAACTTCATAGCCCAATCTTGTGTTATGAGTACAGAGGTCTCATCTAAAGCGCTCAAGCACGCCGTCCTTGCTGTATCTTGCCTGACACACCTGAGTTGATGTGCTTTCCAGGAGTGGATTGCCTGGACTGCATGACTATGCGTGTACAAGACGTCTTCTAGTTCTTCAGGTACAAACGTTGACTCAGTCAAGAATGTTTTAATTGAAAAAAGAACATTACTGAGACTTTCACACTGTGGACACTGAATGTCATGATTATGAGAGCATTGGGATCTTAGTTCATCGTCCTTACTATCGCTGAGAGCGTATCCGCTGCAATGGTCTGCAACCGAGGAGGACTCGGATACATGAACCTTCAAAAAAGACAAAGTAGTAAATTTAGTGACCGTTTGAAGTTTCTGAGCTTTCATCTATTGTACGCGCAATATTTTTGCCAAGTTTGGTTAAAGCAATTAGAAAATATGAATCTTTGGCAGAATAAAGTACACACCTAGCAAGGCGAAGACGGTCGCCAGTACAGAGAACGGTGTTCTCTTGCCCAACAATTGTATAATTAGTTTGGAAAAGAACCCACCGGATTTAATTAAGCCCTCACGACAAAGTTAACAGATTTTGCCATTTTGCCAGTCTCGTGGCAGTTCGTTATATATTCCGGTTTACTTTCAGTTAACCATGTTTTAAACCGTATCTGATACCTTATAATCAGCCTTCAGATACTGCTTGCCTTCCCTCAGAGACACTTTCCATTTTTTGGCAGTCTCTCTGTCCAGACCTCTCTCTTTAAGTTGGTCCACTATTCCACACAAAGCTTCAAACCCTTTCGCGCCATCCGAAGCAATGTAGTCGAGCCCTTGCAAGGACTTCCTTACGGTCGCCCCGCAGGCAGACAGGACTCTTAACATCGTTGTTGGGCTGAATGGAGTGAAATTCGTCTCCTCGCAATAAGCCTGGTACTGCTTTACTAGCCTGTTAGGGATCATCGCCCTAATGACATTTGGGGTTTCTAGTATCTTTCCAGAAGATAGGCGGAGATATCGCTGCCCAAAAGGAAGATCCTGGATCACGTGCGGGCTAGTTATGTAAGTCAAAAAGTGATCCAACTGTTTATTTTCTACTCTCATCCTAGGACTTTTTGCTCGGGCTGGCAAGGCACCCCGCCCATATTGAAGAGAGTGCTGTCTTGCCATTTTGAACCGGTATTTGGTGATCCCTGGAATGTAGTTTAGGATACGCTTAAACGTTATCAGGTCTGCCATGATTGATAATATCTGACGCCTTGTTTCCCAGGTAGATGCGTTTTGGTAAGACTCCGCCAGTGCCTTTAGATATTTTCGGTCTTCTTGTCGTTCACTGATGCCAAGTACCTTCTCGACTGAGCCAGATTTTTTCACGGCCTCCCAGAGGTAGCCTTCGTCTCCTGGAGCAATAACGTTAAGGCCAGAAACAATAACTGACTTCGCCTTTGACACATGGCTTGCTCTAGTACGTTCGCTGGCTGCCTCCCATCGCTTTTTGTATGACCTGACTGTATGAGCGTTACATGAACGTAAGAAATCGTTCAACAGAGAACGTCTTGTTACTTGACTACTAATTTGTGGATCATCGCCGTTAGAACTCTCGCTGCTGCTGCTCACTTGAGAGTCCGTTTGATACAGGCTAGTGTCGATCTCGGAGTAGTGTCCTGATTCGTCAAGCTGTGGATGAGAGTATTCGTCTCTTAAGGTCAGCTGGTGCATTGACTGGCTAACGTTGTCTTCAACTTCTTCACTCTCCACATCTTCTCTCTGTACGCGTTAGAAAGGAAAATGAACTAGTTAGCGCAGAAAAATATATAAACTCGATGTCGCCGCTGTAGAGCGAATGACTTTTTTTAACGGCGTACATATCACCACTGCAATGATATGTAAGTGTTCTCGCATCAATACATGATATAAAGGAGTAGTATGCAAGGAGGCTGGGGTCATCAAAAGGGAAGGGGAGGAAAACTCGCCTTTTGCTGAACCTCACTAAACTATTAAAAGCCACTCGGACAAGGTTATAATCTGTTATGTTCATGCCATAGCTATACAATATAGCTCTATCTACCTGTGCGATATTTTGTGATATCCGCTCTTCCGGTTTGTCTACGTTAGATCCTAAAGCTTCTGTGGTCGATTCTGAGCTGGGAAATACTAATAACTGTGATGCTTCTTCCAACTTTCTCCTGCATTGCTTGCAGATTTCTGGAAAAAATAATGGATTGCAGAACATTACTCAGAAAATCTGTGCCAAACTCTTATAGCTTCTGTTTTTGCTCATGATGCTCTTAGTTTTTGAAATATTGCAGCTATGTGTTGAAACTGTTCGGTAACACGTTTCTTGATTTAAAGACTTTAGGGGGCGGGGGTATATCCGATTATGAATTTAAAAAAAAACAAAGAATGGCAGTGGAGGAAATTGAAACTGCCATTTTTTTACGCTCTAAACCCGGCAATGTTGTAAAATATCACTACAGGTTTAACACTCACGGGAGCCTACAGGAAGCAACACTTGGGTTTGCTGGTAGAGTAGCTTGGAATGTAGAGACGATATTCCTCTCTCCCCTGACACTAAAGTTCCATGCGATGACCATTCACTGGGAGCAGTGCATATCCTCTTACTTGAACGCCATCTAATGCCAAATTTGTCTCGATGTCTTGGGCATATTGTTAGTTCAAGGTGACTTTCGTTTAACTCAAAAATCCCTTCAAAGATAAAAAAAGGTTGTAAGGTGCCTTTTCCTTAACAATTTTTAGCGTATATATCACAGCGTCATTCACATTTTATTCGCTTCTTCCACGTTTATCGTTAATTTATGCACCAAAAGATAAATCAAAAGATTTATTTTTACTTTTTCTTTGGACGTCCATCATCCCAAAAGCAGTTTTTGTTCCTCTCTTTTTTAAAGTTCCTGTGAAACAAACAAGGCTGTAATGCTCGCGATAAATCTGAGATGGTTTATAAATGTAGGCAATATTAATAATTTTTTTTAAATAAACTTCTCAACGCACTGAAGTATTAATGATCAGGAATAAGTTTAAATTTTGCGTGTTCACTGAGAAACACGGAGGCTTTTACTTTTGCGTTTTGGCTCAGCTCAGATGTTCTGATATTGATCTTAATTTGATTAAGTCGGCTACTGCACGGGTTAATTATCACTCATATCTTTGTCAGTAAAATTCATTCTTGAATAACACGCTATGTGTTTTAGGAATATGTCTAAAAATATTTTAGCGTTGTAAGTTGCAATCATGGCTCTTAATTAACGGGGTAAAAATTGTATATGAAATGCAGTAAAATGAGAAGTACACGACATTAAACAATCAAAGCAGGTGCTGAGCGTCACGCTTCATTAAGCCTTCCTTTCAAGTCATTTTCCGCGTTACCCTTGTAACTAAACCTTGAACATCGTCCAGTTTTATTTAGTGTGTAAATTATGGACAATAATTAAAATCTACAGGCTGCAGACGTAGGAAAACTAGTGATGTTTCGATAAATTTGCGGACACCTTTCAAAATATAAAAACAGTCTGAAGGCAGATCACGATGCAGCTAAATTACATTTAGTTTTAGTCTCATACCGATTCTTCTTGATGTAAAAAGATTGGGAGGCGTTTATTTTCCTTTCTTTAAATTATGCGTCTATTTTTTCTTTTTTTTTTTTTTTTAACGATGGCCTGTTTAATACAGACATCTACCTTACGTACCTGCACGTGCCAACAACAGCTTTGGTTCAGAGTCTAAACTAGCGTCTCGAATGTTGCAAGAACGTAGATGCCCTTGTACGGCTTTTGTACACTTGACGAGGATCACGCTCTTCACATTTTCCGGATTGTCCACACTAGAACCACATGTTCCTCCTGCAATCTGCCCATACTCACACGAAGCCATTTGCAAGTACACAATGACTGAATGAAGTCAATGAATAAACTGCACTGTACAAATTAACAGGTGCAATTAAAGACAAAGAAGTAAGCCAGTGCTGCCTCTTCGGAATGCGGGCTCTTCTCGATTTACGGAGAACAACTTGATAATCCAGGAGAAAAGATTTTTTTATCAGTCCAAAACAAAAAAAAATTGAACTACCAAAGATGTCCCGACCTCTCCGCGACCATATCCAATCCTGGGTGTCCTGTGGCATTCAATACTTGTTCATGTTGCACGTTCAGGTGATATATGCGCTCGGCGATTTTTGTCAGGAACTTCCATGAATGCGGTTCTTTCTATCCAAGAAAGCATAGTCAAGTACCTCGCACATTGATTTACCTCGCATTTGTTGCCGCATTTGCGTTGTATCAATAGACTGGTACTACAGAGTCGGCGGTAGACAAAACTGACATGTCTGAGCAAACTGTCTCTAATTTCCAATTTTACTATTCCAAATTAATTGCATGGCTCAAAATTTAAAAGGTAAGTATTTCTAAGTAAAAACAAACTGGTAGAGCCAAAAAAACGTCATCACGCAAACAAAAGTCAGAGCTCATGGCGTTTATTTCCATGAATATGAAAGGTCAAAGGTCACTCATAATTGATAAAATGACCTGTTTTGAAATCGCGCTCAGAACTCGCCGTTTCATTTACCCCAATTTTTTTTTTCATCGATGTTTAGTTGAAATGATAATATTTCCTCGTAGTATAGTTTTGTTGGTCAAAGCAATGTACCAGAGTGCTTTTTTAGGCCTTGAATTTAGCCAAAATACTGTTGTTGTAATCACCATTGAAAGGTCTAAAATTAGAAAATCTGTCAAATTTTCACGTTTACATTTTATTTGCATTTGACGACACCGATAATCTGAGAAAAGACGATAGTTTGATTTGCTTGGTTAATCTTTTTATGAAGGTTTCAAGGTATTAATGGGAGCTTCTTCAAAAGTGCATATTTCGGGGTGATTAAAGCCGGCGTTAACGGCCAAAATTTAAAAAATTCGCTAAAAAATAAGTAAAACCCCAAACGACCCGAAACTTATATTTTTAGAAACAGTTCACCAAGGCCTTCTTTCTGGCAAAGTTTGGGAAAATCGGATTTTTCTATCTTGCATACCCTTAGTCAGTCCTTACAGAAAATCGCTCTTAATAACCTCAAAAGGCTTACTTGCATTGATGGTGA
>NC_133203.1:17824962-17832462 GCF_958299795.1 Porites lutea
ACTGTTGAGAAAATTGTATACTTGGACAGCATTTTTGTAAAAATCGTAGCTGTACCGGTTCTTCCCTCTCCCCCCTCCCCTAAAAGCAATGTTGTTGTGTATTCAAAAGAAAGCCTGATCCCTGGGCGTTTGTGGGAAGCAACATTGAATTGGGGGAAGGGGTTTTCTTCCTGCAAAGGCGTCGTTTTGGAAATAGTTTTGTTGTGTAGGAAAGTGGACATGATGGGGAAAACTTTCTCAAGTAGTTTTGTCCGGGATTGTATTTGACTGGGAAGGCGATTTGCAGCCTTTAACGCAGCCAAATAAGCCTGTTCTTTATAAATGTAGTACATTTCAAAGAAAGAAGATGATTAATGCAAAATGAGTGAAAAACAGAGGCGTTTATGACAAGAAAACCAATTGGTATGTCTTCCTTGATTGGAGTGGTCAGTCAAGAACGTTTGCGAAATTGATTTTCCATGCATGGTTTTTACGCGCGCTTTGAGTGAAGAGTAGCAGGCATACTTTGTGCTTTTCGAGGACGAAAAGGGCGTTTCCTTCAAGCAGATTAGCCAGAAAATGGGAATTTGACCCACTACAATTCGATCAACAAATAACACATGGAACTTTGCTGAATTGTCAGGGCGCGTGACCCGACAACTTTGAATAATTTTCCCATCGCCGAAATAGTCAATGGGCAAGCACTTGCAATGAATAAAAGCATCAAATGGAGAGAGGATGAAATATTTACAAAAGCTGCATTTTTACTTTTCACATTTGAATGCTTACTTTTGAAACTGTAGCAATATCCAGTCCAAAGAAACACACTATGAAACCTAGAAATAGAGCGATTTTCGTATGACCTTGAAATGAAAACGCGCGAACAAAACAGAAACAACAAACGAACGGAAATAGAGCGATTTGATTGGTTTATCGAACGGACAGACAAACGCGCCTGGCTTTTGATTGGTTAAGCGAACGCTCGTGTAAACTGCAATTCTGAAAGTAATTTTCCAAAACTTCGGGCAACAAAAGCTTGAAAAAGTGTTGAAACTGGGCAGCTGTCAGGATGCCAGACTGGAGGGTAAATGCTTCAGAAGGAATTTACAAATTTGGTGCTGCGTACCCTATCCAAAAAAGGTATCAGATTTTGGCAGATTATTCAACAAGTGGAAGTTTTGCGGTCAGTGCAAGAGAAAACCGCGTTTGTTACAACACCGCATGGGCAATTTGTGAAAAGTTTATTGCGACCGGTGATTGTCAAGCTGGAGCAAGAGGGAGGCCAGCTAGCAAGATGCAACCTTTTATGGTGGCCTATCTGGAGGCTATGATTTTCGTGAACCCTTTTTTGTACTTGGAAGAAATGCAAGGCAGACTGAGAGCTGACCTGAACTTGTTACCACACGAAGTTCCGTCGGTACCGGTTATTTGGCAGGACACTGCATGATCTCAATTTAACGAAGCACAAGTCAACTAAAGTCCCACAAGAGCGATTTACACCGTACAACTTGGTAAGAAGACAAGCTTACATCCAGTGGCGGAACCGAAAAGATCCAACAAAACTGTTTTTCGGAGACGAGACGGCCTTTAACAAGCTCACTGATGTACGAACTTCAGGTTGGTGCAGTATTGGTGACGTCCTTCCGAGTGTAGAGCCAAAACGAGACGTAAGAGAAAAAATATCGGCCTTTGCAGTGGTAGGTTACAACGAAGGAATTGTTAATTGCTACCCAGTTCCCGGTAGCTTCAATGCAATTTCCATAACAAATGCCATCGAGTATCACTTCTTACCCTACTTACCAAGAGTGGTACAGTCATTTTCCAGTGGTACAGTCATTTTACAAATAAATTTTTGGACAATATTTGTAATTTTGTTATTATTTTTTGTAATTTTTGTAATAAATTGTAAAGTGCTATTAGACATAGCTGGAAAAGGCGCTATATAAGTAAAGTATTATTGTTATTTTTTTAAAGCGTCAAACCATCCTGGCCATTCATTAAGCCAAGAGCACTTGTGATAGTTTCAGTGCTTGAATGCTGGGCTGTCAACCCCCCAAATGACATCATTTGGGCAAAAACTACTCGTTGACTCCAATTGTCACCAAATTTGTGATGACACAAAACTCACAAAAACCAATCAGATTATTAACAATAGCATACTGGAGGTCATGAGGAAATGTTCTATGTTGACATTAAAATAGCTCAAACAATATGCAAAATAGTTGAAATTGTATTGTTGGAAAGTCGAGGCTACTGAAGAAATTACATACTTCAATGATTATCCGGGAGATTTCATTCTCTAATCTGGAGAAAGGGAGATTTCTCCAGAATTTTCCAGGAGAGTTGACAGCACTGCGAATGCTATTGACACAAATGTGTATTAAGCCTTTTTAAAGTACCAGTGAATATCCATGTAATGACCCCTTCAGTTAGTAATTAGTAAATAAAAAAATGTTAATAATAATATGTTACTTCCAATATGAATTTTAATGCAGCCAATGTTGCCGCAATTGTTGGCTCAAACTTATAAATTTCTTCTGAATCATATTTTACCCTCCAGTCTGGCATCCTAACATCTGACCAGGTTCAACACTTTTTGTAAGCTTTTGTTGCCTGAAGTTGTGGAAAATTACTTTCAACAATGTTTCTCATCATGCATTTGCATACCAAAAGCCATGTATGTTAACTTTGTACTTTTTTGATACACCAATCAAATTGCTCCACTGGCGTTTGTTTGTTGTTTCTGTTTTGCTTCACATAATCATTTAAAGTCATATAAAAATCGCTCTAATGAAGTCAAGTTTACAGAAAGTGTTGCCTCAAAAGAGTGTATTAATACTTATGATGAAGTTTTCAGTGCAACAAGTGGCATGATTATTGTTTTAATTTTTGGTCATAAATTCAATAAAATGCCTTGCTTTATTACCGATCAGTGGCTTTCTTATTGTGAATACAATCCAAACCTTGGTAGCCTCAAAGTTGACTTTGAAGATGTAAGACAATCATCAAGGTTACAAACAACAGAGATACAGTGCCAAATATTGGAATAGCTTGCACAACAGGCATCATTGAGGACACTCAGATGGGTTTTGGGCATGTATGCCATTGGCAAGAATTGAACATACAATGACCCTTATAACTGTATTTTTAATCCTTTTTGAAAAGAATTTGTAGATTACAGTTTTGTTACAAATTTACCACATCGGCCATATTTGTATATGTCATGATAACCCTTAGACCTGAAGGCATTGGCACACTGTGCCATGATTTATGCATCTTTTTAAAACATTGTCAAATAGTTTCATGACACTGATGGGCAGCAATTGCAGGTAGACAAGACAACAATGCTGTGAAATGTCTCAGATTTATCCCTATCTCTACACAGTTTACTGTCTCTTTTAAAGTCTCAAAATACCAGTAGTTTTGACATGTTTTAAGACCATTTCACAACATCGTTTGCTCACCAGTCTGCAGCCTGTATTGGTCTCACACCAAGAACAATTTGGTACTCCTAAACAGAGTTCAAGGGAACAAAATATTTTTTTATGACTTTGTGTCAAGTTGCTGAGACTATAGGCCCTTTGTTGATCACATGACTGATTTCCCTTAGTAGAGCCTTGAAGCTAGAGTAATCTAACTTTCAAAAATGGAAAGGGTATGTTCGAATATTAGCAAGGACACCCATTTCCAGACCAATGCTGTACGATGCTGAGATATTGTGAAGGTCTTAACCTGTAATGAATTACAAGGTCATGTATCGAGTCACAAGGTCTAGCCTGTATTACTTTGAGAAATATAATTTTTTTTGGAAGACCTCTAAAATAATGATGGTTGAATAGCAAGAGTTCTTCCCACATGAAGATCCTTCTAATTTTCAAGGCTACAGCAATTGCTACTTTTGAGATATAGGTCTCACAATTTATATGTTCGCTAATCATAAAATGCTTTAAATCAACTTCTGTTAAAAATAGTTTTCCAAAAAGTATTTGTTTTGAATTCATTTTCACAGATAAGAGAACAATCAGGTGACCATCATTTTTGTTGCAAAAGGCCTATTTCATACTGATGTCATAAGATTTTGTAAATGTTGCTTTGCAACATTGCCTATATAACTTAACTCACTTACTGGATGCATAAAAAAACACATGCCTCTATTCTTTTCCTTGGATGTTTGTCTTACATCCTCAACTTTGGTTTAAATGGTTGGCCACATGCAGGGTTTGGGCAGAGACCTCCCATAACACTCCCTGATAAATGGTGGCCACAGCGCTTACAGAATGCAGCTTTCCTTGAACCCGAGGCAGTGGATGTGCTGCTCAAGGCCACAGCAAAAGGATTTAGATCAGTATCAGGAATGTTACTGACTGCCCTAGTAACAGTCTGGGAAAAAGATATTACCGGGGAATCCCTTCTCTTGCTCTCCTCACTGACAGGTAATAATTTCAAAAGTAGATCCACAGTATCATACAGCTTATTATCACACGACTGCAAAGCTTTAGCAATCCCCTCTTGTTTAAACTGCGGGAACATTTGCACGAGGACATTTAAGTTGCTGTTGTTTACCATATTTTGAGAGGGACTTTCCAGGAGAATGGCATCAATTGCTTTCTCTACCTCCCCATTTGCACTTGTCAAGTGCTTTTTCAAATGTGGAGGTGACAGCTGGGGGAAAATGTTGGCCAAAAGAGCAGCATTCTCTACCTCCTCATTTGCACTTGTCAAGTGCATTTCCAAATGTGGAGGTGACAGCTGGGGGGAAATGTCAACCAAAAGAGCAGCACTCTCATCACCAGAGCCATGAGCTGATGGAAGTCCTGAACCAGTATTCTGAAGTTCTGAACCAAATGGTACTTTCAAAGGCAATAAGATACCTTAAGAGTAACTAAAATAGTTGGAAAGGTAAATTAACAAAAAATTGGATCAAAAGATCATGAAGTTGACAACATACCGGCTTTAAGGGCAGTTGTGGACATCTTTTTTTTCGCCACTTCATTACCCGAGTTCTTGTTTGCAAGTTGGATGACTTGCTCAATAGTCAGGTCAACGCTGCTTGAGGGTAGCAATGGTCCGGCCAGCTCGTCGGCACGTCTTTTTCGAGCTCGCTCTCGCGCCATTTCGTTGTGTTTTGCAATCTTCTCACACTCCGCGCACTTGCAACATTTAAAAGGGCATGCTGAATGTATTCCAGCTTTAAAACCATGTGCTTTGCACCTTCGGCAAAATCGTTTAACATTTGACGCGTCTGACATAATGAAATTTTCGGGTTTTTTAATAAAAGGACACGAGAAAAAATATTGTCAGATGGAGAGCCCAAAAACGTCACCATCAACAAAGTCACGTGATCAAAGTCTGGTCAAAGCCGCTTCAAGTGGAAAGCGTTTAAAATTTTCTTGACTTCTAATTCATCTCACAATCGACTAAAAGGGATACATAGTCTAACGTCCCACATGACACGACAAAAAAGCAAACTAAAATTCTTACTCGTTTTCGAGGACAAGAAGGACACTATTCACGAATAAACTCGCCAGCGTAGTAAGCGGCGTCACCACAGGGGTAACGGAATCGGGCTCTCCATCTTCGTTCAGCACTTTTGGTGTAAAGATGAGCCGCACATAACTGCTTCCATTGTTGTTTAATCACCAGAATTTGTAAGAAAACCAAATTTTCACAAGAAGAGACCAAAGTCCTTGAATGCAACAGCTAACTCCACTACCACCTCCACTGATCGATTGCATGCCCGAGAACTTTCTAGAAATCAGCCGATGCTTCGCTTTGACGTCATACTGCAACACGATTGGCCAATCGAACAGTGCCTTCTCCATATTAGGGTTTTCTTTGGCGGGAAAACGAAGAGTCCTTGTTTTGATCTTTTCAGCCATTGGCTGATGAAACAAATCACGAACACTTACCAAAAACATTTTTCAAGGTCATACGAAAGTCGCTCTATCACGAGCGATAACGTGACAAGATGTACTATCGCGTGACCTGTAAATGTGCACGTTTTGTATTCAGGTTACATATGACTGGAAAAAATTATGACCTACATTAATAATTTGTGAACCAAGGCATGATAAAAGTTGCCATAGTTGACTTCTAATCTTTTTCTCTCCACAATATCAGCTAGTCGGAACGATTAACAGGACATTTTTGAGCGGCTGCGAAGATTAGCAACGGTTAATAACAATTAACAGGGAAGTTTAATAAGAATCAGAAGGTCATTCTCTATTGAAAACGAAATGGTGTTAACCGTTTCAATGCTTTGTTAATCTTAATATTATTCTATCCATGGAATTATCATAACAAGTTAACCGACTTTTAACGAACAAAGTTTCTGTAGCACCCATAGTTTAACCAATTATAAGCTCTGACAAGCAATTTCCACGTGACGGGAAACGGTTCCATATCGGATTGACTATTATGTCCCTAAATAAACACTACGAACTCTTTTTCTTCGAAGAGAACCGTCATACAAGTCTTGTTCAGACTCTTCTGAAAAGATAAATTACTTTTCACATTTTCCGAGGCCTTCCATTCCGGAACTACAGGAAAATATGTAACAATTAGCACGCGTTGTACGGCTATTGCGAAATCTGACTGTTTTAAAGAGGGTGCTGCAAAAAACGTATACGAGGTCTTGCTTTTCTATGAGAAGATGGTCTGGCGTGAAACTTTGTGCTCAAAACAGCTTCTGTAAAGTGCTTTTTATTAGCATGTTTTTGTTTTGTCCTTGCAAATATTCTTGCGAGAAAACGCGAATCACCTTGTACACAATCTTGGACGAAACTGTTGAGAAAATTGTATACTTGGACAGCATTTTTGTAAAAATCGTAGCTGTACCGGTTCTTCCCTCTCCCCCTTCCCCTGAAAGCAATGTTGTTGTGTATTCAAAAGAAAGCCTGATCCCTGGGCGTTTGTGGGGAGCAACATTGAATTGGGGGAAGGGGTTTTCTTCCCGCAAAGGCATCATTTTGGAAATAGTTTTGTTGCGTAGGAAAGTGGACATGATGGGGAAAACTTTCTCAAGTAGTTTTGTCCGGGATTGTAGCTCAAAACCAGTCCAATTTGTTTCTTTAACTGGTACTTCGTTGTCTTCACGTTGAAACCATTACAATTTCTGATCACAGATATAAACACGGCTAGCATAAAACAGTTTTTCGGGCCCAGTAATTACCGAGACTTTGTATAAACAGGCCCCTGCTGTGGTCATCCTAACTTGATTTTCGGTCCACGGCACGAACTTTTGACATCAATAACACAAAAAAATCGGAATTGTCGTGGCATTTTTAAATTTACATAGTAGAACAACTACAACTCTCTACTAATCCTTGAAGAAGAGAGACGTAGGGTGCTTTCCTTCGTACTGGCGGGATTGGTGCCTGTAGGTCCAAGGACTCACTTTGGACTTGTAACAAACCCACTTTCAGCTTCTTTATTTCCTTGCTTTTTACCAAGGCACACAAGTCGTACTGATCGACTACAATAGGGTGAGTAACATGAAGGGACGAAAGCACTCTGTCTCTG
>NC_133203.1:17842462-17862462 GCF_958299795.1 Porites lutea
TTACACATATATTAAAGTAAAATATGGAAACAATGCAGAATTATTGTTTACAGATACGGATTCATTAATGTACCAAATTAAAACAAAAGATTTTTATAAAGATATAAGTTCTGATATTTTAACCAAGTTTGATACTTCAGATTATCCTCCTAAACATCCATCTGGAATACCAACAGGAGTAAATAAAAAAGTTATAGGAATGTTTAAAGATGAAGTAGCTGGAAAACAGATAACACATTTTGTTGGATTGCGACCCAAACTTTATAGTTTTAAAATTGAGGAGGAAAATGAAGTAAGAAAGTGTAAAGGAATAAAGAAAAATGTTGTAAAAAAGAAAATAGATTTTGATGACTATGTTAATTGTTTATTTTTGGATAAAAAACAAATGAGATCTATGAAGATAATAAGAAGTGAGAAACATGATATTTATTCAAAAGAAGTTAATAAAATAGCTCTGAGTAATGAAGATGATAAAAGAAAGGTTCTTGAAGATAAAGTTAATACTTTGGCGTTTAGATAAAAAAAATTTAAAAGTAAATAAAGTATAAATAATAAATGTCTTACACAGAAGAAGAAATAAAAAAAATTGGGGTATACTACATAAATATAAAGTTGAGAGTAAAAAGGTAAAAAGTGGTTGTTTAAATTGTTCAAATACTGAATTTTTTACAATAGATTCTGGGTACAAAATTTGTGATGAATGTGGAACAGAAAACGGCCATGTATTAGGGTTATTTGATGTAAAAGATTTGGATAGACTACATTATAAAAAAAAGAGTATTTACCATAGGAAATACCACTATGAAAAAAAGGTAAATGAAATTTCTAAAAGAATAAACTTAAATGATGAAGAAAAATGTGAACTTTACGATAAATTAACAAAAATAGATAATCATATCATGGAAATACTAAACAAACAATACTTTAGAAAGAGAATGATAAATATTAATTATTTAACAAAAAAAAATTTTGGAGGAGATGGGTTGTGAAAAGTATAAACTTATCAAACTTAATATTAGTTCTATAACTTTAGAGATTTGTGAAAAATGGTGGAATTGTTATAAAGGGTTAAATAAATAATTTTATATTTTTAAAAATATAAAATTTAATCTTTTATAATTTGAGAGAGAGGAGTGTCAGTGGGATCTCTTAATAGATAACTTATTTTAGAGTCAGTGGGTTTTTTTAATAGATAACTATAACCATTGTCAAATACTCTATATATATCTAAAAATGATTCTTTTTTAAAATATAAATCACCATCAATTTCCACATGTAAATTTAAATCATTAAGAGTTAAATATATTCCTTCTGTATCAATACCATCATCTTTCATTGCTTCATCCACAAGTTTTGAAAGGTGTTCAAATTCTTTTTTAAATTAATAACCTTTAAAATCTTTATTAAAAAAATATTCTAAAAATTGTTTATGTATTACATTTTCTTTTTCACCTTTTTTGTTTAAATAAAGAATATGATTAAAAACAAGACGATTAAGGAATTTTGATTTTTGTACTTTCATTTCTAGAAATTTTTCAGTTATATACTCATCTTGAAAAAAATCAAATACTTCTTTTAGTAGTTCTTTAGCAAGACGATCTACATCTTTTTTCTTTATAACTACTTCATCCATTTTATTTAATGATTATATTAAACCTTTATGAAAACACCAGTAAATTATACCAGTGAGATAACCAAGTACTTCACATTTTTTGAAAGGTGTGTTTATAGCATATACACATCCTCTTCCAATGCGGTAGTGTTTCCAGAAAGCTTTAAAAGCGAGTGTAAATATTAGATGATTTGTAATTATATTTGAATCGGAGTTTAGGTAGTGTCTTGCTTCTATAAGTTTGTAAATAATTTTATCTGTTTTTAGTTTTTGTGTAAAATACTTTGCATAGAGAAACTGATAAACCAGACAAGCTTTTATGTAATTATCTGGGTAAAGAGGAGTTTTATAAGTTGGAAAGTAAAGATTAACATAATTTACTATTGTACTAATCATTTTCTATTTTATGTTTAGAATAAAAAAAAATAATTAAGGGCTTAAAGAAATAAAAGAAATAAATTAAAATGGAAAATTTTATAGAGAAATATTTTATAAATAGAAATCTTGGAATTAAGTTTAAATCTTATATTGATGAAGACTGTAATGTTTGGTTTAAAGCCAAAGATGTTGCTGAAATACTTGGGTATAAAAAAACACGTAATGCAATAAATAAACATGTAAGTCAAAAATATAAAAAGGAGGCCCCAATTCAGGGCCCCCTTGGAGGAGAACAAAATTGTATAATAATTAATGAACCAGGGTTCTATGAACTTGTTTTTAAATCTAAAGTTCCAACTGCTATTTTTTTTAGAGATTGGGTGTTTTCTATAGTTCTTCCTTCTATTAGAAAATATGGTTACTATAACAAATTTAAAAAAAGAAAATAAAAGATTAATTATAGTAGATGGAGTAGAATATTATAAACATCAAATATTTTTTGATTATGCAGCAAATAAAGATGGTGATATATATTCTTTAAAAAAAAAATATTAAATAAAAATAAAGATTCTAATGGATATTTATATTTTAGAGTTTATAATAAAAAACTGGAAAAATCAAAGTCTTACTATTATCATAGATTTGTTTACGAGGTTTTTCGCGGACCAATTCCGAGATGTTTTGAGATTGACCATATCAACTCTTGTAAATCTGATAATAGGTTAAAAAATTTGCAAATACTTACTCATGAGCAAAATGTTGGAAAAAGTAAAAATAAGGCAATAATTTCTACTTGTATTGAAGATGGAAAAGAAAGAAGATTTATTTCTATGAAAAAAGCATCAATTGAATTGGGTATTAGTTCTGATAAAATTTCAAAGATTTGTAGAAATAAGTATAAATCAACATATTCGAAAAAAGATAAAAAAAAATATAGATTTAGATACTTGGATTAGATTTCAATATTTTTATTTTAATATTGAAACTGCTAAAAGTATTTCATAGAATTGGAAAATAATTTAAAGAATATAAATTATTATATAAAATGGAAGATGAAATATACAAAAAAGAACAAAAGCTTATAAAAAAAGGTTTGCAATTCATAGACTCTTTTGAAGGATATTTGTATAAGAAACATCCTCATATTTATAAAAAATATTTAGATTTTAGAAATAAAAGAAATTATTATAAGTCTAAAATAATGAATAATTCTAATAATGTTATAGATTTTTTTATTAATTCTTATTACTTTTCACGAATGGGTTTTGACTTTAAAAAATATAGTCATAAGGGATTTGATAAATATAAAAAAAATAATGTTTGTGATTTGGTTTATAAAGGATTTGATAGAGATAATATAAATGATGTTTGTGATGTGGTTTGGGTAGTAAATGAATTTTATAAACTACCAAATCAATCGAGATTGAATTTCTTTGATGAGTGTGAAAAGTTTATAGTAGAACAAATAGAAAAAGATTTAGATTAAATATTAATTTAATATTTAATCTATATTTTATTTAGTTTTCTAAGTCAAAAGTATTTCATAGAATTGAAAAATAAATTAAAGAATATAAATTATTGTATAAAATGGAAAATATAATTAAAAAAAAGAACAAAAGTTAATAAATGAAGGATTATTTATCATTGACTCTTTTGAAAAATATACTAGCAAGAATAAACCTGATATTTATAAAAAATATTTAGATTTTATAAATAGAAATAATATTTTCTCATGTGAATGGAAAAATAATACAGGTTTAGTAAATTATATTAAAAAAAATTATAAAGATTCGTTTGATGATTTAATTAAAGAAATGGAATTCTTTATAGAAACTATTAAACCAAAAGTTTTATTTGAAAGAGAAAATCTAAGTCAAATATATAAAGTTGTTAATGCTATAAATAGAATTAGTGAACTAGAAAATAAATCAAGAATTAATTATTTTTATAAATGTATTAATTTTTTAGAAATAAAAAAATTTATATTACTTAGATTATATTTTAATCATATTAGAAGAAAAAAATATATTTTAGATTAAATATTAATTTTAATATTTAATCTATATTATATTTATTTTTATACTTCTCAACAAAGTTATCAACACTCGATGGACATTGATCAATTATCATTTCATCCAGAATCTTAATACGATCTACAAACTCTTCCTTATTCCACTCATCTCCTCTGAGTGCTGATCGTAGTTCTACTAATACTTTCTCATAAGTAGTATAAGCCAGCTTTGATGTTTCTATCTTCTTTTTAAAATCCTTCTTTTTTGTAATTCCACCAAAAATTACTCCTGCACCATTTATTACTCCAAGAATAACAGGATTTAATGTTAGTCCTCCTGTAATAGTGCCAACGGCAATAAGAGATAAACTAGTAATAGTAAAAAAATTATCTAGAAATTTATAGCTTTTATAACATTTTTTATAGCACCATTGTTTCTTATGGTAATGTTTATAGAGATTAGTAATAGTATTATATTGTTCCTCTGTTAAAGATTTATCGATATGATTAAATTAAAAAATACTCTTTCTTTTACTACTATTTCTTTTCATTTATAATTACAATATATAACTTCCATTTAACTTTTCTTGAAGAAATATTTTGTGGAATTCTACAGAGTCAGTGTCGTAAAAGTTTGGTGAATACATAAACTTTTCTATTACTCCATCTTGATTTAAAAACTCAAATTTTTGATTAGCTGAATAACTAACAACTGGACAAACTATTTCTGCGGAGTAGTTACTTATGTTAACTTTTGTAGTACTATTGTTAATACTTTCTGTTAACCATAAAACTACTTTTTTTTCCATTAAGACTATTTGGAATTGCTATATTATAACTTTTATTACTGATATGTATATTTAGTGAAGTATTTGAATTAAGATAATATAATAAAAATAAATTTTGATTATTATTTATATCTTTTTTAGTTATGCTAAAATTCCTATTTCTCCAATGAGTAAAAACTAAACATAATGTGTAACTTGTTTGGCCAGTAGCAGGTGAATAAGAAATAGTATAACCATTAACATTCAGTCCATCTTTTTTTATTATATCAACTGTTTTACTTGGAAAAGTAAGATTTCTTGCAGAATTACCTGTAACCGAGGATAAAGCATTAAAAATAACTCCAGATGCTTGTTTATTTAATACATAACTATTTGCATCAGTAAAGTCAAAGAAATCACTAAAATATTTTCTGTAAACAATATTTGTTGTATAATCAACTAACTCATTCACCATAGCAACTGTGGCAGCGCTATTGTTACTATTTCTATCGAGAGCAATATTTAGTATTTTTTTATTATTTGTGTTAATGTCAACATTATACTTAACTTCTGTTGGTTTAATATCAAATGCGGTGTGATAGTCGTAAACTTTATCTGGATCGATATTGCTAAATGTACCCATAATACCATAAGCAATCATATAAACCCCTAAAAACTGTCTCGGATATGCAGCCAGGTTATATCCACCACGAAGAATATCAACCAAAATGTGAAGAAAGAACCTATTACCAGATATTAACTTTCGGAAATTAACTATTATTCTGTGGTAGTACATAGTTTGTGTATTCCCTGTTGAATCAGTATACCTATGGGATAGTTTTTTTACAACTACATTTCCAATTGACAATCCTGTTGAAGTTCCTTTGTCAACACTTATTTTAGTATTATTCCAAAGATTATAATCAGTGTTGAGTATTTCTAAACACAATGTGTAATCAGTATTTGCAGTTAGTCTGTAAAAATTAATTCCCATCTTATAAATATATTTACCTTGAGAATTTTTTGTTATAGACATGTAAATAACTTTGTGGTTATAGTCATGAAAATTACCTTTAGAAGGAGATAAATCTCCTATACTTCTTATACCAAAACTAACTCCTCCATCCATTTCATCAGTCCATTGAGACCCACTTGACATGAGATAAGCAAACTCATTTTTGTAATGACTTGGTTGAACTGCAGTAAGATGAACTAGATTGTCGACATAACCTTTGGTTACTGCTTCATTGTCTTGGGTTGGTACACCCAGATTCTTTATTTTATTATCACCAAGGTTGACATCGGCTTTTATAACCCCACTTATTACAATTTTAGGTGTGTTTATTTCTATTCTCTTAAGTGGTTTGGTTATCGCTTTGGGTAGATCAGTGAATAACCGACAAGTGATAGCTGTGTGATTTGAATTGTTATGGGTTCTTAGTTTTACTCCTGACATATTATAATTCCAAGACTTGTGTATATTTAATGACCAAGTGCCAGTTCGATTTCCACTTACCCAAAAGTTAGAATTGGAATGAGAGGAATCTGTGGGTATAAACCACAAAAAGTCAACGTTTATATTTCGCGAACCAAATTGAAATTCTATTTTATTAATGTATGTGTTAGCAGTTGGTTTCCACCCCACAAGAGGTTGACCAGGTGCTGATGATGTAAAAACAAAATCATCAAATGATGAACCTGAGATATATTGTAGATACAAAGTCGTGGGCGCAGCTGGATCTGTTATAGTAAATACACCACTTGTTCCATCTCCAGAATGATGATCAAGGCGGTCTATTTGTTTACGAACCCATCCTCGATTAGCAGCTTGTTGATCTGTGGTGGGGTCACTGAGGTTAACTATTTTATTATTACCAAGATTAAGATTACCAGTCATTGCAACAGTACCATCTTTTTCTAAATAATCACTTAAATCTGGACTTCCACTATTATCATCCACATATTTCTTTGTTGCAGCATCTGTATTTGATGTTGGAGTTGCGAGACCAACTATTTTATTACCACTAAGATTTAGGTTTCCTGTCATTGCAACAGTACCATCTTTTTTCAAATAATTACTCATAGCCACATGATTTAATAAAAGTGTATCATCTACATATTTTTTGTTTGCAGCATCATTTAAGCTTGTTGGTAAAGCTAAGTGATTTATTTTTTTGTTATTCATGTTTAAATTATTAGCCATACTATTTGTTCCAGTAACATGAAGATATTTTAAATCTGTGAAAGATAGTGGTGTTGGTTGTTTGGGTCCATTTGGAGCTGGTAGATTTAATATTCGATTGTTGTCCATATTAAGATTTCCTTTCATTGGGTAAGATCCATCTCTGTCAAGAAATGTGTTGTCTACGTAATATTTTGTTGCTGGATCTTTAGAATCCAGTGGTGTTTTAAGATTTTTAATTCGGTATGTATCTTTCATATCAATGTTTGAGTCAACTGTTAGTCTTGATGTTGAGGGTGATCCACTGGAATTATCATCAACATACTTTTTTGTAGCAGCATCAGTATTAGTACTAGGTGCACCAACATTTCTTAGTTTTTTATTTATCATATCATAATCCCCACTTGAAGTGAGATTAAACCCTACTCCTGGAGCACCTTGAATTCCCTTAGCAAAGGGATGATCTGAAGATTGTTCGTTAAATATTCCCATTTTTAATTATTGGTTAGATTACCAGTAAAGTTTTTTGCAATACGTTTTTTTGGTTTATCAACGTATAAAAATGAATAAGGTTTTTTAGTTGCTGAGTGGTAATCTTCTTTACTAACTCCTAACTCAGATGATATTCTATTAGACTCCCTCGATGATGGAAATTCGTATAAACAGTAATGAGAACAATTCAGACGAATGTCCTTTGGTGTTTTATAAAACGATTGACTGAGGTACACCACCGAACAATTCTTATGTCGTCCTTGAATGAAATAATCAATCAGTTGTCTCTGGTTTTTATCACAAACATAGTCATCAAATATTACAAGTTTTTGATTGTCTTCGTAATCCATTTCTGTCACTGGGATTATTTCGTCATTACTTACATGAAGTATTCATACCCTAGTTTATGACTTAACTCCCTCATTTTTTGAATTAGCTTTTGATACTTATCCTGTTCTAGATTACGCGCGTAAAGATAAATCTCATCATAGTACAACAGTGGTTTGATTAACATATGGTACAACAGATTAGTTTTACCGCTTCCACTATTACCACAGATTAACATCCGAAATGTATTTGATGGCATGTAAGGAAATAACTGTTTATATTTCTTATCTGGGTTGTCGCCACTATCATAGTTTGGTATTTCCATTTTATCTAATATACATATTAAATAAAAATGGATGTTGAAGAATACAAAAAACTTGCAAGAAATAAAATTGAAGCTGATGCTTTGACTCGACAGGTGAGAGATGTTATAAAAACAACAAAATGGCAAAAACAAGATGTACGGGAAGGATTTAAAGAAACATTTAAACCACTTATTAAATCTCAAGATAGTATTAAAAAAAGTATTGATGAGCAGCAAAACGCAACTATAGCACAACTTAAAAAAAATCAACTTGCTCTTACTCAAGGTTTTGAACAGTTTAACCGATTAGCTGATATGAGAGAATTACCATATGTTGGAGAAGATTTGGATGATTATGACAATGAAAAAGGTTGGGATGAAAATTGGTTACCAGGGTATAGTTCTAATAAAGATAGATATTTAAATTTAGAAAAAAACTTTATAGGAAGAGATTTAGATTTATTAAAAGAATTTGGATACCCAAGACCAAATGATTTTTTTGAAATTAATCCTAAAGATTTAAATCTAACTTTAGAAGAATTAAAAGGTGATATAAAACAGTTAACTGGTGAAATTAGTGGTAGAAAGAAAGCTAAAAATCCATCTCCATTATATGAAACTGAAACTGAAATTAAAAAAATGCAAAAAGGAACACTAATTAAATATAAAAATACATGAAAGATTACTTAAGTTCGCTTAAATATAAAATAGGAGAAGGTATTTACTTTAACAACCCTCATCAACTTCTAGACAGACTTGAATTACTCGGTGGTTCAATTCTTGCTGGGAATAATGGTGTTATAAATGAGTTTTCTCATATAGCACATCTTCTTAACAAAATGAAAGTAATCTCAAAGAAACAACTTAATGATTTACTAAAAAATTATATACTTAATAAATAAAATGGAAGAACGAGCTATTCACATTTCCTCATTAAATAGGGAAAAAAGAGGAACAAACAAACCTGGTGATTTTACTATTAAGTTTAATCCATCTCTGAAACTTGACCCTGATAAGAAACACGAACTTGCTCTTGATCGGCTGTCTATGACTTACTCTTGGTATAACATTAGTAGTGATTATGGTAATAACAAAATTAAATACACCCACGATGGATCCACCTGGCAAACAATTACTTTTGTAGATGGAGCGTATTCCTACTCAGATATCAACGATTACATTCATCAATATATGTCTCAAAAGTCTCATCACTCAACAGATTCAAATGGAAATAAAACTTATTCAATCAATCTAACTTTTATACTATCTACATATCGAGTTTTAATTTCAATTGAAGGTGATTATCAACTTGATCTGAGAGGAACAAAATTTGGAGACCTAATTGGATTTGAAAAGAAACTTATTACAAAAACAGAGTATGGAACAAAACTACCAAATATCACAAATTCGATTGATGTGTTAAATATCAACACAACCGCAATAACTAATAGTATTGTAAATGGAATAAATACTAATACTATTGCTGTGGTACCAACAGACAATCTCACAAGGTCTTATCCATTTACGTTTGAGCCTAAAAGACCTCTGTATTGTCCTTTATCATCATTTAACATTGATGAAATGAGAATATATGTGACAGACTCACTTGGAAGACCAGTAAATTTTAATGGTATAGATTGGTTTATGACTTTGATACTTCACTCGATGTAATATAACTATTAAAATAAAATGATGAGACAATCAGAGTTTAAAATGAAACTTGACCCTGAATTGGGTAGATATACAAGACAACATATTTATGGAGAAGGAATGATGGATATGTTTAAATCGGTTGGTAAAAAAATATTTGGAAAGACAGTAAAAAAAGCTGCTAAAAAGGGTGCTCAAAAAGCGGTAACAGCAGCTGCAACAAAAACTGGTGAACATGTAGGTAAAAAGGCTGGTGATAAAATAGTTCAAATGTTATCCAAAGGGGAGAGTCCCCAAAACCCATCTGCAAAAAAAGTTACTTTTAATAAAAATGTTGAAACAATTCCAAACACACAACAAGAAGCAAATGATAGTGTGCTTTCCATTCTTAGTGGAGGTTCAACACGTAAGAGAAAATTATATAATTATTAAAATAAAATGAAGTCTTTTAGAAATCCAAAATATTTAGAAAGATATGAAGATGTTGTTTTTGACCTTGAACAGGCTTTAGCAACACCTGCAAATAATGCTAATCAAACTAAAACAGGTCATAGATTTGTTGCTGATAACACAGGAGAAGCTACTCCTTTTGATTGGTATAACGCGCGATTTTCAGTAGATTTCAAAGTTCAACTTTTAGATGGAACTGATTTTAATAATAATAACGCACAATCGGGAATAGTAAATGGATCAAATAGTTTAATTGAAAAATTATCAATCCTAGCAAATGGGCGAGATGTTTACAGTTGCAACTATGCTAATCATATAGTAAATATTAAGAATTTACTTGAGTATAATCCTTCTTATGTTAAGAGTGTTGCTACAAACGAATTTTACTATCTTGATACAACAAGAAATGCAAATGGAACGAGGTTCTCAACAAGACAAGTTCAACATGGAGCTAATGATGCTGGTAATGGATGGGAAGCAAGAAATTTTGTTGATGGAAGTAATTCTAATTTCAACGAAGGTTTTGCAGTAAGAAGAGCGCTAATAGGTAACTCATTAAAAATTAGTTGTGATATTCCTCTTAACAGATATTCTTTTTTCGAATCTTTAGAGGACAAACTTCTTCCAAATACAAAACTTGAGCTGAATATAGAACTAGAATCAGATAACAATCTTATTTGGAGAACTGGAGGTAATGCTTGTAGAGTTGTACTAACAAGATTTCAACTATTTGTTCCAAGAATGACATTTAACTCAGAGGGACAAAAACTATACATGGAAAATTATCTTAAGCCCTACAAATGGGTGTATCTTAATGAAGTAGTAGAGCGATCAAATAACACTCAACAGCAAACAGGTCATTTTAGAATTACAAATGCAATCTCAAAACCTCGACATGTATTTGTTTTTGGAATTAACGAAGCCAATATTGATTCACAAACAGCAAATCCGTTTTTATACAATACTTTTAATCTTCCAAACAATGCTAAAATGTCTCGTTGTTATCTTGAGGTTGGAAATGGAAATGAGTACCCTGATATTCACTTTAAACCAGCTACAGATCCAGCAAGAGTTTTCAGAGAAGTAATGTCATATGTTTACGCAAATAATGACTTTCAAGGTGGAACACTACTTAATAGATCAAATTTTGAGTCTTTGTTCCCATTTGTTTACTTTGACCTAACAAAACAAAAATTGGATATAAAAGATGGAGTTACAAAATTATCATTTCACTACGAACTATCTGCTAATCCAAATGCTGATTATAATTTATACGCTTTAGTTCTACATGAAAGAGTGGCAGAAATCGAACAGCAAGGAGGAAAACTATTGCTACGTGCTTAATCTAATACTAAATATAAATAATGTTAAAATTATTAGGTATTAAACGATTAACTCCATCTCAAGAAGAAGTATTTAAAAAATTATTTAAAAATAAAATAGGAATATATAATCCAAGTATTACTTTTCTTACTATTAAACAAAAAAGGGATTTTGAAAAAAGATGTGTAGAAGAAAAAATATATAGTTCTTACGAAATTGATGTTGACTATAAATATAAAAATGATTATAACAAAGTTGCTTTTCTTATTTATCTAACAAAAGAAAAAGCAAAAGAAAATATAAATGCAATAAAAAATGAAAAAAATATACAATTAAATTTTCTGGTTTACACTTTAAAAAAGTTTGCCGTCAAACACTTAATAATAATATAATACTAACTAACCTTATTGTTAAAGCATTAGAAAATGAAGGTGAAGATAATCCAGGAATATATTTTCCACCAAAAAATAATTATTGGTCATTACCACCAAGTAAAGAAGTTACTCTCTATAAAAATCCATCAAGTAAAACATATACAATTGGTTCTAAAAAGAAAACATCTAATGATTTTATGAAAAAATTTAACATTAAAGATAAAATAGGAAATTATTATCCAAAATTAATTTATTTAGAAAAAAAAGTATTAGAAATATATTTAAGTAAAGTTAAAAAAATTATTAAAGCAGAAATTAAATTTGGAAAAGAAAAAGTAAATAAAATTGATGATAAATATATTCTAGATTTTATTTCATTAATCCAATTTAATAAATCAAAAGGATTTATATTTTACTTCACAAAATCACAAATAAATAAATTATTAAATGCAAGAAAAAAAGGAAGTAATAAAGGTAAAATGAATATGATAATAAGTATAAGTCAATTTGCAAAAACTTATAAAGAAGTAATAAAAATAAATAGTTATATTTACTATCAAAAAAATTCTAAAAGATTTAATAAACAAAAATCAAATACACCAAAACTATTAGCTATTAATGATAAACCTCATAATAACCAAGAACTATTAGAACTTACAGAAGATTTAATAGATTTTGTTAATGAAGAAAAAGATTTAATAGACTTTGGTGATGAAGAGATAAAAGATTTAATAGATTTAAATACTATTATTCCAAATCCAAAACCAACTCCAAAAGATCTGCTTAATGATGAAGAGTTATTTCCAAAAGGTAAAAAGTATAAAGTTTTACAAAATGAAGATCTTATTCCAATAACTACAAACCCATCTACTAATGGTGTAAATATTCTAAAAAATATTTTAAACTATCCTGAAACAAAAAGAATACTTGGTATAAGTTTAACATCAGATCTAAAAGAGAAAATAAAAAATTTAGACTCTGAAGCATCATTTGGTATGGCAAGTATACTAAGTTCTCTTTTAACAGCAAATCGTGGAAAAATGTCAATATTCACTATAAATAGAAATCAATTAAAAGAAATTATTGAAGGATTTATTACAACATTAAGTGTGCTACTAAACCCTACACAAAAATATTAATATAATTCTATAAATAAATGACAACATATATTGAATACGGAGTAAAACTTACAGATGGGCAAAAGTCAAAACTGGCTTCTGCAATATTAAATAAATCACCACTAACTCTTCGGTTAAAACATGAACATCTTCGAGGTTCTGATGAGTTAATGTTGACAAAAAGACATTTCTAAAATAAAAAAATCTATTTCAAATGGAACAGGATCAGATATAAAGATAAGTAAGACACAGATTAGACGTTCTGTAAAACATGGTGGAAACTTATTTTCATCACTCGCATCTCTCGGAGCAAAAGTTCTTCCTTGCGCAATAAAAGGAGTTTCAAAAGTTGTTCCTGCATTGGCTACTGGTGCTGCAACTGCACTTGGAGAAATTGGATTAAATAAAATATTTGGAAAAGGAATAACAATTCCCCCACAGTTTTTCCCAATGTTACCACCTATTGTAAGAGAATTTACCAAATCACAAATAAATCAAATTAACAAAGCTTATCAAACAGGTGGGCGATTAGTTATAAAACCAACTCGTAAACAGATAGAAGGAGGATTTCTTGGAACTCTTGCATCTATTGGTATTCCAATGGCAATTAGTTTAGTATCTAAGATGTTTGGATCTGGACTTCAGGTTGATAGAAGTGGATCATCTAATACAGCAAATGTTTATGTTCCACCTCCTCCTCCATCCACACATGGTGAAGGTTATCCTTATCACTCACCACCCTTTATTGGTACATGGGAAAACCCTATAGGAATGGGGGTTAAAAAAAAAAGACCAAATCCAGGGGAAAAGGACTACTACTAGGAAAAAACAGCCCATTCAACTCAATTCCCATTCTAGGGTTCATTTTGTAATTAAACCTCTATCCAACTTTGACCTCATGGAATGGATAAAAAGACTTGGTATTAAACATTTTAGAGGAATTTACAGTAGGGATGGACTACCTCATAAAATAAAAAAAGAATGTGGAATAATTAATCTAGATGATATTAAAGGTCCTGGAACACATTGGGTTTGTTATAGAAATCTTGATTCAGTAGGTGAGTACTTTGATCCATTTGGACTGATAATGCCAAATGAAGCACTAAAGTATTTTCATACTTCTGGAAAACTAATAGTTTACTCAATGGATGAAATACAAAATCGCAGTACTGTTCTTTGTGGATATTGGTGTTTATATTATCTGTTAGAAAGACAACGGGGTAATAATATACTGGATGTAATACATAACCCTCATTTTGATGATGACAACAGTGATTTTATAAAAGCATACTTTGGAGGATAAAAATAATATTTAATAAATATTATTTTTTTATTCCTTAAAACTTATTTCATATATTTTTCCATTATTAGAGTAAATTATAACACTTTCAATTTCTTCCTCATCTTTTATATTAAAAATCTTCTTAAACCATTTTTTAATATTTTCTTCACATTTATCTAGAACTTTAGATATGACTTCCATTATATATTACTTATTTATTTTTTTAAATAATTTTATTCACTATCATCTGGTAAATTCTTTAGTTTCTTAACACTCTCAACTTTTTTATTTAAATCTTTAACACTATCAACTATTTCATCAAATTTCAGATAAATGTCAATAAGACGAAAAAGTTTATTCTTTTTGCCACTATCTAATTTCAACCAAGAATATTCCTCATTTCGAATTTTTCCCCACATCTCACATTCACCAGCCATTAGTATTCTAGAAAGATCATCATTACTCTTTCTAAGAGTTTCAAACTCATTTACTATTTTTTTTCTTAATTCTTTCTCAAAATCCTTAATAGTTTTAACATCCATATTTTTTTCTATCTCAGAAAAGAATTTGGCTTCCATTTATTATATAAATAGATAATTACCTTTTATTATATTATTCAACGTAATTGATTTTTCACTTATTTCCATAAGCAACTCAAATACTTTTATAAATCTAGTGTCATTTTCCAGTCTAGGAAAATTAGCATATTCATAACTCATATTTAGGTTATTATATATCTTTTGAAGTTCACTTTTTACAAAATTAGATCTAGTAGACATATTTTATCTAAACATTATATTAAATGAAAGAATCATATTGCATTGTAGATAAAAGAGTAACTCCTTGCACTGAGCCAAGTGGTTACCAAAAAGATAAAAGAGGTAGAACTCAATTCTATTGTAGATGTGCAGTTTGTGGAAACAAAAAAGTTAGATATGTGAAAACTGGATCAGCTTCTCAAAGTGGAAGTGGTAAAAAGAGAAAAACAAAAAAGAAGTCAAAAAACTAATCAGCCCGTCTGAAGGGGCGGGCGTATTTGATACTGTTGTTGGTACAGCAGTTGATGGATTTGTTCATTACGGTTTACCTTGGATGGGTAAAAAAGCAGTTGAAATGGGACGATATGGAGCAAGTGAGTTAATGAGAAATAAAAATCTTCAGAAGAAAGCTGTAAATTATGGAATCAGTAAACTCACTCCATTTATTCAAGATTCTGTTGGAACAGCTATGGACCAGTTATCAACCAAAGTTAGACCAAAAAATAAATATAAAACTGATAGACCAGAGTTGGATGGAAAAGGAATAGATATTCACAATGCTATTCTCAAAGTGGCACCCAGTAAAGGTTTTGTTTTACCAGGTCATAATTATACTGGTCCTGGTAATCCTCTTCATAATCAACTTCGTCACGATGATGAGGGTAATATATTAGAAATCTACCAACAACCAACAGGACCAACTGATGCGGTTAGTATGCAACATGATGTGGATTACACAGTTTGTGGAAATAAACCAAAAAGTGAACAAGTAAAATGTAAAAATGAAGCTGATAAAAAAATGATAAAATCACTAGATGCAATTCCTTGGAAAAATAGACAATGGGGGCATGCTATGGCTAGAACTATGATAAATACAAAACAAAAACTTGGAATGGGTTTAAACACGCGTCGGCGTTGAGTAGTGATTGGTCTCAACAATTAGCCGACGAACTTCACAAACCAATCACAAGAAACTTTCAAAAGAGAACAGTAATCTCAAACGGGATTGATGAAATCTGGGCTGCTGATTTAGTTGAAATGCAAAAGTTTAGTAAATGGAATAAAGGGATAAAGTATCTGCTAATGGTAATAGACGTGTTTAGTAAGTATGGATGGATTAGAGGTTTGAAAGATAAAAAAACTGAAACTGTTAGTAAAGCATTCGATGACATATTCAAAAGTAAACGTAAACCTCAAATGTTATGGACTGATAAAGGTTCCGAATTTATAAGTAAACATTTTAAAGAGTTTCTAAAAAGAGAGGGAATTAGGTTGTATCACACTGAAAATGAAGAAAAATCTAGTGCTGTTGAGCGATGGAATAAAACAATGAAAAACAGAATGTGGAAGATGTTTACTGTAAACAACAACACTGTTTACTGGGATAAAATAGATAAACTGGTTAATGACTACAATAATTCGAAACACTCTAGCATTAAAATGACTCCTGTTGAAGCAAGTAAAAAGAAAAATGAAAATAAAGTTAGAAATAATTTATACGGTAATTTAATTTACTTGAAACCTGGTAAACCAAAGTTTGCAATTGGTGATCGTGTTAGAATTTCAAAATATAAGAGGCGAGTATTTGATAAAGGTTACACACCAAACTGGACAGAGGAGATATTTGTAATTGATAAAGTTCTTCCAACAAAACCTATTACGTATAACATTGTTGATTTAATGGGAGAAGAGATCAAGGGTTCTTTTTATGAACAAGAATTACAAAAAGCAAAACAACAGACATTTAGAATAGAAAAGATAATCAGACGAGATAATAAGAAAAAAATGGCATTAGTAAAATGGAGTGGTTATCCTGATAAATTTAACTCATGGGTGAGTTTGAAGGATTTGGTTGATTTTTAATACAAAATTTGTATTAAAAATAGTTATTTACTCGTTTTCTTCATCAGAGATAACTAAGTCTTCGACTACTTGATCAGTTATCTCTTCACCTTTACTATCACTATCATTATCACTATCACTATCATTATCAATTGTAAGTAAACTCTTTCTTGGTTCTAATTGTTTAACATAGCACTCGTGTACTTTTATTTGTAATGATGTTACAGTCTTACTTATAAAAATTCCTTCAATTATCAATGCTAATTTAACATTGCAGTACTGATTAATAGATTTAAAAGGATTTAAATCCCTTCCCCCTTTTCCCTTAAACAAAGATAATATTTTCTTTGATTTTTCTGAGTAAATAAGTTTTGCGTAAAGAACTGGAGCTGATGATTCATCAACTTTTGTTCTCTTTTTTCCTTTCTTGTCTGTGAATTCTATTTGTTTATAGTAAAATGGTGAAGATAGAGATGATGCTAAATCTGCACCGTATTCATTCTCTAAATGTTGCTGAGATAGAGTTGTTACATTATTAATAACATCAAAAAATGCTTTTTCTTTATTACTAGGTTCACTATCTTTAGACCAAAGACATACTGGAATACTATAACCAACTAATTTACCTGTTTCTTGATTTTTCTTTTCATTAACACCAAAACTAAAAAGAACTGGAGATTCAACTACAAGTGGTCCTTTTTTGTTATTTAGATAATTGATTTCAGTTGGGATACGTTTGTATTTGATCTTGCTATCTTTGACTTTGTACTCTTTGGCTTCATTAAAGATAATATTCTCTTGGGTAATATTTTCGTAACTTGACAACTGCATTTTATTAATATTTAGTTAATCTTTAAATCATAAATCAATTTGTTAATTTCTACCAAAGAAGTTTTGTTGACCAATAGTTAGCAGATTCTGGATTAGTATGAGTTAATTCTCCTTGTTTGTTTTTAATCTTTGTAGCTCGAGCAAGATATTTATCTCTTCGCTCTTTATCTTTGTGAATAGTGTAGTCTGGATATTTTGGTGAACCAAAGTGAACTTTCTTTCCACCTGGAAGTGTTACCATGTATTTGTTATTTTTTCGGGTTGAATAATCAAGCGATTCAGCACCAAGCTTTTTAGCATTTCTGGTTAATCTCTTAAACTCTGATCCTGTAACAATATATTTTTCTTTTGGAATATAATCTGGATCCTCATCATGTTGATAACCATCATCAACTATAAAATCCAAATCCTCTTTTGTAGGAGTAGTTTCTCTCGATCTTGGTTCCATTTTTATTAGTTGATTATATTATTATAAGGTAAAACATTAACATTTAGTATTTTATAATTATCTTTTCTATATTTCAAAGCTACTGACTTTTTATTACAAATTACATCTTTATAACACTCAACTCTAATTTCTGGATTTGGATATTCTTTGAGTAACAAATATAATTTATGATCTTTATCATTTTTAATATATTCCATTTTATCATATATTGATAAACAAGTATTTGCTATATAAACTTTTTTCCCAGGAAAATGAATTGTAAAAATTTTTTGAAAATAATTATCCATTTATTAATTTAATATTTTTATTATTTTAAATCATTTTAAAATTAATTAATTAATCACAGTATTCTATGATATTAATGTTATCAAAAAAACAACAACCAACTTTGTAATCAGTCTCAAATCTTGTTCCTTCGTAACATAATAATTGTGTTGCATTTTTAAACAAACCATCTATTTCTTCAATTGCATTATAATAACTTTCTTTTACATTGATTTTTTTAACATTATTAAAAACTTCTTTTAAATCAATGCTACCATCTTCCACTGATTTAACTGTTTGTGTGATATTTCTATCAATATCTTTGAATAATTGGTAATCATCTTCACTATCAAATATTAATCCTCCAACTTTGAATGGATTACAGATATTTGTTTCTTTGCTTTTCGATTTAAAACCCATTTCTATTTTATTATTTTATTTTCTTTAATTCAATTTTATATTTTCTAATTCAAAAATTAATATATATATATTTTATATAGAGTAGTATATATATGCTGACATGCAGATCACCTCAAATTATTTCTGCATCTTCGAGCAATTGAAGCGATACTTGTGAACGAATGGAGCAATACGAGTGAGTTGAGTGAACTGAGAGAAATGAGTGAGCGAAGCGAACGAATTGAACAAAGGGAGCAAAACGAATGAGTTTTGCGAAATGAGTGAACAAGAGAGCGATATTGCGAGATGAGGCAGAAATAATTTGAGGTGAGCGGCATGGCAGCATATATATACTACTAAATTCCGTTACGATGAACAGCCTGTCACCATTTGGGCCGCGAGCCCGACGCATTTCTTTGGCGACGACATCAGGATCTAGTTTCTTCCCAGTGCTTTGACCGATGTTGACTTTTGCTTCTAAATAGGACCTCTGTGCTTCATTAAACCTTTCAGCCTTCTTTGCTCCTTTTAAGGCCCAGCCCTCCTTGCAGGCTCGGTAGCTGTCGGCTAACACTTGCGAGGCTGGGAAGTGTAACGAAGGCACAAGTCCTGTACCTTCCTGAAGGCGAGAGGCGTACTCCTGTTTTGCAAGGTCCAACAGGCTATATTTTTCAGGGCACAGCTCGCAAGCTTCCAGGGAAAGGTGCTGTTCAAGAGCAGAGAATCGTTGAAACACTCGTACACAGCCTTCTTGTGGACACAAGAACAAATCATCAGTGCTAGGCAAAGCAGAAGTTTCTTGAGGGACGTCGGCTTGTTCCCTGCTGGGTTGCTTGGGTTGTCTAACCATCGATACAGTCTTAAAATTACCATCCGAAAACTTAGCGGAGAGCCAACCGTAGTTTACATCTGCAATAATAAAATATGAACTTAAGAGTAGACTACTTACAAATAAAACTGGTAAAGGATAAGTCATACTAATAACCAAGTACGACTGAGGTTGCATCCAATTTCTCTCTCCTTGTTGAAAACTGTTGTTTAAATTTGAATCTGAATGAATAAATCAATACTTAAAATGCTGATTCAGAGTTGATAACGTTGCCAGGCATGTAAATGTATTTTACGCATAAAATTATGAAAGTTCCTTTCAAAAATTTTGTTTCATCGTAAGTAAAACAACTTTAATAG
>NC_133203.1:17869962-17872462 GCF_958299795.1 Porites lutea
ATAAGCAGAAAGCAGCAAATTTTGTGTGGATGTCTGCCTAATTCTAATTATACAAGTTTTTCTATTTTATTTATAACAACCTCATATGCATAAAAATAGATGGTAAAAAGAAGGATGAGTGAGGGTGCAAATAGAGAAGAACTGAGTCCTTATGCCAGGCTGGCTCCCCTATGAAGGTATAATATAAAATACTACATGTGAAGGTTTCATAAAACTGGTACATCATTTTTATGTTGTATGTCTTCTAGACTGTGAGCAGTCTCTCTTCAGCTCGAAAAGCTGCAAGCGAGAGTATTCGAGCAGCAAAGTCCTGTGAGTTGTGAGGGTGCAAATTCTAATACGCTGCTCAAATACTCTCCCTTACAGATTCTCGAGCAAAAGAGAGATTGCTTGCAGTCTATATGTCTTTCAGTATCTGCAAACTTTTCTGTTGTTTTCTGACAGGTTGAATTAAAGGAACAATACTACTAGCAATCATGAATTATCTTATAAGATGTCTGGATGACCTTGCCATGGAATTAATAGTGGGGAAAATAATGTACAGGCTTGACAAACAGTGCAAGTTCTATATTTTGGGGCAAGGGAGCATATTTATTCATTAATTATTTTTTATACTTTTGCTAAACGGCGAGGCTAAAGTGCAGGTCACAGGTCACAGGTGAGGTCACAAGTTACAGGTTACAGGACATACCGTAAAATTCCGAAAATAAGCCCCTCCATGTATAAGCCCCTCCAAATATAAGCCCTCCAAACCGGTAAGAACCGGTAGGCCTAACGCACCCCACCCCTCCCCTCCCCAATCATCAAAATGACCATCCAACCTTTAGGCCCTGTAAATAGGCAACCTTCTCTCAGAGGCAACCATATCAAATATTTCTCTGAAAAAAATAAAAATCATTGACTCTGTGACTCGGCCTCATTATTAATGACCTTTGTTTGAGTGAGTTTGCAGTGATTGAATGGAACTCAGCAACAGCGTGTTTACTTTTTTTGGAAGCCAGGTTGTGTTCATAGACACGCTCAATGCATTTGACTTGGAGAGATTTTTATCTCCTTTGGCCGAAACCTCATAACTAGGGTGTTAAGTGTGCCATTGCCTGCACATTTGTCAGTCATCAGGGCTTAATTATCAGCATTAATTTACTTTTCTGTCTTTTTTAGTGAAGAAGTATTGTTTTATGGACCTGAGTGTCCTTATCTGTAAAAGGGCAAACAAGATCTTAGTTTTGAAGAAAAGTTTGATGTGCTAGTTACAAACGTTGATTCAAGAAGAATATGTACAAAGCAGCCACTACCTGTACAGGAAAACGCGGCTTTTGTTATCCAGAGGTCTGCGTTAAAAGGCAAAGGTGACTGGTTAGCAACGGATCTCGGTTCCTTCTCTTATTTGGGACACAGTGGAAAAGTCTTGCAAGTGGAAGATGGGGATATCTTAGCCAGTAGACGGTGGCCTAGACGTGTAGAAGATAGATTTAAATTGAACAAAGATGAATACCTTGTTCTCAGCACCTATTGGAAGCATGCGAAATACAGTGATTACTTCAAAAATGAATGCAAGTTAATAAAATTCTTCTTACTCGCGATCGCCCAGAGCAATTCCCCCCTTTTTTGTATGCAGTTTTCAATGGAATCGAACCACTAGGAGATGAAGCCGCGTTCCTAAAGCTTATCATTTTCTTAAAATATCAGCGAATTGAGCGGCTATCATGCTATTTCCCTGCTACGCGGGTGGAAGCTATCGTGTAATTGTAAATTGAAAGTGAATGAATAAAGTTGAAGTTAAAACTGCATTTCGAAAAATCTCGAAAACGCTCTCATAGAATTTTTTCAAACTTTGCCATAAGGGAGGCAATTATGGCAGGTACATACTCCCTAAGCGATTTCTTCAAAAAGCTCCTGGTACAGAGAAACACAACGATAAATAAAAAACGTAATGGCGTCATTACGTTGCCATGGCAACTCCGATTGCAATAAAACCCAGATCATAAGAAATTTTCATCTTTATATAATACAGTTGTGGTAACCTTTTTTTCCATATCTTTACTCATACCGACGTAGTTAATGCTCAAACTCGGGAGGTATCAACCCCAAAAAACCCAGTCGAGTAACTACTAATAACTACCACTAACTACTAGTAAATACCAAGAACTACCATTAACTACTAGTAACTAGTAACTACCGACAACTACTAGTAACTACCTATGACTACAAGCAACTATCGACAACTACTATTATTATACATCAGACTCACTATGAAAAATCTGATTGGTCGAGAGCATTCAATCAATTCACAATAGCTTGTGAACTTGACATGATAAATGCAATATCTGCTGCAGATATTGCATTTATCATGTCAAGTTCAACGTCTGCCTGGTTACGAAGCCCCTTGGAGTGTTCTCCTCAGAAACAGAATGGCTGAACAGAGACTTTCAATTAATGTTTATAAAGATTTTCCGTTAAGGATTTTTATATTTTAATGTATACTTTATTCAGACAAAAA
>NC_133203.1:17882462-17887462 GCF_958299795.1 Porites lutea
TCATCCAGAAGGGCTGACAAGTTATCCTGAACATGCTAAAAATATAAGAAAAAATATTTGTATGAGTAGTATTGATACTAGCACTCTGGCATTACATCAGAACACACTTTGATTTCATCTATTTAGTCATCAAGTGTACTTGTTATGGCCAATAATTCACAAACAGTGTCACTGTCATGAAGCATGAAGGTATCACACAGGGAGACATGTTTCACTACTACAAAAATACCTTCCAGCTCCAAAAAGCATTTTGAGAAGTTAAACTACTTGTTGTGGTCCATACACTTTCAACTTAAATTTCACTACAAAGTATATTAGTAGTCCTTAATCCATTGACTCCTGGGAGTGAGACTTGACAGATTTTACTCTGTCTAACACCACACAATTTTACTCATCAACTAGTCCCTTCCATTAAAGTTATTTTTGGTTTTTGAAACCCAACCACGTTTACATTCGACTTGAGAACTCCTTGTTGGTGGTGAGTCTGTCAAATTAAGAAATACATACATGTACATTACAAATGGGATATTTTTACCTCTTCTTTTTGATCATCAAAACTCAATTTTTCTTTTGGCACAAGCCAGATGGTCTTTGGACAAAATTTTTTACTTAGAAGTTCACCATTTAAGTGCTGACCAGTTGCCAACTGTGGTTCAACCAGATCACTACCGACTCCCAACATCACCGTGAACCTAAACATAAAGACATGACAAGTACATGTAAATTACCAGCCATCTCCAGGTATTGCAGTTGATGATGCAAAATCTGAATTTATCTTGCATTCAAATATAACCAACCCAGTTGTAATAATAATAATAATAATAATAATAATAATAATAACAATAATACTTGTTGTGAGCATTATTAAGTATTCCTTGAATAAATAAAAATACTGACAAAGAATATTCTTGTTTATTTTTTTAAGAGGACACGATATCGAATCTTGCAATCTCATTGCTTCTTTGCGCGGTCCAGATTTTATCTTTTCCAAGGGCACGGGAACACTCTGACAGTTTTTGTCCTTGACCTTGAATTTCCATCTTTTTACATTGATCCGTTTATGTACAAAAGTTAGTTTCAAAACAGATTTTTATTAGACAAGTGGCTTGGAAACACAGTCAAATAAAAATATTTCTCTTTGAAACATTCACTTTGAAATGCGCTTACTGCATTCGCTATCAAGCGCTAAGCAAGTCAACAATTATTACAAAGTGATTTCAGAGAGAGAGAGAGAGAGGTGAAAAAAATAATAAAAAAAAAATTAATGGGTTGGTCGGTACATCAAAAAACTGTGACTGAGGTCTTGTAAAAGCTGCTGTCAGCCTGCCGTTTTTAGCATTTTCAAGATTTCGGGTACAGGTTTTTCCCTATACAAGGGGGGCATAAGGGTTTGCAGTGATGCGGTTTTGCTCAATTTTTGGTGTGGTTTTGTGGAAGTTTTTATTTTAAGTTGCTAAACCAAGCGGTTTGTGGTATTTAGAAATTTTTGGGTAATTTCAATGCAGTTTGCGGTTTTCCATGTTATTCTGTGCGGTTTTGCAGTGTTCGTACCCCCCTTAAGCCCCCCCCATACAGACCTCCCAGCCTGCAAATAACATATATACCTCCTTAACCAAAGTTGGAAATATTTACAACTACCATGTTACGGAAGCTACTGTGTGCAATGTTCAAACTCCACTAGATGCGGAAATGCACTTTTCTCCTAATTATGAAAAATGAGAGTTCAGTTTATATAAAAATAATACATCAATAATTTATTAAAGATGACAGTCGACAAAATTATTCTATGATGATCAAGATTTTGACACCCAGCTAAAAGAAAACTCGATTACTTGTTAGAAGTAAAATACTGTATATGATTCAATGACTTACTTGGGCTCCTCTTGAATGTTGACCAGTTGAGGAAAGGCGCCCTCAAGATTACTGTAAACTTCTTCAGCCGACCAGCCTCTGCTGAATTGGAAGGCACTCAGGACATTTCCAGTCCGGTGTAAACTTGCTTTGTGACTTCCCCTAAGTACGGTTTGATCATGTGGGCTGTTAAGCAGTACCACCTCCCTGCAGAACGGTGTCTGCTTGTCAACTCTTGCACTCGCATTTGTCGATGTTGCAGACGTTGCGGTGTGAGATCGTGTCCGGCTCGCATAGGCTCGTCCTCTTGGTCGTTGATAGAAACGCCTAAATCTAGGCATTGAAGTATTCTGGCCCTGTGATGATGAGGTTCCGGCCCTAAAAAGAGACCGAAATTCTTCCACAGGCGTCTGAAACACAGGCCGTGATGTCATGCTCCCGGTTGCCGGTTGGTTTGCTTGTAGGGAAGGGCTTCGATGCGTTCTTCTAGTCGTTCTTTCGAGCACGTCTTGAAAATGAGGGTTTTCCAATAATCCAGAGACTAATTCATCGATGGATGACTGCGGACCTGGCGTCGCTGGAGAAAAAGACGAAGAGCCACTGCTGTCGGCCATGTCCTCACAGTAAACAGGGAAAACTTGGTGGGAAATTGTCGTTCATCAGGCATACGCGCCAGAAGCAGTCCCGCTGGATTGACAACGCGTGCTCATAACATATATTTCTGTCGCTAGTCATAACGTGAATAATTTGGGGTTCATAACTTATAGATGCCGCCTAGTTCATGACATATATTTATGTTATATTTACAACATTGATTTATTTGTAGTCGTGATCCTAATAATGATGGTCTGGTACGAATATTAACGTTTTGGTCTACATTTATATATTTATCTTTTTGTCATAAATGGCGTTCCATAGCTCTTGGATCTGTGGGTGCAGATGTACTTGTCTAGTGCAAGAGCAAAAGTGTCCTTCCTTGCTTTGGATCCAGTAACTTCTACGTCCAGTGACAAACATGCCTTTTGCAGTGTATCTAGTGGAAGGGTTTTGATCTTTCCCTCTGTAGCTAGATGACATAAATTATGCCCCTGGAACAAAATTGGGTGATCTGCCTGTACCTGACTTTCTATGACAAGCTGCAACAGTTGTAAGTTTTTGTCCTGGATGTTTGGCTCCTCATCCTCAGTTTCAATACCATGGTTTCCTTCATCAATGTTCTTTGCATGCTGAGACTGAGAGATTTGAGAAAAAACTGCTTTAAGGTACGCCACTCAAAAGGTTGGAATAATAAGCCACTAGTCGTGTTTCTTACATGTTTCATTTCATGTTCAACCTGTTTTGGATCTGCTTTGTTGCCGGTCTTCGCTCCCTCATTGAACCTTTGGATTAAGTAGTTTGTAACATCTTCAGACATCCGGCTTGACTTTTGGACGGTCTTAAGCGCCCATCCCTCAACTGCTTCTTGGCAATCCAAAACGCCTTCATTACCAGCCTGCATTGATGGAAAAGTGCACTGTTTCTGTAAGGTTACGTTTGATAAGATGCTGGCCCACTTTTTCTTGATGACCGTATGCAGTGTCTTGCTCCTCCACGAAGAGATGGCGTTCCGCATCTAAATGATGCTGAAGATCTTTGTAGGTAGAAAACATCTTAACACATCCTTCTTCCTCACAAGAGAACAGGCTGGGCGAAATGGAGGAATGTCCAGCCACTGAAGCCCCAGAGCAATTAGATGGTGACGAAAATGGATTAAGAACTTTTATTGTTGTAGCTCCTTGAGCATTGCTTGTAAGGGAAGAATACGGATAAAAATGACCTTCCCCAATCTGATATGCTTTCCATGCCCGAATACCATCATCAAAGAACATAAAATTGTTCAGGTAACTGATACCTGGGAGCTTTTTCACCTGTCAATTTTGGGTCGATTTATCAATTTCAACGACTGCAAAACGACATCCCCTAACGCCTTCATGAGATTCAAGTGCAATTTTCATTTCTTCCGCAGTAGTGATGTCATGGCCCTCGTTTACCCACCGTCGCATGTGGGTTTTCATCGAGGCAATTCTACGGTCGCAAACGTCTTTGCCCGATTGCGGATCAGAGAAATCATAGTGCTTAAACTCCACTCCATGTCTTTCCCCCATGGCTTTGAGACTGAAGAGAAGCTCAGTGTGGTGATAACAACCGGCGTTATCAGAACGTATCAAAAATTTGGTGATGGATGGGTCTTCCATCTTAATTACGCTAAGAACGTGTTCCACTATTGACGCAACGCTGAACCAATCCTGGGTACAGGAGTCAAAGATGTGAACAAATGTGTCCACATCAACTCTGTCCTCATCTTCGCTAGCTCTCTTAATCGAACAGGTCACATGCCAGCTTCTAACACGCTTACCACAGAAGTCGTCCATCCTTTCGCGGAACTTCATTGCCAGAAATTTCATTGCCCAGTCCATGATCAAAAGGGTGCTTTCTTTATTAAGGTTAGTTAGGACGTCTTGCTTAGCCTTTTCCTGGACTACTGTGGGAAGGAAATGCGCCTTCCATAAGAGGATGGAATTTGTGGCCTGTTTATGGTCATACTGAGATCTAGCCCTTTGTTCTTCTGTCAAGGAAACGTTCTTGTCATTTAACTTCTCATCGATTTTTTTCAACTAAACAAGTAAGCCGTGTGTTGAGGCCTCAAATGTAATAAATGACTCTAAATGTAATAAAGGTCCTAAGTGTAATAACTTTTGGCCCTAAATGTAATAAAGGTCCTAAGTGTAATACCTTTCGGTCCTAAATGTAACAAAGGTCCTAAATGTAATAACGTTTGACCCTAAATGTAATAAAGGTCCTAAGTGTAATTTTTTCAGCTCTTTATATGCTTAGGGTCATAAGAAGATTTCACAGCGTTTGCTTTTAGCCTTATTACAGGTTAACTGAGTACAAGAATGTGTCTAGGGAATATCAAACATTAAATACCCCAGGCAGAACCCCTATATAGCCATTTGACTAACAACTTATTATTATTATTGCTATCATTATCACTGTTATTTTTATTGTCATTTTTAACTGAAAAGAATGTTTAATCGAAGTGAATTGTAAATAGTCCTTTGACCGAATACTGATTAATTGTAAATAGGTTTTAACAGTTAGCATTGTTA
>NC_133203.1:17892462-17919962 GCF_958299795.1 Porites lutea
ATATATAAGGCAGTTTCGAATGACGTCATTGATCCCATGATTAGAGCAAGAAAGCTACTCACAGAGGCTTGCTATCATACTTTAAAATAAACTTCAGTTATTGCAGATTTCAAAAATATATGATAGCACTGAGATCAAAAAGTCTTGATTTTACTTAAGTTCATCTACAATGGAATGTTGGAAAAAGATGAATGGCAAAGAATAGTGCAGGGGCCAGTTACATAAATCTTAACAGTCCCGTTATTGTGCTTGAGGGATTTTTTTCTTTTGTTTTATACACTGTTCTTTACAAGACTACCAAGCCAATCTACCAAAACTAAAAATGTTACAAAACTGTTTTGCAAGAATGTAAAAATATGGTGGAAGCAAAAAAGCCAGTCCCAGATAATTTTTTTTAGTTGGGAATTATTGCGATTTAAGTTCGTCTCAATTAGGACTCCGTAAAAGAACTGTCAACTTACATCATCTGTGTCAACCACCTCCCGTTCGGCTGCTGGCCTATGCCCTCAGACCTCTTCCGCTACCTCGTACAAAATCCAATCTTTCCAGGATCGACCCGTGACGTTTAAGTTGTGATCCTTTATGTCACTTTTAAATAGAAAAAAATATAGAATTTTATTACATGTGTTTCGCAGTTATGTTTATTTTATTATAAAGTTAAACCCAAGAGCCGTTAATTTCATGCAGTAGCCTAAAGAATATTCCTTTCTCGAAACTCCACAGATTGGCATCCTGCCCTCTCTACTTACTCGATTATTATTTTCTTTTTCGATCTAGGAATCACAGTCTTCGAATTTTTGAAGGGATGATTGCTGACAACTAAGGCTACATATAAAAATTTCGGCGTGTAACAAATTTTCCATGCACTGTGTAACGTTAGGAAAAAGCAACAAAAGCGATAATAAAAACTCATATGGGGCGCCATACTGGACATTATTGCAAACCTTTGATATATGTGCTAAACTCCAGTTTGATATGCTCATTGTCATATAAACATGCTAAACTCCAAAGAAATATGGTGTATCTACTTCTGTTCTATATGGCCATTGTCATATAATCGTGCTAAACTACAGATAAATAGCCCGCAATAAATAAATACAGCCTGTTTTCAACCCCTAAATTTGCAGTGTTCTCTGAAAAAAATTAGCATGCTCAACTTTTCATTTCGTATGGTATCATGCACGGCGCGCTTTAAGCAATGCCGCTACCCAGATCCCTATCGGCCACTGGCGGTAAACCAAAATGGTGGCCCTTGGTGGTATAGCGGGATCAGAGAATCGACTTATATCCTTTTTTCAAAGGACAAAAGCACTTCTTGCAGAAGCGGAACAATACATTTCTATATTTCCATCTATTGAAAACATAGATGAAATAAAAATGTTACACGAAAGGCTGTCTGAGGCTGGAGAAACTGTTTTTATTTTGAAAGAGAGGGCTGCCGAACTCACTAGCGCGGATCGTGATTTGGAAATGGGAAACTTTTATAGCAACATGGATCAGCTGTCCTTATACTTGACAAGACTTCGAGTATATTTTGAGAATATAGCAGATGATTTAAGTGAAAGCACATTGAATGTGCCAGCTCACCAATTGGAAAGGAACTACACAGGTATAAGAGGTCAGCCAAAATTTAAAGTTTCTAAAAGGCAAATACAATTTCTTCGAGAGTTGCACTTTCCTTGGGTCAGAATAGCGGGACTACTCGGAATTTCCACAAAAACTCTAACTAGAAGACGACAAGAGTTTCAAATTGAGGACGAGGGGGAGGTTAACTGGTCTTCACTTAGGAATGGAGAACTAAGAGAAATCATGCAAGAAATAATGACTGTTACCCCTGGGACTGGTCAAACCAGAATGATAGGTGCATTACATAGCAGGGGAATAAGAGTGCAGCGATGGAAAGTCAGGGACACTGGAAAAAAAAAACAAAAATCCAATGGTGATTTTACTTGGTTTTTTCCTGGATTTCACCTAAAATCCAGGATTGGTTAAATTGCAATTTTTCCAGGGTTGGTTATGGAGAAAAACCCAGGTTGGTTCTTGCAATTACCTAATCTGGAAATTTAATTTTACCAGTGTTGGAATACGATAATTCCAGCAATGGTTTTCAAGTTAACCAGGAGTTAACCATCTTTGGGTTCAGCAAAATGTGGATTTGGTAATAGCAAAAACCAGAGTGTGATTCCAAAGAAAACAGTCAGGATAATGTGAAATCCAAGTCAGGAAATATTAACTATCCAGTCCTGTATTTCTGAAATACAGTTTGTGGAAAATGACTAACCCAGGGTTGGATTAATAAAATCTCCATTCATGGAAAATGACTAACCCAGGGTTGGATTAATAAAATCTCCATTCATGGAAAATGACTAACCCAGGGTTGGATTAATAAAATCTCCATTCATGGAAAATGACTAACCCAGAGTTGAATTGGTAAAATAATCCAAGACATCCCCATACTTAAAAAAAATAAAATAAAAATAAAGCTACAATGTTTTATCCAAACATTCATGGTAAATAAACCCTTTCAGGTTTTTTCCCTATGTTTATGCTATGAAATATCCAAATATTACAACATACAAGATCTCATTGGTTCAACTGACCAGAAGACCTTTATTCACAAAATGATACTTAATAGCAAGACAATTTGTAACTGTGACATGCATGTACAAAATTGAAAATATACATGTATATTAACATGCATTTTATGTGAAGTACTTAATACTGTAAAAACACAGTTTTCAACTTCTAAAAGGTTGAAGTTCATAGTGACGACTACTAAAAGGCATGTTTACGTTTCTTGCTTCTGTTACCTTCTTAATAAAACAACTTCTAATGCACTCCATTTTTGTTTAGCTCTAAATCTTTGTAAGCTTTACATCGTCTGTAGATATTTTTTGTAAATCTACTGACTCAGAAATGGTAACTTTCCCTTTTTTCAACAAAGTTGACGCGACTGCCTTAATGTGGGTGTTTTTGTCTTTATTACGCAAAAGGTTGAGGCCTAATTGCTTGGCCTCTTCCTTTAGGGCTTGTAGTGTGACATCACTGATGGCAGGTTTGTCCAGCCACACGAGTATTATGGCTGTGGAGGACATCAATGTCAATCCTGGAAAGGGAGAGAAGACACCATAATGAATTTCATATTTCAAACTTATTGACATGCTGAGCAAACTGTTTTGTTGTCATTATTATTATTGTTATTGAAATTTTGGGGGGTAGACCACTCATAGTGTTAGTAGGAAATGAGAAGAATCCAATAAAACCAATCATTTTTCCCATTCTCATTAAGAAAGCAAAGGCTTGCTTCAATAAGAATTTCAAACAGCATCAATTTTTAACAAGAAACACTGTTAGTGTTAGATTAAACCCCTAATTTGCTTATGTTGCATGAGAAAATACATTTTAAGACAGTTCATGAACCAGGCCCCATGTGTTAACAAGTTGTATGGTCTTCCTAACACTAAGTCTTGTCCAATGGATAGAGTGATCCAACTTTTAAACAACTGATGCACACGTTGTTGTAGTGGTAAAATTTTGCTATATCTTTCCTCTATCATTCGTTATTGTTTGCAAAAATATATAAAGCAAAAAATCATACTAACCATCATTGAAATAAGATTCATAGTTTTTAACTTTCTCATTTCTTGCTGATGCTGATGACAACTTGCTATCTTGACTGCCACTTGAGTTGTCTGAATCATTAAGAGGATTATTTTCCTTTCGCCTCCTTTCTTGCATGTGTTTTCTGATAATTTCTTCAATAGCCTTCCGGCCTAATCCTGCTTTAAGAAATGTGTACGTGTCATCTTCACTAAGTTGTTCAACTATTTCCAAGAGCTTTTTAGTACTTTCTGTGTTCCCTCTAAACCAGGGTGCTGGTTCATCCTCAGGCCATACTGTTTTGGTGAATGTAACGATCCTCTTCTTCCTGAGTATTAAAAGTCAACAATCCATCAAAACTTGAGCATTTTTGTTTTAAGTAAGAAACCACATTGTAACATAAATACAGTGTACAGACCAAGGGTTTGACCAAACATGATTTTCATGGACACATGAAGGGAGAAACATGAGTCCGGAAGTTGTGAATTGTAAATAATGGCTGGTGGAGGGGAGGCTCAAGTTTATTTGTACTGAAAATAAAAAGTCACTGGTACTTGGCTGTAGTCAAAAGTAGCTATATATTACTTACTTAGTATTGTAGATGCTACGATCCATTGAAGATAATTCATCTTTTTCTCTGTTTGTCAAAATTCTGTCAATCTCGTCATAGCATGTAAGAGGCTCCAATCTAGATCTCTTGGTTGAAGTCCGGTGTGGCTCCATGAGAGCTTTTCCTGGAAAATATACAGCACAAAATCAGTAGCTATTACATCCTCAATACACAGACCTTTTTAGTTCAGTGTTGATATACACAAGCTCAAGTACTTTTTCTATATATTAACAACCACTTCTCTTTAGAGTACTTAAATAACAAGTTAGAATAATCTGGCACTAAACGGGACAATGGGCACTGGGTGCTTCATCAACACAAGACACATGGAAATACATAATAATTTTTTCTCTCAGAAATATTTACCGAAAAGGGTTTGGACTGCCACGACAAACTTGTTTTTCTTTCCTATTGTGGTTAGACCTAAACTGTTCATAGATTCATCCGTCTTAATTCTTTCCGATTGCAATGTAGTCCCATCTATTTCCTCTCTTTCAAAGTTTGCAGCAACCTCTTCGTTAAACATGGATTTTGCCCATTCCTTGACTTCTTGAACATCCCAATCTAATGAATAAAAGAAAAAGAACCTGTCTTATTATACAAACAGTTCACGTTCGACGTTAATGTTAGCTTAAGGCTTACATCGGTTTTGGCGGGAACTTAAGACTTACCTTTTGCATTGTCATTTGACTCCCGCTTTGGAACGAGCACACTTTTCGAACGCTTTAACGAAACAGGCAACACATCTGATTGCGTTTCAACGGGGCTCTCCTCGTCCACCGACAACGTATCTCCTGAAGAATCCAAATCACCACTCTCCTCGCTTCTACGACGTTCTGGTGGCATCTGCGACCGATACAACCTTCCCCGTTGAGAAGCCATGTTGAAATGAACACTCCTCGCAATCCCGCCACTTTTCTGTAGCCTGATTGGATGATCTGGATTGGGCGTTTATATAATGTGCATGTTGTGTCACTTGAATATGCCACCGCTGGCCGGCATGTATTAGAAGCTGGAAACATGGCGGAGAGAGACGGGAGTGAAACCGCAACAAAACGGCCATCGTCTCTCTGTTTTTGTTCTGCTAAAAAAACAGTACATGTTCACTGTACCTGCACTTCCTGCAATGGAAAACCTGTGAATTACCGGACTCAATTATCCCACTTAGAATTTGAGAGAAAGTTTGAAGCTGCCAATGCAGTCAATTTGCCAGGTAAGTTATCTATAAATAAAGTCTTAATATATCGTGCTTTGAAAAGTTTATTGCAAACCATCCAAAAGACCAGTCTTTATTATTATTATTATTATTATTATTATTATTATTAATGTTAGTCCTTTGAATATTACACTTTACAAATGCTCGTCTCAGTTAAATATTACAACACTTTACAAAATCAATAATCAATAGAAAACAAAAGTTACAGGGGAAAGGGCGGGAAAAAAAACAAAATATTTCAAATGTTACACTTTGCAAAATCAAAAAGTCAATAGAAAGACAAAAGTAAAATGGGAGACGAGATGGGGAGAGGGATGGGAACAAAAATTATAAATAAATAAGCGTAACTTAATAAACAATTAACTGAGCTAGCTTAATCTCATATTTCTTTATTTTGTCAAGCATATTTCTAAGCTTATAATGCTTAAGTGAATTCATCTGCATTATTTCTGTGCCTATTGCAAGTTAAAAACGTTATTTTTTTAATGCGAGTAAGCTAGTGTATTTCTTTGGCTTCTTTTTGGTAGCTATAGATCCATCCATTGGAATATTTGCCACTGATGAAGAATTAGAAGATGAATATGTGACTGACAGTTTCGAATATATTGAATCTCCTGATTCTCAAATCCATTCGGCTGTGTCTCCAAGTTGCTCTGCAAATGAAAATATCAGTGATGAATGCAATGATTTTGAGGAAAGCAATGTAACAGTTGCCAGCACTGAAGAACAGAACTTAAAGTATGCGATTGTGAAGAGCATTTTTGAAACCATTGAACTGAGCACAAAAACAGGTGCTTCTTTAGCCACAATTGTAGACCTGCTATGCTTTGCACGCCGTATGTATTGCAGAGGGAAAGGTATTGATGAAAACGATCACCCAATGAAATGTTCCTGGCCCAAGGACTGGGAAGAAGCCAAAAAATATCTCAAGGATGTAGGCTATGAGGACGCTCATGAATACTTCATTTGTTTGAATGCGACACATAAGCAGCACTGGGACATCATGCAGTCTGCATCTGAAAAGTGTCGTTTCTGTGGAGAAGTAGGAACTATTAAGTATTATTACCTTGGATTGCACAGCAAAGTTAAGCAGTGGACAGAGGACCCAGACATGTGTTCAAAGATGACAGCTCACTGGTCAGAGAAGGAACACTGGATAAATGGAAATGATGATGGCTGGAAGATCAAGAAGGAGGTCTGGGATGGATCTAGATTTGCAGAACTGGCTTGGTTCTGGGACCCTGATAAAAGTTGGTGTTTGCCTGCAAGATGTGTCAGAGAGGGCTGCAAGAATGTTTTGAGTGCTGATGAAGTATTGCAAGCCACTGCTCGGCCCAATGGAAATAGAGAACTCTACTGTGAATGTTGCTGTACCAAATTTCTTCATCAACCTGTGTTTGTAAAAGGTGACCCAAGGAACATTGCATACATAGGTAACTTAAAGGTAGTTTATGATAAGCATGATACATAATAATTATTATTTGATTAAAATAGTGCTACTTTAATTGTATCCTTCTTCCCCTGCAACAAAATAATGAGTCACATCGTTTTTTCAACATCCATCTTTGTCAGTACATAAGACAACAACACTGTTACTCTACTTCTTCCATTGCAATAAAACTGTAATTTATTGTAGACTGATGCAAGACTTCCCATTGCATTTTCTTCAACACTGTTTTCATCATGTTAATGTTTATCCTTTTTGCTCCTTTATGTTGTACTTCAACTAAAACTATTCATTTGTCATTTATTCATTGTACACTGTATGCTTTTCAGGTCACTGGGATGGCTTTCAGCCATTTGGAAGGAAATCACGTGGTACTGGTAAGGTTAATTCTATTGGATCTATTCAAATCTTACAGTTAGTCAGTATCAATGGTTGAGGATACTCCGTAATTGAAAAGTATTGCATGTGCTGCATACAATAATTATTTTGTAACAAAGTGAATATTTTCTGAGCACCCAAGACCCTGCATACAAATATGAGCAAACATTTGCAATTCTTCCCTGACTAACAATGCAACCTGTTTACTTACTTACAATTATGATAGGTGCAATAGATGTCTCAGTGGCAACAATGGCAAAGGAACAACGCTTACAGACAGGTGAAGTCTACACAGTTGGATTTGTGCCATCTTATGACCTGCCTGATGCACGGCCAAACTCCATTGACCCATTTCTTGAACCACTTGTCAGTGATATTGAAAATGGATTTATTGAAGGTAAACTAATAAATTTAGGTGTGGACATAAGCTATTTGTCACTGTGTGAATGAGTCAACAAAAGACATTTTTAATTATAATTACTATGACAAGGACACTTGTAGCTTTGTACAATATTGTTATTTTAGGGCACTTTCCATTTGTCAGAACTGACCAGTCTGGCTGGTCAGTTTATAAACAAAACATACCAATTTGAAAGATATGTTTTATCCTGGTTCCTTACATTTCTTCAAAATAGAGCATATAATTTTGAGAGTTACAGTTTTGGAGCACTGTCCATACAAAATGACGCATTTAATTTACAGACTGGACTGTCTGGCTTACCGGTTGTGGCAAATGGAAGGCGCTCTCAGTCTCCTGGAATGCTATTGCTGGCACACCAAAAAGAAGACGGTGTTCACCAGTTTGAGTCCTAACACGTGTAGGGGTCAATGACATCATGCAACAATGTGAGCCAAGCTGTTGAGTGACATGTATTTATAACTTTTAGACCCCACCCTAGCACTTCTGACTAAAAATGTCATTTCATTATATGTTTTTAGGATACCAAGTCAATTATGCAGGATCACTTCCAAATTTTCCTCCTGGCAATATCACAATTCGGCACATTATACTGCTTTGGACAGGAGACCATCCTGCTCAGTGTGAGGTGTGTAAGACAAAGGGTGCTGGAGGAAGAAAAGGCTGCCGAAGATGTCATATATGTGGTAAGTGATGGAAGTTTTGAGCAGTGCAAATGCCGATGCCCATTTCTTTTCAGTCTACTTGACAGTATGTACTAGGTAATGTATTGTCTCAATTCCAAAGGGTAATGAAAGCACATGTTTGCTAACTTGAATAATACATTATTTCTTGGTTACTCCATTATATATAGGCACATGGCTGAGTGAACACAACCACAACTACTACCCAAACTTCAGGAAGCAATACAGATACCCTTATCAAAAGAGGTTGCTTGAGGAAGAATTGCCAATGATGAAGGCATTAGAAGAGGAAGAAAGACCTACCTATTTCCAAAGAATAAGCAAGGAAAATGGTCTGCTGGGGTTATCAGTGCTTCATAGCCTTTATCCTCTTTATGGATTTGATGTTCTCAGGGACTCAGTCTTTGATGCTATGCACCTGTTACCTCTCAATGTGGTCAAGAATAACATTGAGCGATGGATTTCTAAAGACTATTTTGCCAAAAAAGACCTTGACACCAACTTGGCAAAAATGCCATGGACCACAGGTACAGTACATGTAAATGAAATCATTCAAAACATAAATAAGTATTCAGATTGTTGACTTTTTACTGAAGTCAAGTCTAAAGCAAAACCTTTCTGTGCTGATTTTAATAAGCTGCTGTTGTTGTTTTCCATAACTTTACAGACCAAAGAGATCATGTGCTAGATTACAATATTCAGTAACAGCTAAATTGCCAGAATTTTCTTCCACGGTCAGTTTAGTCAGTTCTCGTTTTTTTTTTTTTTTATGTTTACTTCTTGAAACAAGGTCATAATTTTTCAGAAACCTTATGCATAAATGATGATTAAATTAAAATATATTTCACTCGTATGAGCTTGAAATGTATAATTCCTTTACAACTACTTCAATTGCTACAGCAATCAGACTTAGGTAACAGTATGATTCACTTAACACAATAATATTATTTTATAGATTATCGTGCATCCCGCCTTCCTTTGGATACTGATTCAATGGGTTACTGGACATGTAAGCTCATTTATTGGATTTCTATTATATTGTCAGTCTGGAGAGGGTAAATTACAATATATAAAAAATTAATGTAGACTTCAGGGAACTCAACTATAATGTTCGAAGGGTCAACAGCTGTTTTGCCATGTATCTACAGTTGTACACTGTTTGCAGAATATTTTTCTTTCACAGTGTGAACTTTTATAAAGGGATATATTTCTTGAAATTATGGAAATTTTGCACGACCATAAGCCAGCTGCAAAAAGCATGTTTACTGCTTTACAGACTTAAAAATAGCCATGACACTCAATCATAACTAACTTAAGGGTCCTTACACTGTGAATAAGTCATCCTCTTGATAATGTTTACACTATTATATAACCTAACAGCAACCTGTTCCTGGTTTTCTCTTGAAGCGGAGGAATACCAGAAACTGGCTTTTCCAGCATCAGAGTTTGTCTTGAATGGATTGCTCCCTGAGGAAGAATTGAAACTGTGGGCACCTGTTCCAAGAATGGTTGAGTTTGTCTTCAATTCAGGTAGAAATGGCTGGAGTGAAGAAATGCTTGACAACTTTAGATGCCTTGCTTGGAGGTATTGCATTTTATGTGAAGAGCAATACGGAGCTAATGCATGTGTAATAAATCTACATAACTTGACACACTTGCCTGAAGACATTCAGAGATTTTCAGCACCAGATAATTTCTGGTGTTTTGAATTTGAAAGGGCTGTGAAGAGGTATGTGCAGCAAAGTAGCAATAAAAAGCACATTGAAAAATCCTTTGCCCGCAGAGAAAGTCAAAGAGAATTCCTAAACTTTCAGCAAGACCTTAAGCTGATCTCATCTGAAAGGTGCAGATTTACTTGGGCTAAAGACAAGGAGAAGGTAATTGTAATAGACCAAAATTATGATAATAGAACCAATGCAAATACGGCCACTAGATTTAGTTTACATGAAATTTACCCTGACTATATGACCTTGCTTGAGGTTGATAGGACCAATTTGAATATAAACAAAGGATATTAATAAAACTAGTGGCCACTTTTGCATTGGGTAAATTACGTAGCAGATTACTTTTATGTTCAAGTTATATTGAAGCACTCACTAATTAAATGGTGGCACACTGACAGTCACCCAAGTATGAATGCTTATGCACAGACAATTGAGGAGAACGATTATATTATTTTTCATCACTGGGCATTAGAGAAGTTAACAGTTCTTTGCTGTGAAACATTGTAAGGATTGGTTGTTTCTAAATGCCTTTTGTTTTATCTTTGTTGTGAATGGGGTTTTTGTGGCTCAGTTCTATCTTTGTATAAAATTTTTTGGTATGATTTGCATGTATATGTATTTTAGTTGTAGGTTAAAATAAATCCAGAGGTTAAAATGATTTTTCAAACTAGGGTGATTTGTCTTTTCCTTTGTTTAAGGATTTTGTATTTACATCTGGAACAAAGGAAAAATATACAAATCAACCTTAAGTTTGACATCAGTTTAACCTGGGATTCATTTTAAACTAAAACATATACAAAGGAATTAATTAAAGGATATTAAACCTGAAGTATAAAATAAAACCACATATTACACCTAATATCCATTTCAATTTGTTTGTAGTAATTCACGCCGACTTGGAATAACTGTCTTACTTGCCAAAATAGAATAATTTTATTTTGTAAGTGGACTATCTCCAGAATGCTTGCACGTACATGTATAATAAAAACAAGTGACACAGCAGTTGCAGTTTTTCTTCAGAATGCAGTGCAGAGTAGCTTTACAGTAGTTAGATGTAATTCCCTTTTTGATTGTGCTCATTGATTTAGGTAACTGCATCATCTTTGGAAGGAGCCAAGTACCTCATAAAAATTTGTTCTGGTGGCCCACTAGCTGACAAAGTGAATCAGGGAGTCTTGATTGGTGCTGGCCATTTCCACATGATGTCTCGTCAAGAGAGGCAAATGATTCTAGAATATTTACAGCATGTCACAGCAGATGATGTGGATGAAGCTGTTGAGTCCTTCCGCAGTGCATTTCTACCCATGCATTGCAAACCAATGGGTGGAAAGCTTTACAGAAAAGGCGATTTTGTTGCTGGAGTCCAAGCAGGGGCTGAAATTTTTTTCAAGATAGAGAACTTCTTCTTGGTTAAAGTTAACAATGACTATCAATCACTAGTTTTTGGTGACACTTTTCAATTGATTACTAATCCTGGTGGTGCTGTTTCAAGGCATCCTATTAGTGATACTGTTTATATTCAACCTGCACACTCTTGTGTCTGTGTAGGTCTAAATGATCTCAGACGAGAGATCATGTTGTTTCCGGAGACAGGTAACAAGTATGCAGTGGTAGATCCCTTCCGGAGAACTGTGAACCTCCCCAAGGTGATTGTACCTGTTTACCCTCAAGTTGGTGATTTTGTGTCTGTGATTGGTGATGATGAGGATGACCCATGGAGGGCACTAATAACAGAAGTGAATTACCATAGATCAACGGTGGGAGGTTATTTCTATGTAAATCATCCCAATTTTGATGCTAACCACCTCTGGGTAAGAGAGAGGCCACAAAGGAAGGAGACTATTCATTTCAACAGTCTTTTGTCCATTGTGAATGGTGAATGGGTGGGTAATGCGTGGAGAGACACTTGAGAACTCTTACCACAATACCGAGACTTAATTCAGTTTTGTAAAGCAGGATATACAGTGTTGCTATAACCAAGCCTATATACATATGAAAACAGTCTTACTGATGTTTATCAGCACAGGAAAATGAGATATCCAGATTTGTGTTTTTTAAAGCAGGATATCTCAAAACCCATAATTAATAACCAAACCTGGAAAATAAAGAAAACAGATTGCTAAGTTTCACTTTGGTTTTGACCTAATCCGAGTTTGGATTTAGTAGAAATCCAGCACAGGAAAATAAGATATCCAGATTTGTGTTTTTTCAAAGCAGGATATCTCAAAACCCATAGTTAATAACCAAACCTGGAAAATAAAGAAAACAGATTGCTAAGTTTCACTTTGGTTTTGACCTAATCCGAGTTTGCATTTAGTAGAAATCCAGCACAGGAAAATGAGATATCCGGATTGGATTGGGTTGGATTTCTCAATACCCAGGGTGAAGCTGTTTCTTTTAATATCCAGGATAGGGAAAAAACAGTGATTTTTATTACCTCACAGAAAAACCAGGAAAAAACCAGATTAAAACCAAACATGGTTATTATGGGAGGTTGGATTTTACAAAATCCATGTCAAAACCAAGTAAAAACTACATTGGATTTTTGGGTTTTTTTCCAGTGGGAACTTATGCGTGAGTTGGATCCAGTTGGAACAGCACTTCGGTGGAGAGGAACTATTTGTCGAAGAAAGTACAATGTACGAGGTCCAAATGCACTGTGGCACATCGATGGGAACCATAAGATGATACGCTGGCGGCTTGTGGTACATACTGCTATTGATGGATATTCTAGCTTGATACCATATCTGCACTGTGCAAACAACAACAGATCCGATACAGTACTTGCACTATTTCAGAATGCCTGCCAAAGTTATGGAATGCCTTCAAGGGTTAGGAGTGACCATGGTCTCGAAAACATGGGTGTAGCCCGAATGATGTTGGAGTGTCGGGGAGTTAACAGAGGGAACATGATAACTGGAAGTTCAGTGCACAATCAAAGAGTCGAACGGCTTCATAGAGATGTGACCAGTGGTGTTCTTAGAAGCTATATAGACGAGTTCAACATGATGGAAAGATCTGGTCTATTAGACCCTATCAATGAAGTCCATTTACTGTCACTTCACCTTGTATTTCTGCAGGAAATTAAGAAATCTCTAGATGAATTTACCAGGCAGTGGAATTACCATGGCCTTAGCACAGAAGGTGGTTCATCTCCTCTTCAGCTTTGGACTGAGGGTATTCTAAGATCTGCAAATGGCGGGAACTCACCTCTGGATGGTATTTTATCAGGGGAAGAATTAATTTGGTATGGGGTAGATGAAGAGGATGCCATTTCTGTTTCAGAAGAGGATCAAGAGGTGATTGTTCCCAGGAGTAACATACCTTTGAGTGAAGATCAGCTGGATTACCTTCACTCCCTAGTACCCACAAACCTAACAAGGAGTGAACGAATCTCTAAATATGTTGAGCTTGTGGGTGTTGTTAATGAGATGCTTTAAGTTTGGGTTTGAAGAGGGGCAGGGGACCTAGAGATTAAGCAACTGACCATTTTATGGGCTGAGTGTAAAAAACTTTTCCTCTAGGTTTACTGAAATCAAGTTTCAATGTAGAAATATATTTCAATGTAACCATATCATTACTGATAACAACTTGCTCAGTGTCATCCGCAAATTTTACTACAAGAAATAGAAAGCATTCTGGCTTCTTATTTGTCGTGTCCAATGTGTAGCTGTAGCACGTGAGTTCAGGTAAGGAAATAACCTGCATATGTCGCAGCATTGACGTTTAATGTTTCCTTCTATTCATTTAGGTGCATACCAATTTCAATGTTAGTTATCCATTAAAATCAAAATATTTAGGCATCTTTGTATTCCTTGATTCATTACAGAAACAGTTTGCAAACCGGTCTGATGAGTTCTGATTTTAAAGGGTAGGCATCAGGGTTGTGGGGGTACTGGGACTAAGACAGCCTTTACCTTAGTACAATATAGCTCGGCTAGCAAACAGTCTTTAGTAGCTGCATTTACTAGTTTTCCCACCCTACCCACCCTGGGTAGTTTTTGGTAGTATATTCATTTCGTTTATGTCTGACAGTCTTGCTGTTTTTACAACTTATGTATACATTTGTTGATTCCATTTGAGTATAACTAGTCTTATTACCCGTTTCATTTTAATATTGTACCTATATTTGAGTGATTACCTATTTACATGTTGTAATAAAGGCTGTAATAGTCCCAATCCTGGCTGTGTCCTGGTTGGCATTTAGGTCATGTAACAGTGAAATTGGAGGTCATTTGCTTTAGTTTTGTTCACTGTACAGTAGTTGTATTGTTGATTTTGATATCAAGCAGCAAAACAAGTTGTAAGGTTATCATAAGAAATCTGTCAATGATCCGTGAAACAAAATCATTTTTAAATGAAAGCAGGACATTTAGGTCCATGTTTTGAATTGTACTGATTATAAATTAATCCATAGCTATAGCCATTTGTAACTGCAATAAGCGCAATAGTCTCATGGCCTTTAATAACAGACCACACACCAAGATTTATTGTAACTGACGTGATTGCTTCTTGAAATAAAATACGTGGTGAAACTAAAACGGGAAGAGAGCAAAAATTACAAGTTGTGACAAAGGAAAATCACAATAAAGAAATAAAAAGCCCGCAAAAACAAGGACTGTGAAGTACACTGACTTACATTGTTTCGGACAGAGAAAACTGCTGTGAAGTGAACTGCGGATAACACGAAGAGACTGGCAAAAACTAATCAGAACTGCACTAACCGTGGACCAAAATCAACTCAGACCAAACTATACTGCAAAACTATCATAGAATATGCAGAAAATAAAACTACAGAAACTTAGAAAGGTGCTAACGATGATGAAACAGCAAGGAAACGCTAACGAGGGGGGCCAAAACTGTCAGAAAGGAATGAAAACTTAATTGTGCAAATAAACCAAATGAAAGGACGAAAAGAGCTATAAACTAATTGCGCAGAAAACAAATAATAGAAAAAAATGTTACACTTGCATGTTCCACATTAATTATTGATGACTGATACTTAATACAAACACAAGAGACTGTATGGAAAAAAGAAGGACAATGTTTAATACATGTATTATACATTGCATTCTAAGTGTTCCAAGCTAATCAGTCATTTTGGCCAATTGCTAAAAAAAGTTTGTTTCATGCAAAACACTATATTAAGAAATAACATGGGGATGAAGGTACTTCCCTTTATGAACATGAACAGCAACAATGTCAATGGTTCAGTGCAAAAGTTTGGAGATGGACTTTTCAATAAGAATAGGCCACTTACACTAAGAGGTAACGGGACTAATGCTTCCTTTGAACAATGAGTTGGAATCTTGCCGATGCCAAAATTGACAGAGCACATAATTCTGGTCATGTGACCAGCCACGAACTTACTCATTAAGGAAATGGTGCAGGTTGAAAAACTTAATCACTTTTATTTTGTTGAAGCTATGACCCACTAATTGTTTTCTTAAGGCAAAATCATATAACTTTCATTTTCATCTAAACGATGTCACGTGACGTCTTAGTGCAAATGGCCTAGGTATTGGAGGATAATTAGCTTCCAAACAAAAAGCCCTAAAAGATTGTTTAGTGTCTGAGTTCTTATGGATAGCCTGTATCGCATGTCAAGTTAAACCTTAACTCTAAACCTTGAAGGGCTAACTTTATAGGCATGAACAAATACCTCTTCAAAGCATAAAATGTAATAACAATGGCAATTGCCAAGTATCAGTGGCAAAATACCATGAACAATAACTATAACGTTCTACCACCAATGAGATATGCTTGAAATACTTTTTCATATGCTTAAAATGTTACAGTGGCAATCGCCAAGTATCAGTCAATAAATATGTCTCTAAAAAAGTTAGGAAATACTCCTTTAAAAACACATCATCACTTTAAAAGACCTTGGATTAGCTGTTAAGACTAATCACACACAGTTAAACGATTTCCTTGCAGAACTAGCAATGACTGCTTTCAGCGATGAACTGAAAGCTTCTTCGCTTTCAAAGTGATTTGGAAGAGTTAATGAAAGCAAACACGTGGAAGCAAAAATGGAAGGAGTGTTGTCAAATTTAATCTTGATTTTAGCAAACCCAAAGGTGGGCAGAGAAGTGGACCCAGTGGCAAAAAAGACAAAATTTTCCAACATTTCAACTTCTGCATTATGCAGGAACTGTTTAAGGTAATTCGCTACAATTCTGTCATTTTCACATATCTCAGCTGGAAACTCTAGCATATCAACCAGCTGAGTTGAAGTTAACCTACTCCTATTGCTTGGCACAAAAAGCTCCTCAAACATCTCAGGGTACTCTCTCATTTTGGCACGAAAGCCAAGTACAGCCAATCCCTCTCCCAGCTGATCCAAGACGATTTTGGGTCGGCTTATGACATCATGAATTATCATCCCTTGGATAACCCTCATTTTGTTGTCATTCTATGAATAGAAAATACAATTTGAAAAATGCTCTTACAGTTCTGTCACAAAGCGGTTTTTTAATAAAAGGAATCAATTAAGATAAGATTAGGCTTACAGTTAATACCACTGCCAGGCCACAATCAGACAAGAAATTTGCACATTCTTCTTGGTCAAGTGTCGACACATCTTTGGCCTGAGCAACCTGTAAGTTGATGAAAACTATGGGTCAATCCTTGCATTTCTGTTAGGACAAGCATGTCAATCTGTTGAACATACATCTGTGCACTTATGGTCCTGTGGGACTCAGGTTGGTGCATGTAGATTATGATACATGAATATAGCCGCTAGGATGTCAAGCACATTCGTTTTATTTATGTGTTATACCTCAGTAGAAGCTGTTGACACATCAGTAGTTGGATCAGAAATTATCTGGAATTTTGTTAATGTGGGAGAATCAATCTGGTACATATAGCTGAGCAGACAGTCATGAAAAGAGAATTTTCTAAGTTTGTTTTTACATTCGACCAAAAATAATGATTTATTCATCGCGTACAGCGAACTAAAAATGGCAAGTATGCTGTTACATTTGAGCACATCGTTAAATTGTACATTTATACAATACCTTGTCAATAAAATCTTTCACAGATGCAGAACAGTCTCCATAATTCAGCATCATCATTGCCGCGTCAACATCACCTGTTGCTATGTACTGATATACTGAAGGGCTAAAGACTGGAAACCCTGGCCCGCCTTGCAAAATGCTGTGCACTATAATTGTCCCAATGTATTTCATCATACCAGAGGCAACAATATCAGCATTGTAAACAGGAGTTTAACACGATTATATGACAATGGCCATATAGAACAGAAGTAGATACACCATATTTATTTGGAGTTTAGCATGTTTATATGACAATGAGCATATCAAACTGGAGTTTAGCACATATATCAAAGGTTTGCAATAATGTCCAGTATGGTGCCCCATAAACTCAAGCTTACTTGAATTTCTTGTTTTTTTTTTTTTTCAGGATTTATTTTCTCGATGTCGCGATCCTCATAGCCCTTCTCTTTCAACCCCCCTCTTATATGGCCATAAACGTCTTCATTCTGAAAAAGAGCATTGACATAAGTCTTTTGTCTACTTAAACTTACTTTTAAAGAGTAAGTTTATAATACAAAGATAGCAATTTGATTGGTAAATTGTGATAGTTTAAAGTAAAAGGGTCTACTTACACCAGCAGATGTCACGCATTTGTCAAGGAGGTCAGTAATCGCCTTCTCCTTACACAACAACAAAAAATATTTTTCCTCCGCGATGGACCACGTATTTCGTTTTACCTTTAACGGCGTGCTCATTGTATTTGAAGGAAGAAAAAAAGCAGAATACACAAGGAAACGAAAACGCGTTGTAATTTGTAAATAATTTTTCCCCGCCAGTGGCCTCAGTCCACCGCAGGGCAAGCGATAATTTTCCCGCCAAAAAATTAACGCATGCGTACTATGCGTTGGCGTCTTATGTAAGACGCAAAGGTCATTTATACGAAGTTTTTCTCGTCTTAGCTAAGACGCGTCTTATCTAAGAACAGGTGTTAACGGCTGTTCTAAAATAAGACGCGTCTTAGCTAAGTCGCGTCTTATTTTAGACAAAATGTGCCGTTTATACGGAAAGTTCGCATCTTATTTTTCCTCGTATAAATGGCCCTATTGGTTGTTATCTTACCTATGATGTACAATTCCTTGCGTAGGTGCATGGGACAGTTTTTACGTTTATATTAGCAGTAATTTAAAGAACATTTTTAACTTTAAGAAAACTGTGTTACAAATGTGGGATTGATAACAGCCAACAAACCACATATTTTCTTGGGCTGGGGTACGTGCTCCTGGTTCAGTACATGATTCTACTCTCTTAAAATCCCCAAATTTTTTCACGAGATAAAATGATGATATTGTACTAACCTTACCTGGTTATGGGGAAATTCCTCTAGGGATGGTGGGGGACAGTGCCTTTCCTTCACGCCCCCTGGCTGCTGAAAGATTACCCAGATACAACAAAAAATAGAAAAGAACGGTACTTCATTAGAATATTAAGATCTGACAGGGTTGTTTCAGAACATGCCTTAGGCATGTTAAAGGGAAGATTTTGTATTGTATACAAAAAGGCAAAATGTTCGAGACAATGTAAAAGCTGTTATCATCGCCTGTATTGCACTTGGGAAGATTTCGTATTGTATACAAAAAGGCAAAATGTCGGCGACAATGTAAAAGCTGTTATCATCGCCTGTATTGCACTTGGGAAGATTTCGTATTGTATACAAAAAGGCAAAATGTCGGGGACAGTGAAAAAGCTGTTATCATCGCCTGTATTGCACTTCACAATTTCTGTATTTTGCTGTGTGATCTGTGTCTCCCACACTGGCAACTCAGGGTGGAGAGACTCATCTAATTCGTAAACCCATCAAACGAACCCAGGATGGGCAGCTAAGTCAGCAAGTACATGCAACAATCTCTAGGTGGTTATTATCCTTGCAGAATTTCGCAGATAATGTAAAAGCTGTCATCATTGCCTGTATTGCACTTCACAATTTGTGCATTGTGTGGTCTGATCCATGTCTCCCACGTTGGCAACTCAGGGTGGAGAGACTTATCTAATTCGTAAACCCACTAAACGAACCCAGAATGGGCGGCTAAGTCAGCAAGTACATGCAAGAATCACTCGGTGGTTATGGTCCTCGAGAACGAGAAGATCTATTTCAATTTTGCAAATGTCTGATAGCTTGGTATTGTGTGTGTTAACACAACAGCTAGACTGTTTACAGTCCCCTATTTTTCCATGAGATCATCGAGATCGAGCGTGTCTTACCATTAATGGCGGCCATCTTGATTTTCAGTCGTACCGAGTCTAACCTGGGGATGAGTATCAAATCTACTTAAGGGGCGGCGGACGGTTTGGAAGGAGGCGAGAAAAATAGAGGGACTGTAATAACATCACTGCGACTCGCGTTCAGGGGGCGTGACAGGAATTTATCGCCTATCCCCATTCATTAATTAACAAACTCCGCCTCTGATAAAAAAACATGCCAAATAAAAATACACAAATGTACATTTGATACATGAATGTTGCGTGATCAAAACATCACCGTTTTCCAATGGAGGCGGTGAACAAGCTTCCCTCTACACCCAAAAAACCGGTTAAACCATCAGCTAAGAAGCCAGATATTTCTAATACGTGTCGTCTTTGTTACGTTGATTTTAAGTCACCTGGCAGATACTGTGCGTCCAAAATTTTTAAAATACCGCAGAAATCGGGAGTTACCAGCACTCCCCTAGCCGACCTGGTTGGAAAGCATGTCGAAGTAGTAATCCCGCAAGATACGAAGAAGTCTTCCTGTGTTTGCGCAAAATGTTCCCTGAAAATTCGGAATGCCAGTACCATATGCGAATTTATAAAGGCAGCACTGGATTCTGAAAACACCACTTACGTGGAAAGTGGCGGAGATCCTCGCTTCAAAAGGTTGAATGTCATTTCTCCTCCGAGAAATGTCAAGAAGAGCTGGCCTTACAGCTCGCCAATGGCGAAGTAAGTCCTTCGGCTGTTTCCCGAGCAGAAAATGAGCCAGAAAATAGGCAAAGAGCGAAACGTTCTATGCTGTTGAACTGAAATGATTACATGGCCAGAGATGCAGATCTGGGCGACACTCTGAACATAACCCTGGACAGTGACGATCTCTTCGAATCATCGGGAGAAGCCAGTGCAGATTTTCCGTTAAACGTGTTTTTGGATGATGTCGGACGTGAAGAAAAGGACAGATCACAGAAAAAAATTAATGTGGATGTAACCCTCGATTTTCCATCTGGACAGCGCCACAAGCGAGTGCCTGATGATGTGTCAGGTATTGTGAAAAACTTCGCAATAAGTGATTTCAAGGCGGCCGTTCATTTGATTTTTAAGTGCAAGGAACTGAAGCCTTTCATAGAAGAGGCCTTAAAATCAAATCTAGTGAACTGAAGGAATATTGTCAATCAGACAATTCTCTTTTGAAGCATACTTCGCCAGCAGAATTAGCCGCGTTTTCTTTCAGTGATGTGTCCCCCCGGGAATGCCGCCCTGAGAGCTGCAGCTGGTTGCAACAGATCCAAGGCCAAGTCTGACAAGGCTGTAAATGTCCTGGCACTTTGCTCTGCTTCTGTGGCCAAATTTAGGCATCAGAGAATGTCGGCCCTTGCCTACAGAATTTCCGTGATCCTGTTACATAGTGGTGTCAAGAGCCAGGATTTCACTCGCCTTAATCGTCTTGCAATTAGTATGTCTCATAAATCGACCATGGCAAAGCAGAAAGAAATGGCTAAGGAGCACGACTCGCTGGTTCTCACGTGGAAAAATAAGATTGAACCCGTCAAGAGATGCGAAAGTCTTCTTCAAGAAGTGAAAGAAAAACAAGTACCAGTGCTAGTGGAAACCAGTGATGAAAATGATATGGAAATCGATGTGTATGATTTGAACCAGTCAACCCTGGCTTCTTATGATTTTTTCTCTCAAGAATCATATGAGATCTGCAAAGGTATGCTTGCATCTTCACCAACTGCCACCCCTGCTGCTCTTGAAGTGGCTGTTTCTTCTGCAGCAGATAAATTCAGATTACTTCCAAGATATAGGTGAGTTGGATTAGTACATTAGTAATATTAGTTTGAGATCTGTGCAAGATTTTTAAGTGGGTCAATAATGTTTTCATGGCAACTGAAATAACAGTACTGCATATAAGAGATCACCAAAGGCACTCAGTTTAGGGTCTGGAAGGGGGGGTCCTGATCCCGCATTCCCGCCCCTTTTTCGCAAGAATCCCGCATCCCGCACGTTTTTCATCACTTTCCCGAATCCGGCTTTTCTTTCCCAGAAAAATACATTAAAAAGTCTAATTCCTACAAAAGCTAATAAATGTAAGATGTGGGTTGATCCTTTCGATTGATATTTTGAATTTACGCGTGTTTTTAGAGGCTTCTGCAAAAAGAAATAGCTTTTTGTACCTCAGTATGAAGAAAGAGCACGATATGAAAGCGTGATCTGTCTGTACGCGTGCGCACTGTCTTTGATAGCAAGTTTACAGGAAGAGCCTCGACTGTGTCTTCTTCGTGGGTGGCACTGTCTTCTTCTTCTGCTGGAGTCAGAATCATTCTCTGACAGCTGGTCACCAATATCATCAGCTCAACTGGGTTCTTCGGTGACTCGGTCGCCAACAGGTAGCTCTTTCCTATACATGTTTAGAGGAAGAGTCCCTGGTGCATGTTTGGTGTTGTTCTGACGAACCAAGAGCTGTCTGACGGCTTTGCCATGCTCGCTGGCCCACTGGCGCGTGTAGATTATAATAAAAGTGAAGCTATTATAGATTCAGTTATGCCAATGGTTCTGTCAAGTGTGCCTTTGTAACAGCTAAGACGCGTGTAGCTCCCAAGAAACCTTTGAGCATCCCTAGACTAGAGCTGCAAGCTGCAGTTTTAAGTGCAAGGTGATCTACTGTGGTAATCAAGGAACATGATTACGGGATAGACTCTACCTACCTGTGGACTGATAGTAGCACTGTGTTTCAGTGGATTCGTGGTGAATCCAAGCGACACCCCGCCTTCATTGCGAACCGAGTTGTGGAGATTCTGGACACAACTGAACCAAGCCAATGGAATCATTGCCCTGGTGCTCTTAACCCAGCAGACGATGGTAGAAGAGGACTTCCATGCACAGTTATCACATCAGAGAGTAGATGGTTGAATGGTCCTGTGTTTTTAACCCTTTCTGAAGAAAAATGGCCGAAAGGAAATTCAAAGCTTGAATCCTGCAGCCAGCAGAAACAAGAGACCTCAGCATACAGTGCATCACAAGCTCAAACTTCAAAAGAAGAGTTCATTTCGTTAGCCAAGTATTCATCCCTAACACGACTTCTCAGAGTAACTGCTTACTCTTTCCGATTTGTTTACAACTGCAGATGTCGAAGGACTGACCGTCAAAGTGGTCCATTGCTAGTGGAGGAGTTGGAGCGTGCTCAAAAGTTCTGGATTGGCACCGCCCAAGTGAAAAGTTTCCCCCAAGAGATTGCAACCCTCGAGAGAAACCAGCAGGTCTCTCCCAAGAGTAGACTGGCCTCTCTTTCTCCCTTCCTCGATGGAGACGAAATTGTTCGTGTTGGTGGACGGATCGAAAGTGCAGATATTCCATTCTCAAGTCGACACCCCATTGTGTTATCACCTGATAATGAGCTGAGTCGCCTCATCATTATGGACTGTCACGAGAAACTGAGGCATGAAGGTGTTGAACATGTTCGGAACGAACTGAGACGACAGTATTGGATCCTACGTTGCCGTACAGCTGTAAGGAAGATTTTACACCGATGTTCATACTGCAGAAGGAGAAGAGCAAAGCCAGAACCACCTTTAATGGCGGGACTACACGCCGACCGCCTGCAGGTCGCACCCGCATTCTCAAAGGTTGGAGTAGATTTCTTTGGACCTCTGAAAGTGAAGCACCTCAGGAAGCAAGAAGAAAAAGATATGGCTGCCTTTTTACCTGCCTTGTAACTAGAGGAGTACATCTCGAAGTCGCCCACTCCTTATCTACTGATTCTTTCATTATGTCTCTTCGAGGGTTTATTGTGAGGAGAGGTAAACCAACTGTTATATACTCTGACAATGGTACGAACTTTGTTGGGGCGAATCGGGAAATACAAGAGTGTCTTAATGGGTGGAATTAGGACAAAATTGCAGCAGCGCTGAGTAAAGAACGAATTCAATGGGTATTCAATCCTCCTGCAGCACCCCACATGGGGGGAGTATGGGAACGTTTGGTGAGATCCTGCAAGAAAGCCCTTGATGTTGTTCTGCAGAATCAAGTTCTGACGGATGAGGTGTTGTTAACTGCAATTACTGAAGTTGAATCCCTAGTCAACAGTCGTCCACTGAGTGAAGTGAGTTCAGATGCGGACAATCTTGAAGCGTTAACCTCAAACCACTTCCTCATTGGCAGAGCAACCCAACTTGACACCTGGAATCTTCGCTGACAAGGAGATATCAAGCCAAAAGCGCTGGCGACGAGCGCAAGTCATCACCACCCACATCTGAAAAAGATGGTTGCATGAGTATTTACCTGGTTTAACTGCCCGCAAGAAATGGTTCCAAGCTGTACCTAACCTGAAGGTTGGTGACCTCGTGCTTATAGTTGACTATGGAACTCCAAGAGGGTGCTGGCCTCTTGGCAGGATTGTGACCGTTTCCCTGGATCTGACAATGTTGTAAGATCAGCTGAAGTGAAGACAAAGTTTGGTCTATTAAGACGCCCTGTAGCGAAATTAGCCCTTTTGGAAGAGTGTTCGCCCAACTGATGTAGCCGAACACGGGGGGAGGATGTTAGTGCCGGAAGTGGACGTGACACTGTTTATTCAATTTTCAAATGAGACATTTTAGTGACGCTTAAATGAATTAATTAAGTGCAAGAACCCGGATGTTAGCACATGGTTTTGTCTTTAGTTTTTGTTCGCTCGTACAATTTTGGATGGTCGCCTGTATACGATTGTAAAGCTTAATTGGAAACTAATACAGTCAAGAATTGTTCCTACTTTGGTTTTGGTGGATATTTTTTGGTTTCGGGAACAAATGCTATTGAACGTTGTGCTATAACAAAGCTATTCCCAACCACTCCACTTTAATTAACTATGCTTTCTTTGTTTTAATTTCATTTCTCTAAGCCATGAGAAGAAAAAGCATCCAACTCTGGAGGTACCTAATGAGCCCCAAGAAGATGACAATTCCAAGAAACAGCCTCAAGACACTATTTTTAATTACCACAAGGCTAAGCTTTGTCACGGTCTTGTTTTAGCCAATTTCAATGATGCAATAAGAGAAGGGGATGGGGAGAGGGTAATTTCCTTGTACAAAATTATATTATTAATTTACAAGAGCGACGGTTGTACAAAGTATGCATATACCACATTGATGCTTCTAGTTAAAGTAAGTGCATTGCTCAGCGAGTCACAAGCCTTCAGACTAAAGTGGAATCGGTTTTGCAATGCTACTGGAAAAAGAGCCAGAAATATTCCATTAGATCCTCAATTAGAACATGACAATAATTTTGTTAAGGCTTTCTTAAAAAGCCTTCGTGCTAACCTAAATGATGTGAATGCCCAGAGAGTAGCAGCCTCTTTAAATCACATGATCACCATAATGCAAACAGTGGATGAAGACTGCAAGGGTCAAAGCCGAACTGGGACCGTGCGAGGAGGGAAGGACCCTGCTGAGACAATAAAGCAGATTGCTGATGACCTAGTGAAGGGAATGGTCTTCGAGGAATGCCAAGGGAATAGCGGTTACAAAGGTTTTGAAAAGTTCAGTTCCGACCTCACTGAAAAACTGGACTACAGAAACTTGTTTCACTGGATCAAGGATCATCTGAGAATATGGGACAAGATTTACACATAGCAACCCAAAAGTTAGAGTACTAATACCCTGCATATCTTTCTTTTTTTATCAGCTGTTTCATATACAGATCTATGCAGATTTCTTCACAGTTTTAAGCAGTGTGATATATTTCACTTGATTTGGGTTGTAAGGTCAGACTTGACTTAAAAATTCATTTGATATTGCGTTTTAAATTTGTTGTATTCCAGTAGATTTTTATTCCCCGACATAAACTTGGCAATAACAGGGGCAATTGGATAAAGATCATCATTTGTTTTTTGAAGAAATAATGTCATTTATCAATTTTAAATAACATTCATGATTACTCCTTACATCTTCATGTGGAATTAATCAGGAACAGAAAAAATACTTATAGTATTATAGTATTTGCACACATTTTTTCTGTCTTTTTCTTCAATCTTATCAGGTGAAAAAAGTACTGTAGTTTAAATACAAAAGTAAGCAAGTACTATGTAGAGCTCAGACAATTTGTTCTTCAGCAGAAACTTGAGATAAAACTCTTGACACAAAAATGACATTGATAACACAGTCATCAAATTAGCTGCTATGAAGACTCTCAGTATTTTAGTGGTTATCTGAGTTGTATGATACACACTATCCTTTGCTTATCTTTGTAAAATATGGTAAGGCGTACAACATGATAAAGGGCTGCCTATCCTAGGTGATCTTATTCTCTAGGGATAATTAAAAACAGTTACATAACATTTACATAACATTCCCTTCTGTGTTTACGTATAAGTGGTATCTCAATCAATAAAATAACAAATAAGAAACTGTACCAACTACACATTTTCTAGTTCTTCTGTGTTAATTCTATCTGGATCGGAATCTGACTCAGTTGAGATGTGTTCCGTTTCATCACAGTCATAATATAAGTCCATGAAAAATAGGTCATTAGGTACAACTGTTGCCATCATTTCATCAAAGTATGGAATGTCTTCAAAAATTTCTTGGAAAATTTGTAAAATCAACTTGGCATGACCCAGGCTAAATACTGGGAAGCGTTTGAGAATGTCTGACAAAGAAAAAACAGAGGATGCATGTAACACCAGTTCATTAACTAGTTCTGAGGTGAAACTGCTTGAACTGGTGGAGTCAAACATAAATGCTTTCCTATTGCCCAATCCACATTTGACTTCGCATAGGGCTTTCTGCAATGTCTCAGCATTTTCTTCTGATACTGGTCCTTGGAACGCAGCACAAGACTCTGAGGTAGATGTCATCCCTTTTGGCTCATCAAAAGGAAATCTTTCGCGACTACACTCCTCACCAGAACATAAACAATTGTTGTCACAGCTGCTGCAGCATTCATGTGGAGGATTATTGCTTGGGACATCATCAAAGTCCTTAATAAAGCTTTTCTGACACAACTCCCTGAACGTGCAAATTGCTTGATAGCTTCTTCACAATGGGGGAGCTGATTACCATGGTATAGCACAACATTATGTGCACTGGCACCATCTCTTCCAGCTCTTCCGGCTTCCTGTATGTGGTCCACAACACTTCTTACTGGGCCAATGTGGATGACGTATCTAACATCAGGAAAATTGACTCCCATGCTGAGGGCAGAGGTTGCAATAACAATACGGACTTGTCCCACATTATCTTTAAATGAATGTGAAACCCTAGATTTGTATTTAGGGAGAGTCATGGAATGGTAAATTCCCACCAACCTGTTCTCCGGGATTCTTGGCTTCTCTGCCACATGCGCAGAATCGCCTAACTCAGCTAGCAGGAAACCAAACACTTTTGCAACATCATGCATTGTGGCACAAAAAATTATTGTCTTTGGAGACAATAAGTGTCTTTCTTTGATTATATCTATTAACCATCCAAGGTAACCAAGCTGGTCAGTCTTAGTAGTTTTTATCACAGAGAACCTGATGTTCTCACGGTTCGGACTTATGTTAAGCATCACAGTGTTCTCTCCCGTGGCAAGCTGCTGCATAATTGTGGTTTGCATCAGCTTTGTGGCAGTTCCTGTGATTGCTAATAGGGGTACACCTAGAAAAATAAAAGGAAAACATATCAGAGAAATTAGGCAAATAATGTTTAAATGATTAAAGCACAGACCCAACTTTTATTTCCAGTTAGAATTTATTTTCCGTTGGTTTTGTGTATGGTATGGTATGATAATAAATTTAAAACCAAAAATAGAAATATAATTTAGAAGAAAAATAGAATTTAACTGCAACATATACATGCTTCAAACTTATTTGTTACATAGTATTATGTTAATGTATGCAGAAAAAGGTAAGAATCTTAAGGAAAATCTTACTACATGTTTTAATCAGCATGACTCTACATATTAGGATTGTATCGATAACAAATATTTGTCATGCAATGTAAATCTGGACAACAAGTCAATACAGGATTCAACGTTCATTTGCAAACAACTTACGGAATTTACAACACAGAGGTATACAGATGAAGAGAGGCTGAGCTTCTTAAGTGACAAGCTTTGCATCTTATAGCTTACAAACAATCAAAATCGAAATACGAAAAATTAAACAGTAAAACTTCTAAGTTTGGATAAACAAAAGCATTACTAATACGTACCACTACAAAAGGAT
>NC_133203.1:17934962-18012462 GCF_958299795.1 Porites lutea
TTGCCAACCTGTCTTAAACGGCCCACACTAGTAATTAAATTCCACCACCCAACATGCCAGACACTGGAAATGCGAAGGATTGCCACCCACAAATTTTAATATTTTTACTTTAAAAAACGTGATTTGACAAACGTATTTGATTAGTTTCACAGTACAGTGTTGTTTTCTATTTCGTTTTGGTCTGTATAGAGATTGTTTCACTCATCTGAGTTCCTTAAATTTGAGTTGCAATCGATGTTTATGGTACTACCATCAATTAGTCCCCTTTAATAAAGAAATTAATGCAAACGTATATCATAGTCTCTGGGAGTATTCTAAAGGTTTCTATTGTTCATTTGAATGGCATTTGACACCTCATATAACGTTATCTATTGAAACCTGTACATATTAGGCGGACACCCTGTATTAAGCAGACACTACAGCATTCCCGAGGGTGTCCGCTTAATACAGGTTTCACTGTACGCTAGACGGCCTGAAGTCATGGTGGGGTGCGACAGGGAGTGGTGGGCTTACCGCCAAGTGTGTGGCCAATGAGGGCGAAATTTGACTATGACCATGGCAGTATTACCTATCAATTGTTTTCCTCGGCAGCTGCTGGAGTAGGAAAACTGTGTCGGTTTTTCGGTGACTTTCTGGCACGGGCGAGGAAAAAATGGATCTCGATAAGTCAGTGGTCTTTGCGTTTGACGGGGTGCCAGCCCACCTACAGTTGTACATTTGGCCATTCCTGCCCCATATGTACACAGCTTATGCTTCCCCTCTCGACATCGTTCAAAAGGATTTAAGTTGTCTGAAAACGACACCAAAGGCCGACATCTTGAGTACGAAAATTTAAAGATCTATAACAGGAATGCCCTAGCAATCCCACTCGCAGAGTTCGGAAACAAGAACTGCCGTGCTTGAAGCTCTGCGCAGAAACATGACGTTGTGATCGCAGCTAAATGTGCTAAGGGGTACCATTTCATGCAAACCTACCTCCCAAAATGTTTAAATAGCGAGGTTTTAAAGGGATATACATTTAACGGACTGAAATTCAGTCTAAATTTGTTTGAATTTCTATTGTTTAATTGAAAATCGATTTTGTGTATTAAATGTAAAGAACACTCAATTGATTGTACAAGCGCATTAATGTTTGTCTTATCCATCCTAAGGTTGTCAAGGAATGCCATTGAATTTCAGACAGTGTCATAAATGTTAATGAATAGTGTTGGCTCTTTAATGTATGTCGGTTGTCCCTATTGACTTTCAAGGTGGTGTTAATGACTTTGATGTTGGTGTTAATGAAAGTATATTTCTCTCTTTTGTATGCCCAGTGACGCATATGAATGCCCAAAAGTGTTCTTGAATGTGGATTAAAATGCAAAAATCGTAATTGAATCTGATTTATGCGCAAATGTTTGTATTTTCGCGCTAAACAAAGCAACTCTACTAGAGTCGGCATCCTGAGGATGTGGTGCATCTCCTGAATTTCTATATTCTTGGCGTTGACGAACCCTTTGCAATATGTAACAAATAAGGCAACAAAAAATACAAATTGTGTGTTATTATTCTGTTGATTCTATAATGCTGTGATTGTTAACTGACAATTGTTTTATAACACAACCGTGTCGCCCAATGTCCAGAATAATTTTTAAAGTAATACCTGTCGTGAGATAATTGTGGATCCTCATTTAATAGAGAAACCAGCGTTGGCTTGTAGACTTCTTCGTTCCTATCAGGAATGGCAACTTTGGGAGAAATCTTTCCCTGGTTAGGCAAACACACTTCAGCATTCAACAACTCATCTGAATCAAGCTCCTCTAGGCCATGAAAGAGGGGTTGCACATCATTTAGACCCTCACAAAGTGGCTGCAGTTCATCTGAAAACAATACAGCAGTGCGTGTGATTAAATCTTTCCATACGAAAAGTACTGTTAATATTAATTTTTCATAGGTTTGGCAATTTCTAAAAGTGGACATAAATACGGCTGTATTGGTAAATTGTTGCTTTACCTGAAATTGTTGGACCTCCAGCACTTATATCCTCTTCATCACAAGAGGTAGGCGAACAGTCGGGGTCTTCATCGTCTTCGTCCTGGTTGGAACAGAATGTGTTCTCTAAGCACTCAAAGGGACGGTAAAACCAATAGTTGCCATCACCTACATTTGCCTCATTATGTTGGCCATCGTTATCCAGACAGCTACTAACACTTTCTCTTTCCTGATGACCATCATTGTCATTGTCATCATCGTTATGGTTTTATCTTGAGCACTAACAGTAGGTATCATTCCAAGGGACCTCGCCAACCTTCTTACAATCTTGATTCCTTGCTTCCATGCTTCTGTTTCTTCACCAATGGCTGGATACTCCTTCAGATTAGCCATATTAAAGGGTCGTGGGTACTGCTGTCCCCAGATACTCTCCTGTTTGGGATGCGGCTTTGCAAATTCTGGAGCCAATGGGTCCACGCGAATCTCCTCTAAACGAATCATGTGTGAAGTATTGCGTCTCAAATCTCTGAAGGTGTAGTTATGGTGGTTACCCACCCACTGGCCATTCTTACTCCAGAAGTCCTTTAGCACATCGGATCCAGTTATCTCAAGTCGACAGTCCTCCTTTGGGACGTTGTCTCTCATGTAGACGATAACCATCACTGCAAAATGACAGGAGAAAATGACATCTGTGTAGGTCTCTCGGGAGATAAAGTTCACTGAAAGCTTCACGTTCCTGTGTCGATAGACCCAATTCTGCCAGATTCCAAGGAAGTGCATAACGATGGCTGCGTACTTGATTCTATTGGTTAATGATGCCACAGAGCTGCAGAAGATCTCCACGTAATACCAGATGATTACACGATACATCTTCGTTCCCAATAGCGTGATATTAGGAGGATATCCTTGTACTGTGCCATTAATCAAGGCTTCGAGACATTCTTGTGCCTTTGGAAATGTTAATTTCTGAGCAGATTTCCAATCCTGTCTGTAACGACGTTCGATGTCACTTACACCCAAACCATAATCGGCGAAAGGAAAGACTTCGCTGACTAATTGTAGATGGTTCATGTGAACAAGATACTCGCACATTCTAAGCACACGGGTTGCGTGATCTAAGGGGTTGAGTAGTTTCTTGTGGTTGTGAACGTAATCTTGATCACACATGATAACCATTCTCGCCTGTGTCCAGCTTTCTGCAAGAAAAAATAAAGCTTATATTTCGAGGAATGGGCCTGAATCTGTTACCAACATCGACCGCGGCGAGCTGTAGCATTATTTTCCACCTCCGCGAGTTTCCATCAGAACTGTTACCGATCGGGGGACCCACGATGTTCTTAAACTCTTGGTCATAAAGTCGCTCTACTTCTTGCCACTGCTGATAGACAAAGTGGTGGTCAAACTTGTTACAGGTGGGCATAACCAGGACGGCAATGTGGGGAAGATTTGGATGGAGTGGGTTGAGCAATATTGCCCTACCGAAGGTACCGATCTTGTACTCCTTGAAGGCATTAACGATATTCGTGAAACTTTTCTCGCCATCCTCAACTTTAAGAGCAAAATAGTCAAGGCATGCATGGTGTTGTCCATTAAGCCCACAAAAGCCCAAGAGCTCATCTCTATCCTGATGGTAAGTTACATGGCCAATAATGGCTGTCTCATCCTCTGCAGCTAGGACAGGTACAGAAGAGGAAGTGATGTTAGCCATGGCTTCTTTGTACAGTGGACCAAGTTTCTTGAAATTGCTTTCTTGAATCCCTCCACTGTCAACATACATACATACATACTTTTTGTTACCTCCCCAAAGGGGCTTTTCAGGAACAATGATGCGATGTTGATTGCGCCACCGGTAGATGGAATGTATTTCAGGGCCTCCCAGGTTTATTGCCACAAATATAGCGATTCTGGGTCCTCCCATCATCAGAAGAACTTCCAAGAATAACGATGGGTGGTACCGTTTACCATTCTTTTCAACGTGCAGATTGCGCGAAACAGTCTCTAGCATTGCTGTCAGAGTGGTTTTGTCATTTAGTGGTCCTTAATCTGCAGCTCTCTGCAACTTGAAACAAATAGCCTTAACAGAACCCCCCACGGCAATATTCCCTCAACTTGTCTCTTAAACTTCCAGCACGTATTCGTAACCTAATGGCGGTAGATGTTGCGAAGAAAAGCTGGTTATCCTTATGATCAAGTTTTTCTTTCTGTTCTTTAAGTTTTTTCACCATTTCCTTGGAAGTCAGGTATTCGTTATGTATACTTGTCGTGTCTGGTTTGTTTGTTTCCTGGCTAGTTTTCTCGTTTCTTAGCAGGATTCTAGCCTGAAATTCATCCGATTGTTTCGAGTCGTTTTCTCCTCTCAACAACGTCTGAATCGACCGGCCGTTAATGCCGTCCAGTGACATCACTCTACCCGAAAACCGGGTAGTGATTTTGATTGGTTGATTGTCTAAGCATTCGCATAATTATGTATAATTATGAAAAATTTTAGCGGGATTGTCGCTTGATATTCAGCGGATCGCATCCCTGGCATTCTTTCGTTTAGTTCAAACATTTCGATAAGCAATCGTTAAAGTATTGGGCTCAATTTGGAACACTGACACTGACCAGTTTACGTTCGATTTGGTAGATCTCTCGGAACACGCAAGTTTACTCCCAACTACGAAGCGATCGTTACTAAAGATCTCAGCCAAGATATTCGATCCTCTTGGATTGTTGAGCCTGTTTACTATCCAGTGGAAGGTCTTACTTCAAGAACTTTGTATTGAACGCACCAATTGGGATGACCAGTTAAAAGGTGATCACTTGAAGAAATGGAAATCACTCATTCTTGAGCTTCAAACATTCAACAGTGTTTATATACCAAGGTGTTTTTTTAAACTACATGTCTGGCAATTTGAAATCAGCTGAACTTCACTGTTTCAGTGACGCTTCAGAAAAGGCTTACGCTGCAAGCATTTATGTTCGCTTCATTTATGAGGATGGACGCACTGATGTAAAATGGGTTGCATCGAAGACTAAAGTGGCACCGTTGAAGAAACAAAGCATCCCTAGGCTTGAGCTACTTGGTGCTTCGATTCTCGTACGTTTGGCTAAAACCTTTCAGAACGCCTTGCCTCTGAAATTGGAAACCATGTTCTGGGTTGACTCAATGACTGTTTTATGTCTGATAAGGAATCTCAAACCTTGGAAACAATACGTCATGAGCCGAGTGCAAGAAATTTGAGCGCATACAACTCCTGATTCCTGGAAGTTCTGCCCAGGCAACCAGAACCCTGCCGATATTTCGTCACGGTATCATGTCCGCAAGTGAATTAGTCTCAGGGAAAAGGTGGTGGAACGGCCCTGAATTTCTGTACAAGGGCAGAAGGGAATGGCCACAGGAGGACCATATCCAATCGGATAACGAAAACGCCTGGAAAGAAATCATCCGGAATCCTGCAACTACTACACATGCTTTGATCAGCAGTGCACAAGTGACAAAAATTGGCGTACACCAAATAATAGAAGTCAGTCGCTATAGCAGCTGGAAGAAACTACTATGAGTTACTGCCTACATTCTGCGATTTATCAGAAGATCAAGGAAAGACAATGGTCTCGAATTATGCGCCGAAGAAGTTCGATCTGCAGAAGAACTTTGGATTAAGTCCATACGGTACCAATTCTTTTCGGACGAAATATGCCACTTGGTGACGGCTAGAAAATTACCTGAGCCACCTCTCGTGCGACAGTTCAACCTCTACCTAGATGACAGTGGCCTTCCACGGTGTAGAGGAAGATTTCAAAACAGTCTACTAAATCAAGAAGCCAAAACTCCAATTTTGTTGCCCTCAAAGCATCATGCTGTTAAGTTGATCATCAAAGACACACACAATCGAGTGTTACACAGTGGAGTAAACCCAACTTTGACGGCGATGAGGGAGTGATTCTGGATTAGGATAATACGAGGATGACAAACCATTAAGAAGATTGTGAGAAGATAAGTAAGATGCAGAAAGGTAGAAGGAAAACACGTCTCACTGCCGCAACAACCCAACCTACCCGAAGAACGCGTTTCGGATGACCCACCTTTAACGCATACTGGTGTTGACTTTGCTGGACCCCTATACACCTCAGAGAAGGGTGCAACTGGGGAAGACGCTAAGGCGTACGTATGTTTGTTCACATGTGCCTTGACAAGAGCTGTGCATTTAGAGTTAACGAAAAGACTGAGTTCTGCTAGCCTTTCATCAATCACACAACGCCAGGACATTCAAGTCTGCTTCGAAGGACATTGTTAAGATATCGAGAGCTAAAGAAGTTACCCATTACATGGCCAATAATGGTGTGACGTGGAAGTTCATCGTTGAAAGAGCCGCATGGTGGAGCGGTTTCTGGGAACGCCTAATTCAAACAGTTAAGTGCAAACTCAAGAAAGTGATTGGATGAGGTTGTCTAAGTTTCGAAGAGCTCAAATCATTATTTGTAGAAGTGGAAGGCATCGTCAAGCAAAACCGCTGACGTACGTTTCTGATGACTTGGATGGTATCAATTACGCGCTAACACCCTCACACTTAATCAATGGCAGCCGCTTGCAAAATACTCCTAACTCTAGCCACTTTGAGATTGTTAGTACCCATGAATCATTGACCCAAAGATCTCGGCATCAGAAACGCTTACTCAACCAGTTTACAGAAACATGGAGAAAGGATTACTTGGTCAGCTTATGCGAGACTCACGCAGCGCGTTCAAGGAGAAAAAAGGCCCTGGAATTGCTGTTGGTGACGTGGTGTTACTTCAGAATGATTCAACTAGAGAGTGCTTTGGAAACTAGCGATCGTAAAGGATTTGTTACCCAGGAGTGACAACAGATTTAGAGCAGCGGTCGTACAAGTAGCAGGTTCAAATACCTTGTTGAAGAGAAGTATCAAGCACCTAATTCCCATTGAAGTGAAATTGAATGTGGATGCGTTAACGGAAACTGGTGGCCCAATTCAGTTTGAAGAATTACCCAATGCGGAAACCGATGTCATCGGCAGACCTCGCCGAAGAGCGGCAATAAATGGAGAACTATTATGGAGATTTAGATCTTAACATTGTGAACACATTCGAAATAGGAACTTTTTTTGCTATGCTTAGTAGTTTTCCGAATCAAGTCTAGAAACTGAGACTTAAGATTGTGGACTTTGGAACTTATTTTATTCGTTTGTTTCGTTTAGTTATTTTTCATCTGTATGACTTTGTGAACAGATGCAGGGAGTGTCAGAATTAGTAACAAATATATCACGTGATTTCCTCACCGCATGTATTAATATCGGTGTAGAGTTTCAATCTTGTATGATTTCATCTTTTGGTAGAACAAACGACGATCGATTATAGTTGGTTTTGGTGTTTGATATGATTTATGGTTTTGGTTTACGATACGATTTATGAAACAATTTGTAGACGCGTACGTACGTACGCTCGGTCAATCACGTGAAAACCAAACAAAAAGAGGTTGACCATATTCCATGAGTATGGGGCTTTGTCCCACACACGCAGGCACCCAGGTCAGTAAAACAAGTATCTGTTTACTCACTGTTGCAGAAAGCTATCCTCTTAACATGTACCCATCTGGATCGATATGATGCTATTAAGCTGCACAAATCAAGAGTCTTGTCATTAGGCCAATCAGGAAATTCTCATCACCCGCCAATCTGGCATCATGTTACGAGATTTTTTCAAAAAGTTAAAGAGGAGTGATCTGGACATAAAGAAGGTCCCAGATGTCACTTTTATCGGTGACGAAGGGATCGATGCCGAGGGCTTGACCAAAGAGTTCTTCACCTTGGTAATGACTGCTTTGACTAGTGGCACTGGGGGCCACATAATGTTCGAAGGAGGAAGTGACCACCTGGTGCCAGTCATCAGTGAAGAGTGTTACCAAAGTGGTTACTTCAGATTCGTGGGACAGCTTATTGCCATGTCAGTGCTCCACAGGGGTATTGACATAGGAGGGTTATCTAGGGCCCTTACAACATACATGGTCACAGACGTTGTGGAACTAGCAAGCTGCCATCTCTCCATCCATGTCCCTGACCACTGTGTGCAACAGGCTCTTATGGAGGTACTGTTAGATAAGTAACATTACTGTTAGATAAGTAACATTTTCGTATGAAACTTCTTAAAATTTAGGAGAGGAGAAGGCTCTATAACAGAAACACATTTTACGTGGATCCACAGCAGGGGGGATGCATGGAGAGGGGGGCAGGGATTTCACTGTTCAAGATAGGAAAACAAGATACAAACGTGATACTCTAGTAGCTGGTGCAACTGGATGTGCCAAATTTGTGCTGTGGGAGGACATGGTAGATAAGGTGACCAAAGTGCTACAATTTCAAAAATCTAACAGTTCGAATTCTCGATGACACCAAATATCTCAATAGTAATGAGTCTACAATAGTAGAAGAAATTGATGACATCGAAATGTACACACTATGTACACAGTACTCGTTTAGTTTTTTCCTTTGTATGTGTTAATATATTTATTCAGTTTAATATATCGAGAAAAGTTATCTCTGCATGGCCAGATATTTAGTCTATCTTGCTATCAACTTGTAATTTACTTCCTTTTTCCCACAAATAAAGATTAATTGTTCATATTGTGAAATAGATATTTTCTTTAGTCTTAGTTATACTTAAGCTTTTGAAGTGGTTCTTTATTTAGCCTCATTCTATCCAGATGCTTAGACGTAAACAGTTTTCTTAATTTTAAGATTATCTTAACATTTTAGTTTAGTTTCATTTAAGCAATAGACTGTAACTACTTATCTGAGCCGCACTTGGCTTTAATGTTAGTGGAGGCCCATAATAAGAAACTCCGTTTCGGTATCATTCATCTTCAATCGGTTGATGATCATTCGAAATTGATCGTCCGCGATCCAAGCTTCTATTACTCTGAGCACTTCATGTTAAGATGTCAACAATGGCTTGAAACGGAAATGCAGGTGAATATCATCTGCATTTACAGGGGTTAACATCCTAATGCACCACAGGTTTTCCCAGCTCAGTGCATAAATTATGGTCTTTTAATACTGTTTTCTGTGGCACGAATGAGCCATATCCAGGGAGCAGCAATGCTCTTAGGCATACTTCATGCTAAGGAAACTGGGATAAGTTCCGGCTGTTTGGGCCTTAAGCTTGTGTGCGCCATTAACTACCTTTTTTTATGCAGACTTATTTCCTGAAAACTATCCCAGAGGTTCATTTTTAGGGTAAAGGGCAACCACACCTACAGACGACTTTCCAGTTGAAGTTATAGCTTGTAGGACTAAAACCAGCAAGGCTTTAAGCAATGTTCTGCCTCTGTCTGACATCCTAAGCCCTTTTTTGTAAAGCATGAATCGCAGCCACAAATCAATGTGAAAAGAGAACAGTTGCTTCTTGATAACGTGGAGGGTGGGAAATGATGTTTATCGATCAGCAACTTGCAAAAATGTTTTGGTATAAACATGCAAACCTGTTTATGTGCATGACAAAAAGTTGTTTAAGATGGCGGCTAGAAAGCTTGGAAAGGCTTGAATATGGCTGCCCATTTCCCCCTCCAAGTAGGTGGAAAAGTATATATCTTGATGTTGCAGAAACAAAAAGATGACAACGCACATCAACAGGTTAGGAACCATTAAAGAGAACATTTTGCTTGTCGAAGAGGACTTTCAATGGTATGTTTAACTTTTTTTTTACCAAGTGGTAGGCAAAAATCTAAAATGATACGAATTAAGTGTAATTTCATATGTTGGTAGGGCTTCATGACATGATAGGAAATAAACAGTGTTATTTTGCGGCCACTTTCAATTCTTTTATGAGCACACCTGTGAACCAAGAACACAGGCAAATGTTCTGTGAGGCTAATGTTAAGAGAAATAACAGAATGAAAATTTGCTGTGGGTGATTGCAGTACACATGATCTAGACATGTCTTGCTAAAATGAGGTGTAATATAATCCGAAAACTGTTTAGAATGCATACTCTGAGGTCCCTTCACTTGGCTCTATTCTGGAATCAATGTTGATATATATTGTCCGCCACCACTCCAAAAATGGAGGTTTTTGAGTCAAAAAAATTTGTCTGGTGGTGACAGTTTAGAAGTTTATCTAACCAAAACCAACTAGGGAACCATGGAGGTGGGTACACTTTCAAATACTAAACCGAAAAGACGTCTAAGAGATTTTGCCGGACTCTATGACACTTCAAAGGAATCAAAGTGCCAAGAGGAGATGCTAAAGTTATAGTGAGTGCGGATAAGCCTTTTGCTATCTCATATTTAAAAGAAACAAAAGGTTATGTTGAAATGCCACTACAGCTTCAGCATGAAATATCACTTGCCTGATCCAGCACTGTGCAGTCGATCAGACTGATTGAAGCTGGACATCTCAGTTAATATTGTTAAGGCAGGTGAATTTCAGTTGATTCCGTAAAATTATTACTCAATTTACATTTGTGGAAACCTTTGTGCTAAATGAATGACTTAACCTTGAAATAAGACTATGTAGGAAAAGTTTCGCACATTGACTTTGCTTGGACATTGGGACAACCTAAAATAGCACAGTACAGACACATCTAAACCTCTCATATTATTCAAACCTCAAATTACTTGTTAAGCAAGTTGCGCTCACATCAATATTACCAACTTAAGTACCGCAGAACTGCCTTCTTGGAGTATATCATTTTAACTACTGGGATAGAAACAAGGAAGGATTGCTAGTTCAATGAAGCCTAAAAAGGGTACTTGGTGCTTGGGAGTTATAAATTACACTGACAGCCATTACATTATCACTTGGGGAGAGGCAAAGTCTTATATTTCAACCGAGAGACAGGTTGTGCAGAAAGAGATGGTGTCCTGTCTCATTTTGTGGTTTTAGATATCAAGGTCAGAAATTTATGAGATGCAAATGCGGTCATAAGTTTTCTGCGCCCATCTCTGGATCTTTTCTCGATTTTGATGTCCTGCGAAAGGCAACTCACTGCAGAATAAAAATCATTCCTTGAAGAAGCCGATGGAGGGCATGATTTCTTAATATTGGAGAGGCAGGAAGGGGAAAGTCGACTGTGATTACTAGATCTGTGGATAATTCAAAGAGACAACAACTTTTAGGCTGTTTGCTCTACTGGAATTACGTGTGTAGTGCCCAAAAAAATACCTTTCCAGGAAGTCCGAAACAAGTGACACTCGACTCTTTTTTGAGACTTTCCATGAAGTACATTTCTATGAAGTTGTAATCACGGCATGTCATAATGATAAAGTTTGCATGAGGCTTCGGCAAGATGTTGGTATCTTGTTTAATGAGTGCTCCAACGGAAGTGCGAGACTGCTAGAATGTTTTCATGCTATAACCCCCCTTCTGAGGGGAGAGAATGGGACAGGCCGTTTGGAGGTGTTGTAGTCATTGATGTGGGGGACGTTTTGCAGCTGAAACCTGTTTAAGACAATTTTGACGATAGTACCATGCTTTACCAAAGCATTTCCGCACACCATAGAGCAAACCATAATTCACAGGTTGAAGGGGCTTTAAGAAAGCTTTAAATAATGCTCCGACTAAGAAACATGGCAGAAACAATAGGCCTGCAGCAACAGAGACCATTGCTGTCTGTCACAAGGAAAAGTGATAATTGAATTAATTTGAGCTCTTTCATTGGATAAATATACTGCGAAATTCAATCTTTGCACCGCCCACAAAATGTGCTTCCAATGCCATTCTTTGCGTTTTATTTTCCAGATTGAGAAAAGGGGACGGATTATAAAGCAGCTGAAGGATAACTGAGGAGGAATACCAAGCGAGATTCTAGAACCACGATTAATCAAGCAGTTTCTCATTGAAGAGAACAACAGCTATGAAGATCTTGTAGAGGAAATTCAGAACCAGTTCGCTGGTGCAAGAGGTTGTAGTTTGCGAAGTATGGAGATTCTGCAGTTAGCACAGAATCAAGAAGCAAGTGCCAGTGTCTGACGAGACACGCGATCATGTCCTGCAATTTTAGAGGTACAGCCAACGTAATTGCTTTCGTGATCTCAATTTTACTCATTACTGTCGATTATACTATTGTATCAAGCCTATTATATTGCTCAACGCCAGAGACTGAATGCAAACATTTAAATATTTAAAGGGGAATGACGAGTACCTAATTTTAGTCCTTTTGATATGATCTACTCAATATCGCAGGGGTACTTATCAATTAATTTCTCTTTAGTTATCAACGTACATGGTAGTCCCCCCGGGCCTTGGGGACTATTCCCGCTGGGAAGACGATTGACTTGCCTTATCCGGGCTGGCAATACCTCCTTGACGTGTCCATCATTGTTACCATGGCAAAACACTATTAATGATTAACAATGATCGCAAAAATTTTGATGGACACTTTTAATCCTTTCATATATTAGGTTCATTAGCTTTCAGTTCAGTTCTTACACGTGTTTCTTTACAAGTACACGCAGTCTTCAGTTTGCTAACCAGTTTTAACGAGTTATACTAAGATCAGAGTCCAATGTTAATAGGAAACCGGCAGCAGAAGTAAGGATTAATTAGTTTTACTTTGTACTGTTGTTTCATTACTCACTTTTTATAATCAGTGTTGTAGATACTCGAATGTTGCGCAATTATATTACATAATTGTATGTTTCAGATCGAATAATTCCTACAAATAAACTTGCATTGTTGATTATACGATTGATGGTTTCCCTGCGTTAACATCCGTATTGTGTCGATTGTCAAATGGTCCAATCACAATAGGAACTTAAGATAGAGACGTTTTCGGGGCGATGGTGACCAGACAGGCAGAACAAGCGTAGAACTGATGCAGCTGTCAACATGGATGAAGCTGAGTGCAAGGCAGAATTTTGCGTTGAAAAAGACGGTCTCCACAGGCTCGCTGAAGCCTTGCAAATTCCAGGAACATTGAAATCCTACCAAGGAACTGTATGCAATGAAATGGAGGGATTATGAATGCTGTTGAAATGATTGGTCTACCCTTGTCGTTTCAATGATATTATTTTGCGTTTTGGAAGGCCCGTTCCTGAGCTATGCATGATAACAAACCGATTAATGGATTTTATTTACATCACCCATCACAGCCGCATCACTCAGTGGAATCCAGCTGTGCTAAATCCTGGATTTCTTGAACAGTACTCTGCTGCCATCGTAGGTAAAGGTACCGCCCTAGCCAACTGCTTTGGGTTTGTTGATGGCACAGTGTATCCTATCTCCAAACCAGGTGAGCAGCAGAGGATTGTATATAATGGGCATAAAAGAGTCCACGCCTTAAAATTTCAGTTGGATGCTGTACCCAATAGGCTCATTGCAAAGGTAAGAGGCACGATTCAGACACGTTAGCTGATTCTGAGCTTCTTCAGGATCAAGAGGCTTATGCGTTTTCACCAGCAGGCTTACCAATGTGTATATAGGGTGATCCAGCTTATCCACTTAGAGTCCACCTATAAGGCCCGTTCTGAAACCCTCAACTCACCCCATTAATGAAGTGGCTCTTTGCAGCTGTAATAAACTATTTCAAGTTATTGGAATTTAAAAAGAATGTAAAAATTGGAATGAGAAGCATTAGCAAAATTTATAGTCTGTCCACTGCTGCACAATGCCCACACCAGCTCTATGGCAATAAGACCTATCGTTTTTCAAGCTTGAACCCTTCACCCTCCAGGAATACTTTGGTCAGAGGTAGAAAAAAATAGGGGCCCTCTAATAAGACGATTTTAAATTTTTCTGACTGTTCCTGTGATTACCCTTGACCTGTTATAGTACTGTTATAAACAAAGAAAACACGTAGCTTAAAATTTTCTGTCCTTGATCTTGAATCTACACCAAGAGTTATTCATGCAGACCTTTTCTGCAGTCGTAAAATTCCCTGGAGATCATTGTTAGACCAAGAGGTGCACACCATGTTCCCATACATTATTGTTGGTTTAATTAGGACATTGTAGAAAAATTCTCTTTCTCTAATTGGTAGGTAGGAACGCATCTTGTTCAAAAGGCCAATTTTGGGGCTAATTTTCTTACAAAGTTAATCGACATGTTCTTTAAAAGTAAGTTCTCCGTTAACTGCAACCCCAAGCAGCTTCTGGTACAGTCTTCACACAAACCGTTCCTTTTTCCAAAATGACTCTACAAGCTCTTGAAAGGAATCACGTTCCTCATTTACATGACAGCTTTCTCGTCTTTATTTCTCAATATCTTACAATGGTGACTAGTTTTTGGGAACCTAAGGAGGGGATGAAGGCACCCTGTATAACACAGCATAAACAGGAGGTCAACTTTATTTGCCAAACCTTCAGAATTTAACCTGCATACACATTGATTAATTTTCGATCCACCAAATCCAATAATGCTGAAGAACAAATTGTTCTTTACTGTTAACTGTAGACAATGGTCAGATCCATTAACTTTATTACCGGTAAATTTCAAATAAAAAGTCTCTATCGCATTCCTCTCAACCCTTAAAGTTATGGAATTTTTCAAAAAGATAGACGCAATCTACAAGGAAAACTTGTCCATCCATCCTCCATATGTTATTGACAGCATCAAGAAAAGCGTGAATCCGATCTGTCAGATGAAGAAACTACAAGCTTTGAAGGAAGTGGTAAGCAATTTTCATTGCCTTGCAAGAAAAGCACCATGAAATCAAGGAGGTTCAAAGAAATAGTGCTAATAGTGGAATTTTTCAACCCACTTTCCTTCTCTAATCTAATCCTCCAGTTTTGAGGCTGTGCTTAGCTTAGTGTAGGTCCGTGCCATGCATGGAAAAAACAAAACTGGGAAATTAAGGTGAGAATGCAAATCCCCATGCCACATGATAATTGTAGTTAAATAAATTCCAAACGCACCTGTTCTGAAATATTCATGAAATGTATTATATTCAGATTACATAACTTGTATAAGAACATAAGGCAGAAATGAAAAGATCAAGCATAACACTAATGAACTCCGAAAAGGTGAGATTCTTCCTTGCGCTACTTTTGAAGAAATTGAAGGGTAAATTTTGTTTTCAAGGGCGCCATTTTGCGACCCCATATTGGAGTTGCAGGCCCATAATCACGCATCGGTAACTGTCCGCATGCGCGTTGAATTTCTGTTTGAGTGCTTCATCATGATATCTTGCGCGCTGATCTAGCAGACTTTACAGTGTATTGGAACCCATAAGGTAAGCCATGTTCATCTTTTTGTAAGTTCTCCCATTAAGCTTCTTATGATCCAAACATTCGTGTTTTCCAAAATAGATCATGGAAAGTAATGCAGAAGCCATCGAACTCTGTCAAACCTTTTGTGTGAAAGCGGGCAAGTCTCTTGACTTCAGTTTATCCAAATAGTTTAGGAACTCTTTCTTCTTTTGCCTTCTACTTTTGTTAATTATTTCAATACGTTTTCTTTTTCAGCCTTGAGTTACCTGTAAACCTGAGAGACCTGCTGGTTAACACGAGATCTTTATCAAGGAAGACCCATGGGCCCAACAAAGAAATCTGATTGTTTATTTACAGGGAAATGTTTACGTTTTTGGCGGTAAAAAATCTTGAAACGATGCCTTTAAAACGGGGTCTGATTTTCTTTAGAATCCGTGATGTCATTTATAACTTTTTGCAGTCGGATTTAAATCAACAGCAAGATAACGCATTCGGTTGGGAACATAGAAGAGTATACTGAAGGTGTGAAATTTGCAACTGCATTCCACGTGCACTCCATTTGATCAACACTCCGTGCAGCTGCAAATCGCAAGAGAATGCCAAGTTTGTGGCTTTTCGATCCAAATTAGGAACAAAATATAATACTCTGCTTCCATGTTTTTCTCTCTTTTGACATTTTGATCGCACAAACTTTACACTGGGAATCTCCAATAAGTAGGTTTATCCATTGTTCATCTCCGTCGACCTTAGTCAGTTTTGAAATGGGCTTACCCTTTTGCTATAAACCGTTTTTTTTCTACTACGGAGCAGACTAGTGTAATCAATTCCTTGTGCTACTTAGTCACCACCACTGCCCTCACTCTAAGAAGTAGGGTCTACATCTTCATGAGTTTATGTTAAGACTGAAGCTGATCACTGCAGTAATGAAAATCTTTAGATTAGTAACCAATCCTAAACACTTCTACACAAATACCTAACACCTAGCACATTGAAATGTATCTTTCTTTTCCTTTTTCAGTATCAAAATGGCAGAGGGTGGGTCATGCCTCATATATCACCCCAAAATAGTTGACACTATTCGTCAACAGTATCCTGGGGATACAAAAAATTATACACCCAAGAGTAACAAGGTAACAAAATAATTCAGCTTATGCCAAGACACTTAAGTAAAATGTTAAGACTGTTTCTGTCGTAGAGAAAGAGCATTTACGAAGTAACACTGGAGGATCTCATAAAAGTTTACAAGGAGGCTAATCTGAGGGATGACTTACAGGTAAGCACTTTTTCTATAGGTGGAATGTTGAGCAAACCACTTTTGGCTTACTAAACCTATAGTATATAAACCTTGCAATGGTTTCAACGAACTGGTAATTCCACTGATGAAGGGCAAGGCCCGAAACATTTGGAAAGGATAATTTCAACCTAAACACGGCATTTTTGTTCACGATTTCTTTATTTTTAATGAACATTTCGTTACTTCTAAACATACCGCATTCGCGGAAAACGGCTCAGTATTCTGTGAGATAAGGCTTAATGGGTTATTGACCCATATCCGTTTGGGGCCATGGATCTGGTAGTTCATCCAGAAGAAAAGATGAGCAAGGCAGGAATGGCCATTGCTTGACTGCATTTTTTACAGCAAGAGTAATATTACTAATATCTCTTTAATAGAAGGGACAATCAAAATGGAAGATGTAAAATGTACATTAGTCCTATATTTTAATGACATGACTACCCTAAAAAGAGTCCCAACCCTCCTTGAGCAGGACTGCATCTTACCTCCCTATTTTTTGTCACCATTTCCTTGCGTTCATTTTCTCTCCTTTTTTTTACAGCAAGAACAAGAGGCCCTAGCTCGCCAGCAGCCAAGAAACCAAAAAAAAAAAAAGAATTAAAAGAAATTAGGGTAGCCACTTCCATCTGATTACAAATAAATGATTTTAATATCCATTTTTTTTTTTGAAGAAAATAAGCTAACATGCACAATTTATTGTGAAAGTAGTCTCAAAAATAACTCTCTTTGGAGATTTCACAAAAGTGGACATAGGAGTCCAGGGAAAAAAGCATTTTTTAGTGCTGTTTTCTACTAAGAAAATTCGACACATAAATACAATTTTCTACAGTCTGATGAAGGTCTTGTTTGATGTTAATAGTGGGGACTAGACAATATTGTAAGTTCATATCCTATATGTTAATAATTATTGACAACTGTGACTGACCATACACACCCAACTGGGAACAAGACATTAAAATTTCATTAAAGTCACCCACACGTGTGAAAAAAAGTCACCCACATGGATTCCCCCACCCCTTAATTAGTACATGAATTTCAGTGTAGAGTGAACTAATGGTACTCAAGAGAGGCACAAACTGTTCAAATTAGCAGGGCTTTAAGTTTACTACGGCCATAAAATTTACTGAAATCTAGACCAAACGCAATCCTTAGTGACTTCACATTATCAAAGTTACACTTATAATATCTAGAGATGCAGTAAAGACATGAAAAGCATTGATCCCAATTTTTAATTATTTGCATTTGCTGGAGCGGTCATGGTCTAAATTTTGTTTGCAGTTGTGTCTGGTGTTTGTTAAGGAAATCAGTATGGGTAGTAACAGGTGGACCATTGACATATAAGGATGGCATGTTCTCATCTGTCTTCTGAGATTTTCGCCTTTCATACAAACCCTTCAATTCAAATTCAGATTTTTCTAACCGTTTTCCCTTGTCCTTAATCAGCTTTATTTTAGAGGGCCCTCATCACAGCCACCGCCAGCACCTCCATAATCGTTCTCGTCATCGCTACTATCCTCCTTAATAATGTTATCTATGCATACTTCTTTCTCTGCTACTTCTGACAAGTATGCTGCACGCGACTGTTCAGGTACTTGAAATTCGTCATTCGATAATCTAAGGTTAGGCAGCTGGCTAGCAAAGTCAACAAGAATTGATCAAACACTTCTTGGGAATATCTTCCTTCTCAAACTGTGACTCTAACAAACTAAACTACAAAAGCAGACCAGTTCCACACAACCTCTCGAAGAATATCCAGTAGGACAACAGAATTCACATCTAGACAAGGCAAACCTTTTTCTATGAAGGCCCGTTCTGGTCAAAATTGCATGATTAATTTTTCCCTCTTGATGAATTAATTTGATGAGTACCTGCTATTAATATTTTGTCTGTTTGTAATTATTTTTTCCTATGCCTGTAATTATTTTCGTGTTCTTTTTAACTTTTCCATGCGTCACAATTATTTTTTCCTCACAAGGAATTAATTTTTTTATGTGCCGTCTTTATTATTACGCTTCTTTGAAATTATTTTTGTCCATTACACAAATTATTTTACGGTTGCGGATTAGTTTTTTGTCTGCTATAATAATTTTTTTGGGATAATTAATTGATTTTGTCCTACGCAACTCATAATATAATGATAATTTAATTTTTTCCATTCGAGAATTATTTTTTTCTTAGTCATAATTATTTTTTCGTAGTTTTGGCAAATGTCCCATAAGCCTCTGCGGTAATGCACCTAAAACAAACATGGCGGCTCATACTCGTCGGTCACGCCCAGTGGTGTTATGAGAGAGAAATGAACGTGGGTTCGCACTTTTCTTAAAGAATCTAAAAAGCGTTCTTAATCTGTTGGCTAGTGTTGATGAGTTAGAGACAGACGTTCTGATTCAAACGAGGAGTCGATTAGTGGATGCTTCGGGCACGTTGTCACTTCTGCTGAATGACATGTCGAATGGTTTCACAAATGCTACTGGTATTCCGTCAAATGCGATTCAAGTTCCTGTGCAGCACCTGAAGAATTCTTTAACCCACATAACTGATTTGCTTTCAAGTCGTATAGAAGGCCGCAACAATGTAGACTTTTATGACTCACTGGATATATCTTATTCTGCACCGCTGAATCTTTCACAGACAGGACGAGGCCGTAAACGCTATGAAATAACTAAAGACCAACTGGAACACTTACAATCGCTTTATTTTTCTTGGGAAGCAATTGCTCGCATTCTTCAGGTTAGTCTTTCAACCCTTCAGCGGCGACGAAGAGAACTCGGTGTGAACACCCCAGCCCATTCAGAAATATCAGATGACGAACTGGATGAAATTTACAGAAGCGTACCTGGCAGTTCAAGCACCGGACCCCTTACCCCCAACATTGGTAGGAGACGATTTATAGGAGCCCTGAGGAGTAGAGGCTGGAGCATTCAAAGATGGAGAGTAAGTGATTGTTTAAGACGTATGGATCCTGTTGGAACTGCCCTGCGCTGGAGAATGACTATTCACGGTAGAAAATATTATGTACCAACCCCTAACAGCCTATGGCATATAGATTCGGGCCACAAATTAATAAGGTACAAGTTGATAACACGTCTGTATTGATGGGAAAACAAGGTTAATTCTGTATGCTGCTTGCAGAGACAATAACAAAGCAGAAACAGTCCTTTCTTTGTTTCAAAATGCGGTGCAGAAATGGGGGTTACCCTCACGCGTCCGATGTGACTACAGTATGGAGAATTATCATGTTGGTGCCTACATGATACAGCACGGCGGACCAGCCAGAGGCAGCATCATTACTGGATCATCTGTCCATAACTCTCGAGTTGAGAGAACACATCGTGATGTCTATTCTGGGGTGTTAGCATTCTATTCCCGTGTTTTTCAACAACTGGAAGATGAAGGCAACCTTAATGTCCTAAATGATGTTCATATTTTCAGCTTACATCACATCTACATTCCAAGAATACAGAATTCTCTAGAGGAGCTTGTCAGTCAAATGAATAATCGGCCAGTATCAACTGAACGAAACCATTCACCACTTCAAATGTGGGAGAGGGGTATGTTAGAGAACTTGCACTCTGGACATACTGCACTGAGTGAGGCTGAGATTGAACATTTGGGGGTAGATCGAGATGGTGTGCTTTCAGTGGAGGTTGAGGATTATCAGGTAGAGATTGATCCACCATTGGTCAGCCTTTCAGAAGAACAGAAAGGAGAACTTCCAGATCCTCTCACAAATGATGGAAACAGTGGAAAAGATATTTACTTGCAATGCATTGAGGTCGTTAATGGATTTCTTTGCTCTAGTTAAGTATTCTAGGGTGAATTGAACCAATCACACAAACACTATTGTTGTATTACTATGGGCGATGTAAATCCCAAATGGGTCCATACTTGTATACTTCAGCAAGATTGCTATTGACAGTTGTTATTTGTACACTCAAATTGTATTTTTACTGTATTTTAATTATTACAGTATGTTGGGGTCGACACAGAAATTTCGACGCGTTGATTGGACTATTAATCTGTCTTTAATCGCCAAGTTTCTCGTGCTTGGTTCGATCGGTGATCACTGGTCATGAACGGTGAAAACTGAACATAAAATAAGCAAAAATGACAAATAAACCTAAAGAAAACCTAAATAAACCTAAAGCGACACTAAAGAGCAAAACTACTTACATTCTGTGCGATGCAATCGATGAGAAATTCAAAACATTTGCTCTATAACACTACACTTGAAAACACGTGGTGATCTGCTTTTGCTGTGGTCATGTGACCATCCGAAACTAACATGATATAAGTAGTCACGTAGTGTCCAAAAAGGAAGTGAACGCAAAAATAAATCAAAATAAAATTTGGACTAAACATTCCGCCGGCCTTGGGACAACCCAGTAGGTAGGCCCAACGTCACTAGCCTAGACTAATTATTCTCAAGATCGTTCTCCAGTAGGCATAGCTTCTGAATAGGTCGGATGAACACAGAGTCCTTTGTCTTGACTTTCGCTGTGCGCACCAGGCCGTCGGGGCCAGGGAAGACCTCTAGGACTCGTCCAAGTTTCCAGCATCCTCTCGGCACGTTGTCATCAACTAACAGGACAAGGGCCTTCGGCTTCAAGTTAGGTAAGACCTTTCTCCACTTTCCTCGGGCTTGCAGGGTAGGTAAATACTCACGCAACCACCTCTTCCAAAATAGGTCTGCCAGAAATTGTACCTGCCTCCATTTCCTTCTGTGATACTGATCTGCTTTCTCAAATATGCCAGGGGGTAGGCAGATAGTCTTCCTCTGCATTAAGAAATGCGCTGGCGTGAGTGGCTGAAGGTCATTTGGGTCGTCTGAATTGGCGGTGAGCGCTCGCCCATTTAACACTCGTTCAACTTCAGTCAACAGCGTCTGAAGAACTGCTTCCGTAACTACTTGGGTCCCTAGGATAGACTTCAGAACAGTCTTAGCACTTCGCACCATCCGCTCCCAAATCCCAGACATGCTAGAAGCAGTTGGCGGCTGGAAGACCCATTTGCACCCTCGTTGTAGAAGCTCTTGCACAATTTGTTGCTGGTTCCACTGCTCGATCGACTCTCTCAGCTCTCGTTCACCGCCGACAAAATTTGATCCTCTGTCACACCTTAGTTCAGTCACTTCACCACGACGGTTTATAAATCGTCGCAGACACATTATGAAGTCGTTTGTGTCCATCGAGTGAACCAATTCAAGATGTACACTACGTGTCGTCAGGCAGGTAAATAAGCAGCACCACCGTTTGGCTGTTCCTCTTCCATGCTTGACGTATAAAGGACCGAATAGATCCATTCCTGTGTAGGAGAATGGGGGTTCGTACGCCATCATCCGGCTTCTTGGCAGGGGAGCCATTTGCTGAGTCATCGGCTTGGCATTCAACTTCTTACAAACAAGACACCGACCCAGGACAGAACGTGTTAACACCCTTATTTGTGGGATCCAGAACGTCTCTCGAACCCTTGCTATGAGGTGTTCACGCCCCAGGTGACCAATTGATGCATGGGTGTGGCGGACCATCAGGACTGTCGCTGGATGATCTCTGGGCAGTATTATTTGATTCCTGGCAGTGTCAGCAGCTGGTGGTGATGCTATACGTCCCTTGACTCTCAAAACACCATGGTCGTCTTGCATTGGGTTCAAACTAGCGATCTTACTGGATCCCCTGACTTCGCCCCTGGTCTTTAGATCCTTGATCTCTTGATCGTAGGCTGCGTGCTGGACGATCTTTGCGATGGATAAGGTAGCAGCATCGTAATCTTCTAAAGTCAGATGACCTGTGTGGACAGTCTTCCGGTCACGGATGAAATGAGTGAAGCGTGTGAGCCAAGCCACTTGACGTCTGAGACGGTTCCAATCAGAGGAGGTGCTTATTATTTGTTGCATGGTGGTCTCAACAGGTGTGGCGGGGGGGCAATTAGACTGTACGCTTGCCTGGCGGGTCTTGACATTGGTGTTTATGTCAGTACAGTTAGCATGGGTTTCTTTCTTAAGCTCTAGGCCTTCATCGGGGACTTCTCGAAGGCTTGCGTTGGGCCAAAAGGATTCAGGTTGCCATAAGAACTCTGGTCCTCGTAGCCAGCGGTGATCAAGGTTTAGCTCAGAGGGGTTCAAGCCACGTGACGCATCGTCGGCTGGGTTCAAGACACCTGGCACGTGGTTCCAGTCGTCTGGCTGTGAGTTTCCTCTGATTTCTTCGACTCGATTAGCGACATAGGTCTGGAAACGACGCCTTTCATTCTTCAAGTAGTGGAGAACTATTTCGCTGTCTGTCCAGAACTTGGTGCTCTGAATAGGAAGGTCCAACTCTTCTCTCAGCATCTTATTCAAGCGTGTAGACAGAACAGCAGCTTGGAGTTCAAGCCTTGGAATGCTTGTGAACTTGACAGGTGCATTTCTTGCTTTCCCCACAACAAACGAGCAGTGAATAGACCCATCTGGATTCTCGACTCTTAGATACGCAGATGCACCGTAGCCAATTTCAGAGGCATCAGAGAAGATATGCAGCTGTAGTTTGCATTTGGAAGCATCTGTTCCAGCTGGCAAGTAGCAACGTGGGATGCGCAGTGCAGAGAGGGATGACAGCTGTGAGGTCCAAGACTTCCATCTGGCTAAGAAGTTTTCTTCGAGTGGCTGGTCCCAGTCTACCTTAGCCTTCCACATATCCTGGATAATTACTCTGGCAGTAAGGGCCACAGGCGCAGCAAACCCAAGAGGGTCATACAGGGAACAAACGGCGGACAGTACTCCACGCTTTGTTTCGGGTCGATTCAAGTTCTTGATGTCAAATCCAAGCTCATCTGTTTCAGCAAACCAGCGAATCCCTAGCGCCCTTTCCACTGGCAGTTCGTCTAAGTCAAGATTCAGATCTGGTGTGGCTCTTTTCTCGGTGGGAATGGTTGCCAAAACATTCTTACTGTTCGTCATGAATTTCGTAAGGTTGAAGCCACCGTGATTCAGGATTTTCACTAGGTCCGATGCTACAGTAGATGCTGTATTCTCCTCACTGAAGGATGGCAGAGCATCGTCAACATAAAAGTTCCTGTCAACAGTTGCAACAACTTGCGGGTTGAACCTTTCAGCATTGTCACTGGCTGTTCTTCTCAGGGCCCAATTTGCAACGCAAGGGGACGAGGTTGCTCCAAATATGTGTACTTCCATAACATAGACATCCGGGGGTTTGTCGTAATCATCTGTCCACCAGAGGAATCGTAGAGCTTCTTGATCTTGTTTACGCACACGCACTTGATGAAACATTGCCTCGACATCAGCGGCTACCCCTACATGCCCCTGTCGAAATCGCAGCAGCACACCAACGAGACTGTTTGTCATGTCTGGCCCTTGAACGAGATTCTTGTTTAGAGATGTTCCTTCATACTCAGATGCGGCATCGAAGACGATACGGAGCTTGTCAGGTTTGTTGGGATTAGTCACTGGATGATGAGGTAAGTACCAAGTTATCGAGCTTTCTCTAGCTGCTTCTTCAGGGGACAATTTGCGTGCATAACCCTTCGAGATGTACTCAGTCATGACTCCACGGTACTTAGCAGCCATTTGCTCATTTCCTGCTTTGGTCAGGCGTCGTCTAAGCAATTCTGCTCGTCTTTCAGCTAAAATGCGATTGTTTGGCAGCTTTGGCTGATCTTCCTTCCATAGTAGGCCAACTTCATAATGCCCGTCTACAAGGGTAGTAGTTTCTTCAATGATTTTTAGGGCTCGTTTGTCTTCCACAGATAAGGGCTTCTCTCCTGCTTTCAATGTTCCATAGTCTTCGATCTTCCAAAACCTTTCAACAAAGTCGTCAGGTTTGTGTCCAACAGAGATGAAATTGAGCTCAGCTCTTCTTGTCCCAGCGATAGTCAATGGACCTGAAATGCTCCAACCGAGAGGGTACCGATAACCGTAGAGGCCGCTCTTGTTGTCTTTCGGGATTCTGACTTCCTTCTGCAAGTGTGCAACAGGGACGTTACTCCCCACAATGATCGAGACTCGTTCAAAGTCCACCACTGGGAATGTAAGGTCTTGAAGGTGCGGATACTTATGGACATCTACTGTCCCCGGCAAAACTCGTTCTGATTGATTCAGGTCAGGGAGAACGTAAGCTTCATTAACATCAATGTCTTCACCGTATGCTTCTACAGGACTGAGAGTAAAGGAAACGCGTCGACTCTCCACCAGCTCCTCGCTGTTCGTAATAGTCTTAATCCCGATTTGCTCCGAGATCCCTTTCAGGTCAAGATGATCAGCAAGCTCTTTGTCAATGAGGGTATCGGTACAGCCATTGTCAAGAAATGCATATGTAGAAAGGGAACCACCGTTCTCTGCAGTAATGGTTACAGGAACTACATTTAACAAAACTTGGGCTCTTGTGGTGCTGACACCGGCAGATGTAATCGAAGTCTGTGGCCTGTCGCTGGGCGGCTGTCTTGTGCCTTGCTCCATTTGTGGTTGCCGGGTTATTGGGTCAGCAGTCGGAGTACTGTATCGGTTAGTGGGGTTATGAGTGTTCTTGTTTCCAGGAGTTCTGCGTCCATTGTTGTTGTCCCTATGCAGTATTGGTAAGTGGTGTCCAGGACACAGAGAACAAGCTGGTGGCTCAGGACAGGAAGTACCACTGTGATCGGGATTATGGCAACCACAGTTAAAGCAGAACCCATACGATGCTGCATATTGTCGACGCACGGCTACACGGTCACACTGTTTGACGATTGGGCACTCCTGGAGTCGGTGGGGAGTAGACTTGCAAATTGCACAGTTTGCAGAGTTCTCTTTCTTGGGGGCGTTCTTAAGCGATGTGGCGTTGATCGTAGCATTTTTCGTGGGCAGGTCCGATCCTTTAGAAGCTTTGGGGGGGGACTTGTTTGTCCTGTTTTCTCCCCTTTGCGGCTGCATTCCAAACACTGGGTCATTCCTTATTGACGCTTGCCTTTTCACAAATTTTGCAATGTCCTTTAGTCGTGCAGTTCCACCACGGCTAACAATCTCGTAGTTTTCGGTCTGCCACTTGGTGATTAAATCATTTGGGAGTCTGTTTACGATTCTTCTCAAATTGGTAGCTACGCTTGCTTCGCGTTCCACATCTCCCTTCAGAACCTTGGTTGAAGTGTTCAGCTTCTCGGCAAAATTAAGCAGACCCATGTTGTCACCATAGGCAAGTTTGGGGCCTGAGACTAACTCTTCGATGCAGGCTTGCGTCACCTGAATAGGGCGACCAAAGCGTTCCTCTAAGATCTTCATTAGCTCACTATAGGAGGAGCCTCGGTTTCTTTTGATGACCTCCAAGGCTTCTCCTTTCAGGAACTTCGGTAAGTACTCTACCCGCTGCGCATCAGTTAGTAGCTCACTTTCAAGGTGAGTATGTGCCTGTTCTTTGAAGAACGGGAAGTCTGCTGGGTTGCCATTAAAGGGTGTAGGAGAGATTCCGTTCAGAAGCTGTACCTTCCACATGGCTGCTACATGGTCTTTAGGGGCTTGCTCTATTACTTTGTCTTCTGGCTGAGACTTAGGTCTATACTGGAAGGTTCGTGGGGCTTGGTATGGTGGCTGCTGGCATTCAGTGACTGGCAGTGCTCCCTTGTTTGCAGTATCGGCAATATTGGATTTGACCTCAGTGGCTGGCTTTTCCTTGCACGAACCAGGTGCTGTGTCTTGGGGGGTGGAGCAACTGACAGGTATAAGAGGCAGTGAAGGTTTGGGTGTCGGTGCTGGGATTTTTGGTGTTCGGGGTTCTGAATCATCAAGTTGAATTTGAGGTGACTGTCCCAGTGGTTTCTCCTCAATGGGATAGGTTGTCTGAACAATATTGTCCACACCATTAACAACACCAGTTTCCTCGTCGAACTCATTTTCAATCTTCCAGTCCAGCTCAGCTAGAACGGCTTCGTCCTCGAGTAGTCTCAATTCCTTCTTTGCGCTCCGCTCATGCTCTGCTTTGACCAATTCGGCTTCTTGTTGAGCCTTACTCTTCGCCAACTCAGCTTCCTCTTGTGCCCTACTCTTCGCTAACTCCAATTTCTTTTTTGCTAAAAGCATGGCTCTAAACCTTTCTTTCCGGGACGACGAAGAGGATCTTGAAGTAGTGGAGCTCTGAGACTGGTGCGACTTGTGACTTTTAATGGAGCGTTCATCATCACGTTTTTGTGTTTCTTGATCAGTCCGTATTTGGGTTTCGCATTCTTCTATTGTAAACATCATCTGTTCTTTGAGGGACTTGAACCTTTGCTGTACTTCTTGTAGTCGTTTGCTGTCACGTATGCCTGGCAGGTACTTCGAGTGTACAGTCTCAAAGGATTTCCAAATGATAGCTAAACGATCTACTATTTTGCGGGCGGACAAGTGCTCCCAATTAGTGTAGAGGAGAGTTTGGAGCTGCTGTGTTTCAAAGGCAACTTCTTTAGATTCCTTGTTCCACAAAGATGCAAGTCTGCGTTGTTCGCTTATTTCGCGTTGATACACAAGTTCACCAAAATCAATTTGAGTATTTGGTACGGGGTCCTGGCGTAGGGAGTATCCAACTGCTCCTTTCGCTGAGTCCTCAGGGTCCATTCCGCGATCCACTATCGCACGGTCCAGTCCAGAGATTCCTGCGATTCCGTTCGGTCGGTTCGGAGCGTTCGTTTTCTCGAGAATCCAGGTGAAAACACAGTTTTCTCTTCGTACTTTGTAGAATTTTTCACAATGTTGGGGTCGACACAGAAATTTCGACGCGTTGATTGGACTATTAATCTGTCTTTAATCGCCAAGTTTCTCGTGCTTGGTTCGATCGGTGATCACTGGTCATGAACGGTGAAAACTGAACATAAAATAAGCAAAAATGACAAATAAACCTAAAGAAAACCTAAATAAACCTAAAGCGACACTAAAGAGCAAAACTACTTACATTCTGTGCGATGCAATCGATGAGAAATTCAAAACATTTGCTCTATAACACTACACTTGAAAACACGTGGTGATCTGCTTTTGCTGTGGTCATGTGACCATCCGAAACTAACATGATATAAGTAGTCACGTAGTGTCCAAAAAGGAAGTGAACGCAAAAATAAATCAAAATAAAATTTGGACTAAACACAGTATAGTAAAAATCCCATTTCAAAAATTCCAAGATACAAAGTGGCCTGCAGCCATACTAAGGGCCATTGTTGTTGAGAAGTTCCTCAGATTAATGGACTGTCTACCTTTTACCAGTTCTACCAGTGAAAAACAGCAAACTGAAGTTTTGGTAAAATGATGTTGTCTATGAAAAGGCCTCATTTTAGAATATCTTATTAAATACTTTTAATTGTCCAATTATGTCTCACTGTTGTGTCTCATGGGGTGATTACACCGTATCAGGAATCAATAATCAGCGATGCAATTTTATTTATTATGCTTATGCACTTAACCATCTCCTAGGGGAGACCTCAGGCAAGTACAGTGTTGTATGGAGACTTTCAGCGGGATTTGAAGAACAATAATATTATTTTACCCGGAAGGTTGGGGAAATGAAGGAGTTTTAGTATCCAAAAGTCATGCACTGCATGGACTTATATATGTCTGATTTAGGTAGTGTGATTAGGGCTTATTGTGTTTTAATCTGTTGTGTGCCTTTATAGGCGCCAGGAGGTACTCCTCACAATTCTTGGTGGGGATGTGTCACTGGTTCTCGAAACCCTCACCCTATTTCAGACTAAAAATTGCCACTTTTCCACATGCATTTTAAAACCCAACCTCAGAAGTGAACAAGAATAAGCTGTGAAACTTGAATGATATGTTTTACTCGGTTCTCTGTCTTGTTAATTCAGTTTGGGTTGAAAACGTTTACATTTGTTTGTTTTACTTCCAAACCGGGTATAAACCATACTCGAGTTAAAACCATAATGTGAAATCCTATGCACATTTTAAGACCAAAACGACTTCAAAACCACACCCTTAAGGGCGGCACATACCTATATTGCCTATATAGGAGAGTACCCCTCTCCCCCTCCTTGTATAGTCTTACCACACAGACTGAAATGGTTGCCACTATTGTTATAGACATTCTGTAAGTGCTAATCCAATCCCTAGTGGTACTTCATATTAGAAGCAAGAACACACACTGACAATCTAGCCATGTGGCAAGTTGAAAAATCAAAATAATATTGTTGAAAAAACGCGTTCCCAATTATCTTTTTGTTATTATATTGTATTGTTCACAACAAATGAGAATAATTTCACAGTTAAAAATGTAATTTTTAATCAAACTTTACTTCTGTTAGTCAAGTCAAGAAAGCTCTATTATGGTACCGTTTTTTACTCTGGAGTGTTTTCATGTTGCTCAACATGATCCCCCTCTGGGAGGGGGATTTGATTGCCTGGACAACCCCATAAACAGCATCCTACACTAACTCCGTTCGCTTCCCTGGGTTTCCCTAAGGGATGGGTAGTGATAGTGCAGTACCTTGAACTCAGACTACTGCCAATCCTACATAAAATCAGTGAAACCGAAAGGTTATTGTTTTTGGTGGAAGGGTGATTGAGTTCCACATTAAATCACTTAACTATTTAAAAAAGAGGATGAAACAAGTTTCCTTTGCTTGGTACATAATGTAGTGGGAAGGTTTTCCCCCTCAAATGTTCTCAATTGTTACAATGAACATTCTTTTTCATCTCTAGTCCTTGCTTTACGGGTTCAAGGTGACTGTTATGTAGTGTTTATTTAAGGTAAATTATATGACAACACACAGACAAATCAACATGTTTATTAACCTATATAACTAACAGTAACAAAACATTCCTTGAAGAAAGGAGTGTCTCAGGACACTAATCAATGATGCTGGTCACTAAAACTGTCATACTTAATATTAAGCAAGCTCCTATAAAAAAGTACTTTCCTTTCAAAATAAGAGGAGTTGCAAAAAGTATGTATCTCCACCCTTGGCAAATAACTGACCCACAAAATAATAACAAAAATGACATTGTCGGTGAAAAACTTTAAATTCAATTTCTTCAAAAATGTTAAGAATAATATATCTTTACTTGCATTAATGAAGACAACTCAACTTACTAAATTTGGTGACTTTTTGATAACATAAATCAATAAAGCAATCTAGGCTTGTAACTCTAAACCATTTTACTTCTTGCCAAAGTAACACTGCGAGAATGCCAAGTCATACAGGGCAAACAGTCTCTGGGTAGAGGGCAAAGGCAATGCATCAGTCGGTCTTGGAACCTGAAGCAAATTGGTGCCGGTATGAGCTAGAGGCAGGAAGCCACCCTCCACATTTGGGTGTTGCCCTTCACTAAGTCCTTGCTGACTTGTAACTTTCAATTCTGTGGGTGATATGAACTCCAACGACGGAGCAAGCGTAAAACATATCTAACAAAGAGTTGATAAACTTCTTTTTCCTTTTTGAGTGCATTAGACCCCTCCTCTGAAAACTGTGGCTTCAAAATGTGAAGCAGCATTTGCACTCCAAGCTTCTGCTGTCCTTGAGGTCTCAGGAGATGAATCAACATTGGCAGCTCCTGAAGGGCTGATAACATTCCCAGCACTTCGAGACCATGTTGAAGTTTGGCAACACAAGGATCCAAACACACGCCTTCAGAAACAATTTGCTGCAGACTATCCTCCTCTACAAACAAAGGCAGCTGACCATTTTGAAGCATGGCTATTGCCATCATTATTCCAACATTAAAATAATCTTCTGCCAACAATGGCCTTAAACCATGGTCAAAGTATTTTTGTTTTATGGCTTGGTTCGTTAATCTTATCCATTCTTTTCGTGGCCCACCATAATCTACACATTCCTCTCCCATAAAGTCCACCTGAAATGTTAGTCTGTAGTTGGATATATATTGAAAGTTCAGCAAATGTTGTTTCTAGTATATTGTCTGTCGACTGTTATGTAATTTGTTTCTCCTTCAATGGTGTCTTCTGAGCTTGTGATTTCTAAGGGTCTTCCAGTTACTATCTCCTTCTGTAGATATTTCAGCACCTCTACGGGGTCACTCAACTGTCCCTCTTTAGCACCCCTGATGATCGAGTTAATGTTCAAAGAACTCGATTGTGACTGACTCTCATTGGCATTGAGTGTTGAACTTTCGTCTGGATTAGAGGATTCAGTGCCATTTGCTGAGTTTTGACGACACAATCGTTCTCCATCTGGAGTATCGGTCAAGTCTATACACAAGCCTGGATCACCCGGATCACCTGTGTCTTCAACAGCAAAAGGAGAAACAAAAAGTTTTTTATCACTAGGATCCATGAAAGAATATGGTAGCTCCTCTAGCAGTCTAAGATATACCCATCCTGACGGGGCAATTAATTTGAGTAGAAGCTTAGCATCAATGTCTTTTCCTGCAGGGAGATTTGGTCTTATCAGGGTGCCGCCACTATTCTTGACGATTTCAAAATACAGTCCCTCCATATAACCTAGTAGTAAACGTGATATTTCGTTGTGAAGTGTTTTGGCATCCCACTTCAGGGGTCGAAATGTTCCCAGACTCTTTACCTGTGTCTGGTGATAGGTAAAATATTTTTTTACCTGTCTCCACCAACATCCAAGCTGAACAATAATTTAAACATTTATTTCCCTTTTTTTAGCGATAACAAAATTGAACTGTGGTTTTACAATTGACAATATTAGTAATAAAATGATAGAAGCAATGAATGAAGCAATTTTCGTTTTTGGCCTCAAAAAACGCAGTTGTGAACAGTTTTTTCATGAGGTCAGTGTTGTGGTTTTCCATGTTAATCAGCGCTTTGACGATGGGCTGCTCTGCTGGACGTTTTTTACTGTTTTAGAACGCCGAGTGGCTAGTTTTATGAGCATTGCTTGCTTCATGTGAGCGGACATTCTCCATGCGCATCGATTCACAACCTTTGATGAATTTGTTTCTGCTTGTTTTGTCAAACACTTTGCAGTAAGAACAGAACATCTTTCCATCCTCCAACGACAACCACGGGCGCCCATCTTTCCATTTCTCATTGAACCTGAATACTCGTACATTATTACGTTTCGTTGTCGGTGCTGCCAAATTCTCTTCTACATGAACTTCTTCCACTTCCGCTTCGTTAGCACTTTTTCGCTTTAGCAGAAAGCGATCCATATCATTATCTGATTATAATGTTTCGATCGACGAAGAAGCAAAGCAAGTCATATGGCATTTGTTATCTTGTCATGCGCACTACAAAGATTGCAGCATCTCGTTTTTATTGAGTAGAGTCTAGTAACTACCGCATATACCGTGCGAGTCCCGTGCGAGAACTCCGATGAACTGAACGAGTGAGCACGCATGCTGGTGGAAAATGGATGGAAATATTATTCAAATTGATAAATTATGAATTATTGAGGTTTTTCTTACCTGTCGCCAGCGACAGGCATCAATATTTTTTACCTGTCACTTCCTAAAATTACCTGAAATCGACAGGTAGACAGGTATTATTTCGAACCCTGCACTTTCTATTGATGTCAAAACCCAAAATGATTCTGCCGGATCTTTCCAATTCAGCTTTCTCGGATTTTGTTGGTATTTTCTCTCTTCCAAAATCCAAGATTACAATATCTTTCGAGACTGTTTCAGACGTCAATGGTCTCCCAACTGTGCGTCTTACGTTAGGATACGGTCGGAAAGTATTGGATCTTTCATACCTTCCTGTTGCAGCATTCCTGCTTGACCTTGCTGAAACTGTTGGGAATCGCCTTCGTAATTCCTCCAAAGCAGTACCAGCTCGTGGAGTCGCTACTTGCAGCTCGTTTGAAGACGTTGATGCCGCTGTTGGCCTTTGTTCCACTAGTGAAACAAGCTGTTGGATGTGGCTGATTGCAGTGCTAGCAATGGACTGAATAGAAGCGGGATCGTTGTTGGAATGGTTTGAAGACGCCATGTTTGTTTCAGAAAGCACATGGCAAGAGCTTCGCCGCAGAGGCTTATGGGACATTTGCCAAAACTACGAAAAAATAATTATGACTAAGAAAAAAATAATTCTCGAATGGAAAAAATTAAATTATTATTATATTATGAGTTGCGTAGGACAAAATCAATTAATTATCCAAAAAAAATTATTATAGCAGACAAAAAACTAATCCGCAACTGTAAAATAATTTGTGTAATGGACAAAAATAATTTCAAAGAAGCGTAATAATGAAGACGGCACATAAAAAAATTAATTCCTTGTGAGGAAAAAATAATTGTGACGCATGGAAAAGTTAAAAAGAACACGAAAATAATTACAGGCATAGGAAAAAATAATTACAAACAGACAAAATATTAATAGCAGGTACTCATCAAATTCATTCATCAGGAGGGAAAAATTAATCATGCAATTTTGACCAGAACGGGCCTTCATATTTTTCTACCGCTACCGCTACCAGTTGATTGCCTGTCATTTCTAAATCTGGTAGGAGAGTGATGTCTCAGTGCATTGGTTTACATGGTTTTCATCTGGCTATAATGATCGTTCTTCCAAACATTTTTGTGCAATATCCAGCGGTCTTTTGTTATTTACTTCACCTGGTATCATTTCCTTATCTTTTTCATCTTCGGAACACTTAGATTCTGACCTACTGTTTGCCAAATAGGCATCTAGTGTACGACCAATAGATTGTAAGTACACCTTTTGCTCAGCGTTTGCAAAGTACAAATGCTTGTTCTTGATGGCACTTATTTTTGCTGTTGCAGATACCACCTTCACAACTCTTTTTTTTGGCTAGACATGAAAATTCACTTTTCTGAACAGATTTACAGATTAGAGATTTTACTGTTTTTACGCTGTTTACATATTGGTTACATTGGAATTTAAATTTATGTAAGTTCCTAGACTTGCTCACAAATCGAGCTTTTGAGTGCGTAGCACGACAGTGAGCGCAAAGTGCGATCGTACGAGCACCGAGCGTGAGGCGCGAGCGAAAGCTCGACTTGTTTCCCTTGCAGAGAATCACATCAAGTGACGTCATTTGGGCGCGAACTTCTCAGAATGCTGCATGCAGTGCTGCCTGTCAAACTGTGAAAATACTTTTCGCACCTCGCGAAATCGATCAATGGTTTGGTAATGGAATGGAGGAGGAAAATACACCAAAACAAGGTGCGATTAGGCGAAGAGCTTCGACAAAGAGAAGAGCTTTATTTGCAAGTGAGGCAGATTTAGCTTTGTTGACAGTAAAAGAAGTGACCAATGCTGACCCAGAGCCAAAACCTCTTCTCAAGACAAGAGATGCCTGTATGCAGACAAAGCCTCAACTCGCAAATACTGAAGAAAAGAGCTCATCGGTGGACGTAAGTAATTTTCTCGCCTTTGAAATTTTTCACGACTGTGTAGTTCGGGCGGATCTCTCATTAGCTAATCAAAATGATTCGAAAGACTTCAGGTAGACTTTCTCAAAGTTGTTCGCACGGTTTTCTGGTCTGGTGTGGTAGGATCCTACGCGCTCAAAAGCTCTACTTGTGAGCGAGTCTATTAGCCAGGCAATGATCACGTTAGTTTTTATTTTTGTTTTGTTCTAAGCCAAATTTACCTCCAAACTTCAAGACATACACACATTGTCTTACACAAAAATATAAAAATCTTCTTTTGATATTGCAGCACTATACTCTCTGTTAGTAAGCAAATCCTTTTTTATAAAGAATCAAGGCTGACATCTTTTTATGGAGTCCATTTATTTTATTTGGAGCTTATTATGTCATTTATGGAGATGTAAGCAAGCTAAAGAGCAAAGCAACATAAACAAACCTTTACCTCATTATATTAATTTACCTTTTACTGTAGACTTTTAAAAGATCAACTATTGATCTGTTGCTTTAAAAGACTAACAAGTTTTAATTAATTAAACTTATTCTATTTTCCCACTCAGATTGTCATCAATTTCCCTAACCACCTTCCTCGGAAGGTACATCTGAAGGAAGATTTGTATACCACTGGTAGGCAACTGGCCACTGGAACTTTCAAGTCTGTTGCTGCTACCCTAATGAAGCACCAAGGCATGAGGGATGCACTGTATGAAGAAGCATGTGATGGTGTCAACCAAGAAATAAAAGATTTATGCTCCATAGGAGAACCTTCACTGCTAAGAGCCACAAGCGCTGAAGATTTGGCCTGCATAACATGGGAGAAGATTAATAATGAATTTAAGGACAGAGCTCCTAGATTCCACCAGTTCTTGAAGAAAGTTGGACTCCAAAGATTGTCATCTTTATACCATAGCATGGGTTACAAAGCCAAGAACACGATGTTTGATAAAGATTTGAAAGTCTGGAAAGAAACAGTGGAGAAAGATTCAAATAAGGAGAGGAGCCTCATTGAGAAAGAAATGAAGAAGAACACTCTCAAGCCAAAGGTGAGTTGCAGAACCATAGGCATGCACCCTGGGTACTCCTTCACTGGGGACAATGTGGATATAAGGTGCAAACCCCGACAAATGACAATGAAGAACCGAAACAAAGATCACCACATTTTTCAGTTGGTGGCATTTCAAAACAGAGTGTCTCCGAACCATCTGCCAAATGATGCACCCTAGAGTGATGTCATGAAAGAGCCATTTACAACATTCCTACCAAGTGTCGATGAGCAGGCTCAACTTGTTGAAGAATTGGTCATTCTTGTTGGGAAGAAGTGGGCATTAAATATCCCAGCACTTGCATGGTTTTAAAGACCATCTCCCAGCAAGGATACATCATGAACACATGGAACAAATGAAGACAAAGACTAAAAAGGTATCTTTTAATTCCTGTACATGATCAATCAAATATTTGTTTCAGAAAATGTATTAAATGTCCCCCTCAGGGCATTTATTATGTCTTTTGTTTTAAACTACGGGAAGAAGAGCACAACAGCAGCTTAAGTGTAGGAATTTGTTGCAAAACTTGTCTGATCAGAACCTTATGGACAACTCTACTTGGCTCTGAAAATTACAAGATAAGAACTGAATACTTGCATCTTCTACAACAGGTTCACCTTGGTGTATTAGGCAAAAATGAGCAGTGTGAAGAAGACATGATTTATATTCTTCAACGGCTTCATCCCTATGTACCTCGTCATTCTGATACTGATGATGCCAACAAGAAGCGAATAAAAGTACTGAGTGGAGGTGACTACCTGACTTTCGAACGACATAAAGAAGCTCAGTCAGCAATGCTGGATGCAATAACCCCCTCTACAAGACTAGAAGGGTTAATCCCAAAGACAGAAGATTCCCACACTCAAGCTGAGTAGGTAAAAGTAAGTGGAGATGTTGAGTAGCTATTTATTTCAATGAAAAAAAATCAAGCAGATTATTAATGCAACATTAACTTTTGAAACCCCCCTTCTCTACCTAAATATCAGTTATTGGCTTTTACTTGCAGCAGCCTTTGGGGTGGGGCTCACAAGAAAGGAGATTCTACCATAATTAAGGCTATTTGAGCCCACAAAGCCTGAAGTTCAAATGCTAGATGCTGAGGCTGTGAATTGTCGCAGGCATTGTATCCAAAAAATAGGCACCCAGATCATTTCCTTTGGCACCCCAGCTTACCAGGCTCTTGGTAAGCAAAATGGTCCTAATAAAATTATGCATTAATAAACCTTATACCGGTACCTCCTGAGGTCAGGTATTAATAAAAGTAAAAGCTTCATCATAATGTTCATTTCCTGTGATTAGCACAGAATTGGAATCACAAAAATAAAATAACATGTTAAAAGGTCATCTCTAGTTTAGAATTATAACCAGTGGCGAATGAAAAAATGAGAGAAGGGGGAGAGTTTGAGGCGAATCCTGTTGAAAATTATTCATCAATTAATGAAAATAATTGCTTATAAATATTAGGTAATCTGGGACAATCTGTACAGCACAGCATCAGCAAGAGACACTGGTACACTCTATGCAGCAAGGAATGCGATAGATGCAAGGAATGTGACAGTTGACCCTCACAACAACTATTATGCAGCAGCTGAATTTCTGGATAAAGTCTATGATGCATATTTGATTGTTGGTGCTCTTGACCATTTTGGCATGGAAACAGTAGAAGACGAGCTAAAGAAGAATTTGTACAGTGGCATGCAAATTGATGTCAATGCAAAGAAGGAGTATGTCACCAAAACAATCAGGCAAGTTGTGGAAAAGCATGAGGTCAACGAGGTACCAGAACTGAGCCCTGAAGCCCCCACAAGAAATGATCTGCGATGCAGGGAATGTGGAGGACGATATTTGCGCCCGCATGCCCTAAGAAACCATGAGCGAGAAAAGCATGGCATTATTCCACCAAGGAACAGTACCAGCATCAGTCACGAAGAAGACCACATCTAAAACTATACACACCAACTGTTAGTACTGTTGTTTCGAAGAGCTAACCACAATGATGCAATTAAGCTTGGCGATGGAAAGCGTGTGATCAGATTGTACAAATATTTTGTTGTTTTTCAAGATTTCCAAATGCCCAAAATATGCCTTTGCAATGCTGCATCTCCAAGCACAAGTAAATTGTTTGCTGACTCCGAGGATGAGTTATTCTCCCATTTGGAACAGGTTCGTGAACCACCAGGGTGCAATTGACACAAACCACGCAATGGATCTAGACATTGAACATGACAACAAGAGCTTCAAAAATGATTGTCATTTGTATAGAGGCGAGATAAGTGACAAGAGTATTGATAGAGAAAGCAGAAGCATGGAGAAATCAGATGCAATCCCCTATAATTTTGACAAGATCACTTCAGTGAAGAAGCCATCTGGACGACACACAAGAATGTCTATAGAAGAGGACATATTGCTTCTTGTTGAGCACATCAAACTAGAAGATGTGTTTAAAAAAACCCAGGGCGTCTCCACAAAGCATTTCCTGATATGAAGCACGATTGCCTTGAATAGTTAGACATGGACAAGTTGAAAGACTGGATAAGCAATTCCCTTAAGAAATTTAACAAGAAGCACTTTTATAGAATTTAAATTTACAGTCATGTATTCTTGTAAGTCAACAAGTCTGAATAGATTATCACAGTTTCTACTTTCTGAGATCAACCTGTGGCATTTAACTCCCTCAGAAATATGTATATAGGCTATTGTTCAGAGAGATGGGAACAGTGTAAAATCAAAATTCATATTCTCATTTATCGCCCAATTCATTTACTATAGAAGTAGTGGAGATAATTCGTTAAAATATCAAGCAGTTATCTTGTGTGATCATGTCCTTAATTCTTGTGTCCACAGTTTTATAAAGCATCGATATTAAGAGGAGAAACTTGATAATGATCACTCTTAGAGTTAAAGGGCTGAGAAATTTTCAAAACAGAAGCTCTTTTAAAGAATTTTTATTTGCCTCAACTTAGTTTTTATAGGGGTGGGGAGTGAAGATAGGTGGTTGTATTCGAAGGCTCGCATTAGCTTGCCCACATTGGCAAGTTTTACCCTCTTATAAATATGCACATAGGCCATTGACTGTCCAGGGCAAACCGAAAGACTGGATCAGTAATCCACTGAAGAAATTTTAGTAAGAAGCACTAATATCGAATTTAAATTTTCCTTGGTAAGATAAAAAAGTTTGCATAGTCTCCCCATGTTGTGCTTTATGAGACAGACTTATGGGCACTTTATTATCTGGTTTGCTATATATTTTCATTACAATGTTGCATATAGTTAGCATGTATTTCATGATCAAGAAATTGTGATGTACATGTCTTGTTTTACATATTATGGTCGATATCGCTAACAGATTGTCAAGAAGAAGTTTCATGTTTTGTTTTCTTTGTAAATAAGAGAGTATGAATGTTGTGGTTAAATTTTACCCTTGGAAAAAATGTTGTTTTCCTGTGCTTTTGGATATGGTAATTAATGTGGTCAATGTACAACGAATTGGAAAAAAAGGAACATAAAATTTAAACCAAGCATAATAGGAATGGACCACAACATGTATCGTCAGTTATATGTAGTAAATAGATACATGTTCACGGTTGTAATAATTATCATAACAAGTTCCAGATTGAGATAGTTCTTTCCCCATTGTGCCGACAATGGCATAGTGCATTAAACATGTTTAAATACTGGTCAACTGTAGTGTGTTCATTTGGAGACTACTCATTGTAGGAATGTACAGTTTATTCTGAGAATGGCAACAAAGTCTAATATTTAGTCACTGGAGCTGCTGTATTCATCAGAACTACTGAATACCCGAGTTTTTCGTGTTCTTCTTCTCGCAATATCACTGCTGTCACTTTCGGCTTCACTTGAGCTACATGTATCAGACCCTTTTGAATCCCGAGGGTGAGCATAAGTCTCTTCGCTCAATTCAGATTCACTGTCAGACTCTGACATTGCCAGTACCTCGCATATTATTTGCCAAGTCTCTGTGGCATGTACTTCACTGAAGAAAGCAAACTTGTCCTTCAGGTCTAGTACACTGCGCACATCATGGATCTTGCTGACAATGCTGTCAACGAGCTTTCTAGAGTATCCAGTGGCTAAATCTAGCCCTGTTGGTAATTTTTCATGCGCATGTTCTGTGCTAAATCTGCCCGGTAATTCATTAGCCAACAGCGTTAATGGGTCTGTCTTCGCCTTGACATTTCATTGCTGATTGCTGAGTCTGGTACTCTTTCTTCAGTGTCATTTAATGATTTGATGTAAGCTTCAACTGGTGATTGGTAGTCACTTAAAGAGCAGGAGTCTTGGCATATACACAGTTCCAGGCTGCATGTACAAACACAACGGCACGATTTTGCACATAAGTCACAACAGGAGTGTTTGGTATCATTACTCTGAGGACTTGAGCAGAAAGGTTTGAGAAGCAGTTTACACCGACATTCTTCATTATTCTTAACATACTCTTTCATTCCCTTGCTTATTTTTCTGCTCTGTGTACAGCCTTTAAATCTTAATAGCACAGCATGGCTCATAGTGTCCGATGATCGTCCAATTCTACCTGACTCTTGCAGATAATCATCAAGATCAGACTATGGCCCCAAATGAATTCAGTTATAAGCACCTTCCACATTAACTTCCATACCAAAAGCTATTGTACAGAAAACAACCCGAACAGTACCATTTTCCTTGCAAAATTCGGTTTCGATAGTTCCTTTTACCAGATTGTCAGTTTTCTTGTGATACATGGTAAATAAACGTGTCGGATCATCTAGTGGTTCTTGCCCAGTTGGTCTGTAATAGGCCTTTTGGCCAAGGCAATGACTGAATAATTCAAAAAGTTCCTTGACATGCTCTTTTTTGCGACAGAACACAAGAACTTTGGTTGCGTTAATCTGAATAATTTCAACATCCTTGATGATCACGCTAAAACTGCCATACGAGCTGGTTGAGTCAATATCCACTACAGCATATCGAACATTTGTCTTGTTGGGATCTCCCAAGATCTTTACACATCCATCCATGCCTAGATCCTTTATAATTGTCCTTCGAACAGTCTCCTTAGCCGTAGCAGTCAGGGTTATAAATGGTACATCGTGGTGAACCAAGGACCGCAGTTCTCCTAGTCTACTATAATCCTTTCTAAATGTTTCTTCAGATTTGGTTCCCATTCCCCTGCAATGTAAGCAAATTGTATAAACGTGGTATAAATAAACACAGTAGACAGAAACAGCACAATTTGTACCTGTATAAGTGTCAATGCCAGTACTATATTTTGGTCAACAAGTACTGCTACCATTCAAGTTTCTGGTTAGTTGATGAATCAGTCATAATCAATAAATTCAGGCAGTAGTAATCAATGTCAGTTAAAGTAAAAAATTTCTTCATTCAAATTATTATTCGAAAACCTGAGCAAACGATTCTGAGAAAGTCTAGAAATTACTATACTAAATGATTGTAACTCTGGTTTTTGAGCAAATAGGGATTTGCTACAAGATATAAATTATAATAATATATTAAGTCTGATTAATTATAAGCTTATTGTACTTCTGGTTAAGAGATTATGGTAACAGATATCTTCAAAAAAATAAACGTTGCATCTAAGAATGAGCCATAACACAATAGATGCTTTTGTTATTTTAAATGACATGGAAATTTTCAGGTGACCTTGTATTCTGTAGTCTCGCAGATGTATATCGCAAACAAGAACAAATCAATCACTCACCATTTTGCAATGCATTGACTTTCATCGACAAAAACAGCCTTAAGGTTTTCCTGAGTTTTCCATGAAAAATGCTTTGGTGGCTATTCAATAGAGCTTCGTGGCTTCCAAATACCAGCGAGTATTTTCCTTACGAAATTTCTTTTACTTGTTCCCTCGTGCAGTCTGCTCCAACTGAAGCAGCTGATATCCATCGGCCAACTAAAGAGGCAGCATGGTCCTTCATAAGGGCGACCAGTGGCACAACAACTAAGTAAACAGAACACACTTCCAGTCTTTCGCCGTGCTCTAAATAGTCGAAAACATAGGGAGCAACTTCAAAAGTCAAGCTTTTTCCTGATCCTGTTGGCGCTGAAAGAAATACGTCTTTTCCACTGCAGTAACCCTCGATTACTTTCCTTTGATGTTCACGGACATCTTTGTACTGTGCTTTTCGCAACCCATAAGCGATTGCGTCCTTGACTGAACACATCGTACAACCAGTTGAAAATTTAAGTTTTAGTAAAAGCCTCTACATAAACAAACAGCAAAGCAAATTTTACTTTCACCCAGACAGGATCTTGGGCGCGTGATCTGTTTGATTGACGTGTGGTTTGATAAGGCTGCCTCTGATTGGATAACAATACCGGAGGAATTTTCCCCCTGTAAATTTGGCGCGCTGCAAGGGATAAAAGTCGTTCGTGCCGGGTCCTACCACACCAGACCAGAAAACCATGCGAACGTCTTTGAGAAAGTCTAGGAAGTCAGAAATAAAGACAAGAAATTAGGAAATTAAGATGTGCGCAGTGACCAAAGTAGCTAAAGCTTCTGGGCTGGTCACTGCCATGTTAAGCTAGCTGACATATACAATAAGCGTAGTGAAAAATAATTATACCAAGAGAAAAGGTGCGAAAGTAACAATATTGACGTGTATTAAACAAAAAGAAAACAACAAAAACCAAAAAAACGACGACAACAAAATATGGCTAAAAGTGGTTAAACTAAAGTAAACTAAATTTATATTCTAGGAAACAGATTGCGAATTCAGCAGATATAACTTGAAGTGTTTAGAGAAGCTCAGGTGGAATAGTCTCCCACATTTTCGACAAAATCAAACAAAAAGTGGAAGCTTAATAGTTATCATTCATTTGTGGCCTTTGACTGGGCTATTGCGTGCAATTTTAACAGAGTTCGTACACCACTGGTCCATCAAAATTCCAGGACCTTTCCAGGACTTTCAAGGACCATATTTACAAAAATCCAGGACCAGTAATAGCCAGGAAAACTGAAACAATCCAAACAAACCAACAAACTATGTAGCATTTTTGCTACGTTTCTGCAAGAGTCTGTTGCTTCTGGTCTATTTCGCTGTCGATTTTAGAAGCTTCTTCAGGCTTTCGTTTTGAGGAACTCCAATGACTTTTTGACTGTGCTACTTAATTACTGACCGGTTTTCGACTGTTTTTTGACCGTTTCTTTAAGAGAAGCAGATGAGCTTGGTGTTTCAGCACTTGCATCACGTACTGAAGGGCTGGAATGTAAGCCACAAGACATCAAAGGACCAGGTTTGTCAGAGCTTGGTGAAGATGCTGCCTTTGAAGACATAAACTGGATAATTGGCACTGACCGCTCAGCTATTAATGCTGCTAATTCTTTGTGCTTACTCCGTCTCCTGTGACGTTTGCAGGGCTGTCAACCCCCCACGTCTTCAAATATTGAGAATTGATAACAAAGGGATGATACATGACATCATAACGAATGGCGCATGACGTCATTTTTGCAAAAGATACTGTTGACTCCGATCGCCCGAATTTATGATGACACAAAACGCGCGAAAAAGATTTTGTTGCACAACATTTGACTTGATCGGTTTACTTCCCACCAATCACATTATTGCTTATAGTATAATAGCATACCGGAAATTACAAGGAAACGCTTGACGTTAACAGTATAAAAATAACTCAAACAACGCAAAATATTTGAAATTTTATTGTCGGAAAGTCGACTCTACAAGAAATGGCAAAATTCGACGATTATCGGGGAGGATTTCATACTCTAACCTGGAGACTGGAAGATACGGTCCAAAATCTGGTGTCTCCCGGATTATCCGGGAGAGTTGACAGTACTGCTTCTGAGGGCGGATTCCCCCATGTTTGAGCAGTCCAATGATTTTTGGCACAAGCGACAACGTGCTTTGTGTTGAGAGCTTGAGTCTTGTAATATCCAGTCTTTGAATATCACATGAGAAGTCCAGTTTTCTTTGAACGTACACTTCCCAGGCATTGTTCATTCAGCTTAATCACAAGGGCTGGAAACAATACTTTTCAGTACGTTTTGACATGATTTAAAACAGAACGAAACAACGGCGCCATTCTCATCCAGATACGAACAACAAAATTTTCGAACATGGGGAGCCCGTAAAACCGCAGGGGTAGCTAGAGCCCAGACTCTGAACTGTCAGGTTTTGGGATTAACGACAGGTACGATTTTGCAAGATTGTAGATGTTCATTTGTCGCCCACAAAAAACTTGAAAATGTGAGCGAAGAAAATGAAAAGAAACTTATTCACTGTCCTAGGAAAAGTCTAATTTTCCAGGACTTTCAAGGACCGACACATATTTTCCAGGTTTTCCAGGCCTGGATTTTGAAATTTTAAATTTCCATGACTTTCCAGGTTTTCCAGGACCCAAACGAACCCTCTTTTAAGAGTTAAACAGAGATGTTAGTTTCGTTACGCTCTTTCTTTTAGGTGGTTAACTCTCTCTGATACACTCCCCTTCTTCTATGGAACCTCAACCCAAACAGCAATATTTTAAGAGAGACCCTCTTCTCATTCCTTGTCTTCTTTTCATGCTTAGGAACAGTCTACGCTTCTGAAGCAATTCATAAATGCAGTATTTTTCTCTTTTGAGTACAAACATAGACAATTTCACGTAACAACATGTAGCCTTAGTTTTTCTTAATGCTCTCTATTTCCTATAAAAAACCCTCTCTGTCACGTTCATTTTATGTCAAGAGCTAAAAATATAGATTTGGCTAGGGCTAAAAGCGAAGCTCCCATTAATATATTTATTATTTAAATCAAACAATAAACTTGTATTCCACAAATTAGTTAACTTTAGAGCACATCCACGTGACTTTTGAGGTAAAGGCTAAGTGATTTTCAGTCCAAGAGTCAGTGAACCCGGGGGGAGGGGTACTCCCATATACGGGCTATATAGGTATGTGCCGCAGAATAGAGTACCGAAGTGTGACGTCATAGAAAATGAAATTTGTGAAATTATGGGATTTGTTAAGGTATTCTGAAAGAACAACATCCAAGACGCCTACTCACCAAAAATTAGCAATTTGGGGCAGATTGTCTCTGAGATATTAGCCCAGTTATGCTCCGATGACTCCATACAAATCCTTCTAAATCTTACCTGGTTCCTAATCCTATGAACCAAGCCAAATTTAGAAGGATTTGTATGGAAACGTCACAGCATAACTCTTCAAGCCACATTATTAATTATTAATATGACTGTTGTTCATTTAATTAACAGAACTCTCACAACAAAACTTAGCTTAATGAAATAACAAGTGACAAAAAAGTAATGTTTAGTCGCGATCAAAGTTCAATACGAATAGAGTTGGTAGAGACACTCTTGTACGAATAATCCTGGCTGTAATCTGTTGTAATAAACAGACAGACTACACAGGAATGTTGCATTTTCGATTTCCAGCACATGTGGTATAAAACTTGGGTATAAAAAATTGAAGGCCAACGTAACAATGTATATAAAATTAAAAGTCCATAGGGGTCTTGTAAAACTGTCCAGATAAAAAGACCAAATGGTTTTGTCATTAACAATAAACAAACCAATTGAAACGTGCTTTCCTGGTTTCCTGATTTTTGTGTTGCACTTTTCAGCGAGAGCGATCTCACAGAAGAAACCATGACTACGAACGATCTGAGCTAAATCTTCGGCCTCTCTCTTTTCTGTAACAATCGTGACCTTAAGTGGGATGTTCCTTAGCGTCATCGTCCTTTTGGGTCATTGCATTGGCTTCCAGTTGCGACACTGTAAGGTAGGCGTTGCAAATAATTTATTAATTATACAGGAGTTCTTTACTTATGTTTATGAAACAAAGTATATGTAAACGGGACAATTCCCTGTATTGTTTGATCAAGATACTTACCACTGAAATCTTTTGAATGACCACAACAGGTCGACCAGGTCGCGCTCTAGATGACCTAGTTGTCCGTGATCGTTCATGGCCAAAAATTGCTCTCCAATTTCGATTTGAAAAGTGCATTCATGGTAGCCTTAAGCCTCACAATGGATTTCAACTGTGTAGAAAGCATCGTTTGTGAGAGATCCGGAATCTGACATCATTATACAACTTGCACAACCCCCGGATACAACCAAAAAGGGATATGCTTTGAATCAAGACCCCCAGTTTTCGCCAGAGATAAAGGTTAATGTATTCACAGAGAGTTAATTTTTCCTTTTTTATGTCATGCACTGCCACAGGGAGCAGGGGAGCCAGATTTGAGCTTTGCGAATATTAAATATTCGATGTTAAACGTGGTCTTACGTTGTCCAGTCTTTTCGTTTAGGCGTTCGTGACGCTTAAGCCCACTGGGTAAAGCATTCCATTCATCACTCAAATCTACTAGGATAGTGTATAAAGCTTAGGACAAAGCTGTAATTCCGACCAAAACAAACTTCGCCAAAGTGTGCAAAGTGCACAATTCTTAACTTGATACCTGCTGGGCTTTAACCGCGGCGTAAACAAAAGATCGGAAAACATCAAACAAGCGCCACGATATAGATCGAATGCCATAAACTGCCGCTTATAAGCCCTGGGCTAATACAAGTTTGTAAGTGGTTTTGGGTGGGCTTATAAGCGGATGAAAAAAAAAAAACGTTTCGAAATGAGCAACAGCACTGTTGATCGACGCGTGATTTTAAATTTATTATTCTTACAATTGAAGCCTTAAAAAGGCAGCAATAAATCGAATTCAGTTAAATTTCAAAACAAAATCAAAACTGTAACAACACGAACGTAACTGGAACCCAACAAAACGAAAGTTCAGAGCTCATCCCCGCCATCATTAGATTAAGTTTTAATGTCTAGTTCACAGCTGAGAAGCTTCTCGTACTTGTAAAATGACGGTTTAATTTCTAGTATACTGAGTGGTGTGGCCTCCTTTAAACTCATCATCTTCATTATTATCATAAACATCATCGTCTGAGTCATCACTCTCAAGATGAAACTCCACAAGGTCTTCATCAGCTGATTGCATCTTGTAATCATCTTCCGATCCACTAAGATCAAGAGAAATTCCGCATTTCTTAAAGCTTCTTATGATGGCGTCTTTGCTCTGGTTTACTTCTGGCCACGCTTTACCCACCCACTTGGTTAGAAGAACTCGCCTGTCTGATGCAGTCAATTTGCCTTCAGTGTACAACTGCAAGTTTTCACTCATGTGAACTCATGTTGGCGCCTTACTGCCTCTATAAAAGGTTTGTTAATGCAGACATCTAAGGGTTGAATTCGACTTGTGCAGCCTGGCGGAACATTGACTAGTTCAGTCTTGTAATTACACAAGGCAATTTTTACAGCATTGGTCTGCTGAGCGGCATGGACATTAGCCCAGTCACTCGCCACCCACTTCTTCATAATTGCCTTGTCACACCATCCTTTTTCTTGAAACATAATGCAAACCCTTTTATCCCAGCCATCTCTCTCAGTCTTGGAAATTCTCTTCCCTTGTCCTCGAAATATTATGGTTGGCCATAATATGTGCTGGACCAAACTTCTTTTGATCCAGCATTATCCTATCTCTTACCATCATCTAAGACAAATGGCAAAGGAGTTTGGTCCATATTGGCAATGTCAGCAACTTGGAAATTACCACGTCTTCTTACTCTCAGCAGTTTGGCGTGAAACTTGGAAATAGTCGCACTCAAGTTGACAGGAGCATGCTGTGCAGCTTGGGTGGTTTTGCGTAGACTTATGTTCTTTTTTTTGCAAAATCGTCTGAACCACTTATCAGAATATTTGAAATCTTTGACATCCAGATAGAGCTCATTCATCAATTGCTTTGCTCGAGTGTCAAACCACCATCTTTTGACTTTTCGTCCTTCCTTTCTCAGGTCTAAAAATTCTTTGTATAGCTTATCTTCCATGAAAGGATATCTCTTATTACATCCCTGACCAACCGCTTTGGATCTGCTCTTCCGCTTCGTTATTTTTTTCTCTTTCTGAACCCACAAACGCACTTGTTGACAATCAACTGCAAATTTACTTGCGGTCCGAGAAATGTTTTTTCCGTCTTGGTAAAACCTTTAATGACTCTCAGCTTGAATTCACGATCAAACGCACCCCGTGTCTGTGACGACTTTTAACTGGTATTGCTCTTAGATGGCTGCTCATTATTTTTAACTACTTCAATGTCTGTGTCTTCAATTTGAATCTCTTCTGCCATCATGGTGGCCTCTACACAATCTCCACCATCTGCCATACTCATAATGTGACCTACAGTATGGTATACGAGCATAAACGCATTGGTATGTATACCTGTCAAACTTTGGACTAAATCTAATCAGGTGCTACCGTGTCATACACATGAATCGCATCTCAGTTCAAGGGGAAAGCAATTCCAAGTCCTGTTAGGGATTCATTTGTAACAATTTGCTCTAAATGACCAAACCAACTACCGTAACTACACTGAATGGCACGAGTCTCTGTCACAACGAACTTTGCAACTTTCACATAAAGTTCAGCCTGAAATTCACAACTTCATTTCAAAGTTCACGATTTGAATGACAACTACGTAGTGAAATTGCTCGCTTCGTAGCGAACTTTGGGAATTTCAAACAAACTTCGGAAACAGTTTGTCAAAAGTTTTGTGAAACGCACTGTAACACTACAGGAGAACAATGAACAGTTACTTCAAAGCATTTGGCGAAAATAAAGATATTAAGATTGTTAATAATGAAATGGTAATAAAGTTATTGTTCTGTAATCTTTTCCAGTTATTTGTTGAAGCAATAGTGTTCTCTGAGAGTGCTTAATATTAATAAAACAAGAAAAACTGGAGGGGGGCTTATATCCGGATGGGGTTATAATCAGATGTATTTTTTTGTTTGCATGTAGGTGGACCTATAACCCGGGGGGGCTTATAAGCGGATGAGCTCAAAAACGGCAGTTTACGGTATTTATATTTTAGCTCCTCTGCTCACTGAGGCCAGCAGTACCGTTCTACCGGCAACCCGAAAATAGAGGATTGCTTTCTGCCTAGTGGTTTCTTGGGCCTTGTTCTGCCTCGTTACTTGTCTGAAAGAAATTAGTTCGGCACCTAGCAACAATGCCTCATGTACAACAAACACATTGGCATTGCCTTATCTCTATCGACTTTACTCTGACGAACTATTTAAAAAAACCTTAAGAATTTCGTTTTGTTGTGTTTTGCTAACTAGGACATGAACGATTAAGAAAGATATAATTAATATGTGGTTTACAGGTCTCTATACTATGGGAAAGGACAAGTGGGGTATTGAAAGAGGACACTGCCTTTAGTGTGAAGGCGACGAATATGAAAGTAGTGTGGTACAATGTGACTATTGTGGTCACACACCTATGAGTCATGTTCCCTTTGACCCTAAGAGGCCAAGATATGACGCAACACCAGGTGCGACACCGACCAGAGGTGTGTGTGGAAACAAATAGAGTTTATTTTTCGGTGGTTAAAGAAGATGGACCTCAACCTGTTAGAGAAAGGCTCGACGAGGGATTAGCCAGAGAGGGACCAGAACAACTGACAAATGCAGACGATGCGCCCGCAGCACATCTACCGGGGAGGACAAGCCACGGCGAGGGGTTTGCCGAAAAGGGGGCAGATGCCAGCGGCGCAGAGCCCACAAAAGAAGCCTCTGTCATAGAGGTCGATACAAGTGTTGATGACGAGGTGGGTCCCTTTCAGAGGAAAATCGATGCCATCACAAAAACCAGAAGATTCGTTGTCAGCAAAACTAGCGTAAATCTTTTTCGCATTTTGTAATGTGTGTAGTGTGAAGATGATTGCCAAAAAAGAGCACAAGGGCCAGGATATGTTCCTGATTACCCAGCATATAGCCACTGCAATACATAAAACTAATGAAGCCATTTGTCTCTCATGCAAGAGCGAAATTCCCGCAGCGATTCTCAAAGTACAACGGCAAGTAGAAGACAAGTACCTGCACGTATTTTCCTTCACCAAGGCCTCCATCTTGTGCCGTGCATGTAAGATTAAGTTCTCTGCCATGCACAAAGTTGTGTTAAATAACATCAGGCAGCACGTAGATAGTCGTGGCCACAAGGAAAAGATCGGGAAGACAATGGCAGCAAGTTCAAAGGATATTTCATAATTTTTCACCCGTAAGATTCCAGCTAACAAGGAATGATCATGACCAGCAAAACAGCTGTGCTAGGGATTTTATAAAGATAAGTTATCTTATGTAAATAATGGAGAAACTGTCGAAGTAAATCCCAAAATTCTTTTGCATGACCTAAAACCAGGAGAACATAAAAGGAATGTGTTGTTTTACCTGGAACCTTTCTTTGTTTTAAATGAAACGGGGCATGAGAAGACAACAGGAGTATTTTGAAGTAGTAACTGTTTAAGGGCAGCAGATGAAGGAACATTTCCGGACAATATGTGTTCAGCTTGTTCGAATATACCTAAATTAGAATCATTCAGAACACGAATCCTGCTTAGCATGAATTTCATCAGATTACTTCGAGTCGTTATTACTCCCTCAGTAACCTCTGAATCGACCGGCCGCTAATGCCGTCCAGTGATGTCACTACTCTTTGATCTTTGCTTTAATTCATGCAAAAAGTAAAACACAATTTTCAAGTGGCAAACCGAGAAATATCGTTTGGAAATGTCTGCATGATACAGAAGTGCTTTTTTTTTTCCGATCGTAATTCATGTTTATTGTTCAAACTATCAACTGCATGCAGTACAACTCTGAACCAGTTGTACTAAAATCAAACTCGGTCGCAATCACACAATGAAATAAACACACACACGGAACACTTAGTTCAAAAACACGGATTTGCTTTAATTGAAAAAAAGCTATTTGGTCCTTAACGAAGAAAACAAACAAGGAGACAAGAAAGAAAAGCTAACAGAATCATTACACTTGACAGTAAAAATAGCAAGAAGGTCGAATTATAACATTGATCTCAGAAAACTTCGCGTAAACAAAATCACAGGCCGCCGAAACCACAAAGCGGCTCTAAATGAAAAACCTACCGACTCTCCGCAATGATTCTTCATTCGCAGTACAATTTAGCATTTCAGTTTCGAAGACAAGGGCAATTTTGCTGTTTAAGATAAAGATTAAGCTTGCGTTTTCGGAGGTTCTGCCAGCCGCAATTGGAGGTCTGTTCGTAGTCTTTGCGTACGATTTGTCTTCTTCGGTAATGGTCTTCGTGCTTCCACGTTCAGTAGTTGGATTCGCACGGTCGTTTATTCCATTGATTGCCTCTTGCACAATCTTAGAATTCATTTTCCATTTTCTTAAATTAAATCCTCCCCATTGTGTAAGTGATTTGGACTTCGAACACAGCTCCAACGCCTTCGCTTCGTCTCCTTCGCCGGTAACAAGATCGTCTACATAGAGGGATTTCTTCAAGAGCTCAATGAAATGCGGCTTGAATTCTTCAGACACTTGTGAGTCTAAATGGTGTCGAATCGTTGATGCCAAAATAGCTGGAGATGGTCTGAGTCTAAACACGAGACGGGTGAACCTCAAATGTACAATCTCAGAGTTCAGATCATCAGGATCCTTAAGCCACAAGAATCACAGCATATCTCTATCCCTTTTGTTGATTCCAACCATGAGAAAGGCCTTTTCTATGTCAGCCGTAAGACCAATCTTGTGCCAACGAAAGTTAACCAGGGTGTCAAATAACTGTGGGGTATAATTTGGCCCTGTTTCAAGACAATCGTTTGAGGAGTGAGTACGTTCGCGGGGCTTGGCTGAACCATCATACACAATCCTTTGTTTGGTTGTTTCGCGGTCTCTCCGTATCACGGCGTGGTGTGGAAGGTAGTGTACGTCTTCTTCCTCACTGTCCTTATCCGCAGCGACCCTTTCCACGATTCCCTTGCTCAATTGCTCTTCAATAATTTGATTATATTCGCGAATCAGTTCCGGTTCCTTTAAAAATTTTTGTTGCAGTGATTTAAGGCGGTTGACACATAGTTCATAGTCACTGGATATTGCTGGATGATTATCATGCCAAGGCAACGGCACCTCGTAACGTCCATTAAAATGGACCTGTATGGTGGCCGAGAACTGCCACTGAGTCTTCGGCACATTTTTCTTTTTTTTTCTTTATTATAAGTAGATTGAATGTAAAACAAAATGAAAATAACATTTAAATCAAATAAAAATGCAATAAAACGTAAAACAAAATGCAAGTAAAATCTCAATCAAAATACAAATGCAATTAAATTTAAAATGCAAAGTTAACTCCATTCAGATTAAAATTGACTGCACTTTAAAAGAGAATGCAAAACAATATAAGTAGAAGTCAAAGTCAATTAAAATTCAATAAATTTTGAAAAGAGAATGGAAAACGAAGTTAGTGGCAGTGCTCGGCCATGCGAAGATTTACTTTCGTTTGAAGTAAAATTGAAAGTAAATTTTTCGCATGGCCGAGCGCTGCCACTGCCAGACCCGCCCCAGGCCTCCAAACCAATGACTCCCATAAAGCCATTCGCGGTTTGGTTTGTATCCGCCATTTTGTTCCATGACAACAAACATGGCTGACTCTACTTGGAAAGAGGATGATAAGTTAAAAGAAGCCATGACACAGCTTGTTCAGCAAGGACTCCAAAGGATCGAGGCGCTGGACTTCCTTAAACGTGACTTCCCACAGTATCCTTGGAGCATGAGAACCCTTGACAGGCGACTTCGTCACTTTGACATTTTCTACAACGACAAGAGTGTTGAAGTCGAAGACGTACAGACAGCGGTGGGAAACGAACTGAAAGGCCCTGGTAAGCTTTTAGGTTACCGGGCTATGCACAGAAAACTCCGCCAAGAGTATGGCATAAATGTAACCAGAGACCAAGTTTACAATGTCATGACGGAATTGGACCCAGAGGGTCTTGAAGCACGCGGCGGTATTGGGGCGAAGAAAAAAAGACAGAAAGGAAATTTTACTACAAGGGGATCAAACTGGGTTCACTCGTTAGACGGCCACGATAAACTTATGGGATACCAACATTTGACATTCCCATTGGCTATCTATGGCTGCCTTGACACAGCAAGTAGAAAACTACTTTGGTTACGAGTCTGGAAATCGAACTTTTACCCCAAAGTGATTGGACGGTGGTATTTCGATTATCTTTACGAGACAAGAGTGATGGCTGCAATGCTGAGGGTAGACAGGGGCACAGAAACTGGGGTAATGGCTACATTGCATTTCTTTTTACGAAGACATCATCACATGGACCCAAGTGACTCTGTTGTTTATGGACCTTCAACTGAAAACCAGGTAGCTTAGTTACTATACAAGTTCTTACAATATACATGGAGCCATTTTTAACGTTTAGCTTTGAAATGAGTTCTTGTGAGGGGGCGATAATTTTGCTCAGTCCGTTGATAATGCTATCCTGTTGGGGTAGAGAGGGGAGGGATTATCATCTACTATACTGCTTATAATTCTAGAGGAGACGACAGATGCTAAGTCATTACAATGTCATTTCAGGTATAGATTGCATGCACAGATTATAAGGCCTGGTTTATGCAAAAAAGGTCATTTTTGAATTGCTATTTTGGAAACTATTTACAGCTATAATAAAGTGAATTATAGTGTATTATCGTTTGTCTCACAGTGTACAGTGTAGTCACTTGAAGGAAGTAGAACGTAACGCTTCCACTGTAAAAATTGTAAAACACGGTTGCACCACACGGTGGCTTCTGTAGTTATGCAGTCTTCAGAGCCATGTTGTAATATATTAACTAAATTCTCAGGTTATTGCTGGGAACATTCCATGCCAACATAATTGTGTTCACCTCTCACCTTGTTTGTAATTCAATCCTAGATTGAGAGATGGTGGAGAGAGCTACACGAGCGTATGGAGAAATACTATAAAGGTCATTTGTGTTGGCTCAAGGACCAAGGCCATTATCATCCACATGATGACAAAGACAGGTTGATTCACTATGCATTTCCTCAGTGTATCATTCACAGTGAAACCTGTATAAAGGGGACCTTATTAAGCGAGCACCCTGTGTTAAGCGGACACTGGAGCATTCCCCGAAGGTGTCCGCTTAATACAGGTTGCACTGTGTTTATACACCTTGGAGATTGGGCTCCATGTAACCTCCCTACCTTTTTCCTGGGGTCTCTTCTCTCTCACTCCAGGAGGGTGTGGGAAGATTAGAGACCCTGGTAATGAGGTTGCTAACTTCCTGTGCTTTTTGTACCTGGTAACCATCAATGCAACTCAATATTATGATTGAACTAAAAAAAGAATTATAAAAAAACAAGCCAGTTCTAATGCATGTAAATTAGGTTTTGTCTCTGGAAAGCCAAGGTTCAGTGTCAAGACATATGGAATATTATTTGTGGCGTGAATGGTTGGGAGATGTTATGTTTTTTTTTTTTCAATTAGCCAGACATAAAACAACCAGGGTTGTAACTCTGCAACATTTTAATTCTGTTGTGTTCCTCTCCAATCGTATAGGATGCTTCTGGCGTTCATCATGATACCGCTAATACAGAAAGATCTAGATGTCTTTAGAGAGTCGGTTTGGAACACTCATAGGATACGTGCACAGAAGGACACGATTCTTCCAGATGGCATTCCAAACCACATGTATAGTTTCCCTGAACAGTATGGCCTGGAAGAATGTGGTTTGTTTGGAACACCTGATACCATTTCAGACTTGGCATTTTTCTCGTTTTGGTAATTTTCTCTTTAACTTTTCATTTGGATTAGATTACAGGTCTCCCAGTTACAGAGGAACAGCTCAAGGAGGCAGCTACTCAGTCTGGAGTGCTGACTGTTCCTGATGATTTTCTGCAGCCTGAATTTAGAGCAGAATGCGAACGTGTCTTACCAGATAGTGAAACGATTAGACCCCATGAATGCAGGGATGCATACATTTACTTAAAAAATAACTTCCAGCTGTGACTGTCGGTATTGTAGGCACTAGTGGTCCTTAGGTTGCACTAAGCTTGTGATGGGACAGCTGGGGGATGCTCCTTCTAGTCAATAAAGTTACATAGTGTGCATAAGTTCAAGATAGATGTGACAAAAATTATTTCTGGTAAAGAAAACAATCTCTGAAACATTTTTTGTACATTGTTTTTTTTATTGACTAACAACAACTGAAAATATTATGTCATATAACGTTTCAATCATTAAACTTTATAATGTTTCACTTTTATTAATTTCTTGTAACATGGAATCAGCAAAAACGAAATTCCATAGTGGTGAAAGACCCACATTTAGGACTATTGGTACTTTCTAGAACTGTAACACTATAAAAGTAACACGTTTATATTTATAATATGAAGTTGGAACAAGTAAATTTTGTAATTTTTGTAATTATTGATGAACTATGGCAATAATGTGAACACTTCTTCAAGTTTGCCAGTGAAAACAAAAGTTTGAGTTGCAGAGTGATGGTTACAGCTTACATCTAACGGCAAATATGTCAACTCCATGCTGTCCTACAAAGGGCAAACACAACAGCATTCCTCATTAAAAAACAACAGTATACACAGAAAAGGGGAAGGGGTGGAAGTAGCTTATGTGGTAAACATATAGCACATGTAAAAACAGCAAAACATATCAGAAATTAACTAACTTGGTTTAAGTTTCAGCTTTAGAAGCTTGCAGTAGGAGTTGCACTGATGAACCTCAAAAAATGACTCAATTGCTCTTCCAGCCAAGTTGCCAGTACAGAACTGATAACCCCCATCCTCATTTTGTATCTCAGCTGAGGCTATTTCAGGATCGTACAAGGTATATCCTGACCCTTGGAAGTCTAAAACCATAACTTTGCCTTCTGATTTCTCATACGTAAAATGAGAAAACGCCTGTGCCTTCTTACATAGCATGGTATCTTCTTCACAGACAATTCCATTGTTGTTTATAAACTTTGCAAAGTCTCCAGGGATGAACTCCTCAACTGTTAACAGCTCCCCGTCCTCTGTTTTCCCCATGTACACAGACTTGTATTCAAACGAAACTCCATATTCGTCAAGCTTGTCCTTTGCAATTGTTTCCTTCAGCTGCGATGCAAAGGTTCTTGCTAGATATTGCATCTGTACTGACTTTCTAGTATGTTCTTCTGTGGTCTGTCCTGTACCTTTAATCAGTTGAACAGCACTCTCCAGATAACTCTTAACAACCCATGTTCCTTTATTAAAGCCTTCTGTAATGCTTGTGGCTTTAAATGCCTTTCGGAAACCTCCAGCTGCAAACTCTTTCTCTTCTATGACAAATTCAGCTTGGAGTGGCACTGATGACCATTCCATGTGAGCAAAGTCAAATTTGTAGATCAGGATTTTCTTGGCTTTGTAATCAACTACCCTTCCAAGCCTAAGTATGTCCTTGATAGAAAGGCTCTTTGGGTAAAATTTACTCGTTGCAGGTGAAGGCTTCACTGGGCTTGGATGGGACGCAGGCCTTTTCTGTGGAACTTCGTATCTTGCATTCTTTTCCTGTGGACCAAGACAAAAAATATTGAACAAAAGGAAGAACTTGCAACCATGTTAAACTGCTATCTTGAACACTGATAAAACAAAAATTGATATAACATTTTGCCAGACTTTTAAGTTCTATAATTATCGACAATGGGGGGTGAGTATTTAATCAGGGGTTCCAGACAAACACAGAGAAACTGATGAAAGCACAAGACTGAGGGCCAAGTGCTCACTTTTGAAAAATAATTAGTATTAACTATTGGTATTGGGTATCAAGATCCGTCCACCTCACCTAAATAAATCTTATTGACTGCTGACCCAGGGGCAGATCTAGGGGGAGGGTGCAGGGGGTGAACACCCCCTCCCCCAACCCCCTGAGATGAAGCCTCTTCATATTCGCTTTTAAAATTTCTTTACATCACCAGTCAGTTACACCATTTCTTATTGGTGTATCCCCTCCTAAGGAAAATCCTGGATCCGCCCCTGTGACCTTACAAATTATTAATGAGTTTAAGAATGCATGCTGGTTTGTAACCTTGTAGTGGAATGTAGAAAACTATAGATTGTTATGAATCAGGGAACAAAAGTTTTCTAATTCTATCCTCCTGGGACTTCATAGTATCAAATAGTACCAATAATCTAATGTGCTGGAAGCAACAGCTGGATGCAGATTTGGTTTAATTTTGCAATTAAAACGTTTTCTAAACTTTAATACAAACAGTGGCTTTGCAAAAAGTCACTCCCCACGGATATTTCTATACACCACGAGTAAACCGGTGAGTAAACAAAACGCTTCCGCGAAGATTATTTTACTGTGACTAAAACCTCAACTACCTAAAATGTCCTTATCAGAATTCCTAGAAGAAAGGTCTTGAGTTCATAATCCAAATCCAAAGTGCAAATAAAACTCGTGATTCATTTTGATTATTACGGGTTTATTGTGCTATTACCTTGCATTCCAAGGATCCATCCTGATCGGAAACGACCTCCACTCCTTCGCGTTTTATAAACCGTATATAGAACACTTTTCGGTTTGGAATATGGGCCATCTCTTCGCAAGATGGCCCGCGCTCTCGAGCCAGTACGTCACAGATAAGATTATTTTCGATCTGAGGCCTGAAGTGCTTCTTGCAGGTGTCTTTGATGTTCGCAATCGTTATCTCTTCGTGCTCAAAAGGCACGTATTTCTGGGGCCCTATCCTAGTGTATTTCTGCTGTTTGCCTGATACATCTGCACTCATTCTCTGCACTACTATTTCTTCCGCCACAGTGCTTTCCTCTCCTGTTTTCTTGCCTTTTCTCTTAGCCTTCTGAATGGCGGCATACCGCCTCCACTCCGCCATGTTGACGACTCACACAAAACGCGCGCATGGCTTTTTGGGAGTCATTGGTTTGGAGGCCTGGGGCGGGTCTGGCAGTGGCAGCGCTCGGCCACGCGAATAATTTACTTTCAATTTTACTTCAAACGAAAGTAAATCTTCGCATGGCCGAGCACTGCCACTAACTTCGTTTTCCATTCTCTTTTCAAAATTTATTGAATTTTAATTGACTTTGACTTCTACTTATATTCTGTTTTGCATTCTCTTTTAAAGTGCAGTCAATTTTAATCTGAATGGAGTTAACTTTGCATTTTAAATTTAATTGCATTTGTATTTTGATTGAGATTTTACTGGCATTTTGTTTTACATTTTATTGTATTTTTATTTGATTTAAATGTTATTTTCATTTTGTTTTACATTCAATCTACTTATAATAGAGAAAAAAAAGAAAAAATGTGCCGAAGACTCAGTGGCAGTTCTCGGCCACCATAGACCTGCTCATTAAAACCATCATGCGACTCCATGATTTCTGAAACTTCCTTGATTCCAATTGACTCTGTCTCCCAGAACTGTTTTAAAGTATCAACAAGGGCATCTTGGGTGTAATCAAACAAGCTGTTGCTTTTTCCGGCTGTAGTGAGGTTTGTCATGGTTGTTTCTTGATTGATAACGGATTCTGTTGGGCCTGACAATAACCAACCAAATTTGCTATTGACTGCAGTAGGACCAAGGTCTCCTCGAACGATTTCACTTGTAACAAAATCCCAATAGTAGTCAGATCCGATGAGAACGTCTATTGAATCTTCGGAATTGGATTAATCAGCCAATTTGAGTCCATGTAAATGTGGGTAATTGTTCGCATCTACATGTGATGGAATAATAATAATGATATTAATAATTGCGCAGTCTAGCATGCGATAAAGATATGATCGAATGCGCATTACAACACTAAAATCTTAAAGTAATAACTGGCTAATCCAAATAATGATAATAACAATAATTATCATTTACAATTTTCAGAAAACAATAAAAGTAAAATATGGGTCAATAAAAGGACTAATAAAAAGCTAATTTAAAAAAATGTGTCTTTAGTAAAACTTTAAAAATGTTCAATGATTGACATTGCCTTATTTCTAGAGGGAGTCGGTTCCATACTTTGGGTGCAGCATTTTCAAACGCCCTATCCCCGAGTGTCTTTTTTGTTCTAGAGGTATTGTCCATTAGGAGTATGCCCCGGTGTGATCTCAACTGATACCGCAAGCCCTCTTTGATTTTTATCAAGTCTAAAAGATATTGTGGTGCAACGCCGTAGATACATTTGTGAACTAGCATTGCTATCTTGAATTCTATTCTGTGGGTAACCGGAAGCCAGTGCGGGTTGATCAGGGATTTTTTTTGGTTTTTTTTTTGTTTTTTTTTTTGTTTTTTTTTTATTAACAGAGATCTTTATTACCACTACATCACTTACAACACTTTCACTACAAAATTTAAGGTTACAAAAAATTACAATTAAGAATTAAGATTCCAACGATTAATACAACATACACTGCAACCAGGCTTGCTTCACGCATACGTAGATTAGATTATAATCATTTACAGTAAGGAGAGGAGAGGCTTCCATTGTGAAAGAAATTTTGCTTTTTGTCCTTTGGAATAAAAAATCGATCTTTGTACAATTAACTTGTCTTTAACGAATTCAAGAAAGTGATCAAAGCTTGGGGGTTTAATTTCGCTCCTTTGCAGGAAGATATGTCTCTTGCCAAGAAGGATATAATAGTTAAGGATTTGCCTTTTAGGATCTTCGGGATTATAGCCATACATTATACTTAAGTCATCAAATAGCAAACATTCACCACTGTGAGTTTTCCACCAGCTAATTACTTCAAACCAAAACTTTTGAATTACTATACAGTTAACTAGCATATGGGAGAGCGTTTCTAGGGAATCACAATGTATGCAGAGAGGAGAGTTTACGATTTTCATTCTGTGTAACAGAACCCCATGTGGAAGAATATTATGAACAATCTTATATTGAAATATGCTTAATTTTGTTTCTTTAGTTATTTTAAATGGAAGCATATAAATAGAACTAAGTTTGGAACTGTCCAATCCTTGCCTGCATAGTCGAAGGCTAGCCAACGGTTCTACAAATTTCCTTTGAATAAGTATATTGCGAACCTTCTTGCTAGTAACCACGTTAATTTCCTTAGTTGTATTTTGTTCCATATCTTGATTGTTCATGATAAATCCCGGTCTCAAAGCGCACTTCCATCTATAAGGTATAGCTGATATTAAACCAAATAACTTAGTAAAAGGCGCCTTGAGGCCAGTTTTTAAAAGAAACTTATTAAGTGTGAGGAATCTGTTTTTTTCATCTAGTAGGTCTTTAATTCTAAGTATACCAGCTTCATGCCATTCTTTCCAATATACTGATTTACCGTCTATTAAAATATGCTTATTATTCCATAAGATTACATTCTCAACACAGATTTCATTGTCCGAAGTTTGCTCTCGGACTTCCGCCCAGGTGTTAAGAACATCAGCGTAAAAGATTGGTAAGTTGTTTAGGCCTAGAAATTTTACATCATAATCACAATCAAAAATAAATGGCCCTCCAACATTTTTCAAATAAAATAAAGGAATTAACATCCACTGATCCTCTACACCATTCTTCATTCTTTGAACCCAAGCACTTTGTAACGACTTGGATATAGTCTCAAATTCTGGTAAATCCAGCCCTCCTCTTTCTTTTGGACCTATAAGAGTATCCCTTTTTATCTTTGGTTTCTTGTTATTCCAGACAAAATCTGTAATCAATCTATTAGTGATATCTATATAATGAGGCGGTGTATGTATGCACGAACTTACAAAGATAAGTTTCGATAGCCCTAATGTTTTGGCGATTGTTATCTTGCCATAAAGTGAGAGATCTCTTTGAGACCATATATTAAACAGCTTTTGAATTTTACATATCTTTTGTGAAAAATTTTCCTGTTCGCAAAGTTTTAGATTGTAAGAGAATGATATCCCTAAGGCGGAGATAGGCCTTTGTGGCCACTGAACTCCAAATAGTGTATCAGTCCTATTTGGGTTTTTTCCAAGCCACATTGCTTCAGATTTACTTTGGTTAAGCTTTAAACCGCTGCAATCTTTAAATAGGTCTAATAACTCTAACAGTTTCCCAAGCGACTCTTTATCTTTGCAAAAGGAGGTGGTGTCATCGGCATATTGAGATAATTTTATTTCTTTGTTTAGGACTCGAATTCCCTTTATATGTTCATCAGCTCTTATTGAGCAAGACAGTAATTCTGCGGCTAAAATGAACAACAAGCCGGACAAAGGGCAGCCTTGTCTTACTCCTCTCTTTAAAGTAAATGACTCGGAGGCGAAGCCGTTGTTTATTATGCAGCTAGAAATGTTTGTGTACAGAGTTTTCACCCAAGTCTTAAAGTCGGGTCCAAATTGAAAGGTATCTAGAGCTTTAAATAGGTACTCCCATTCTAAACTATCGAATGCTTTTTCAAAATCGATGAATAAAGCAATTCCCTCTATGTCCTGGTCAACGGTGAAATTGAGGATGTCGCTTATAAGTCTGATGTTTTCACCGATAAATCTTCCCTCTACGTAACCAGTTTGTGTGTTATTTATAACTGCCGATAGAACCTTTTTTAGTCTGAGAGCTAAAGCTTTAGAGGCAATCTTATAATCCACATTTAAAAGTGAAATAGGTCTCCAATTTTTAAGATACAATAAATTTTTGTTCTTTTTTGGAATAAGACGTATGATGCTTTGTCTTTGAGAAATTGACAGCTCACCTTTATGGAATCCATAATTAAAACTGTTTACCATTATCTTGCCTAATTGACTCCAGAAGAAGCTGTAAAATTCGGCAGTAAAACCGTCATTGCCAGGGGATTTGTTTTTTTGGAAACATTTTAAAGCATTCCAGCACTCATCCTCCGTCAGCAAGCCTTCGCAGTTCTTTCTTTGTTCATCATTCAGCTTTTCTACCTTGTCATTATCGAAGAACACTTTGAATTTAGGATCGTTTATTTGAGGATTTTGCGAGGAATATAAGGATTGATAAAATCTTTTTTGTTCTTTTAGGATTTCCTTTGGGTCCGTGATACTGCTTCCGTTTTCTTGTATAAGGCTGGTAATGCATTTATTTTCATAATTTCGTCTCTCAAGATTAAGAAAATATTTCGAACTTCGTTCGCCGAACTCATGCCAACGGGCCTTGGAGCGCACACATGCTCCTCTTGCCCGGTCGTAGGAAATCTTATCCAATTCGTTCTTAACTTTAATGTATCTCTGGACGGCTTCTGCTGATGGGCAGTTTTCACCCATATTTCCCAGTCTTGAGACTTCCTGTACGAGATCTTTTTCATAATCTTTTTTCATTTTAGCTTTTTGTTTTGAATAACTAATTGTGAACGCCCTTATTTCCATTTTAATCAACTCCCATAAGAGTCCGTGATCTTCAAGATCCTGATACTTGTTTATAAAGTGCGGAATTTTAAACATTAATTTTTCTGCATATTCATCATCTTCTAAGAGGGAGGAATTGAATTTCCAGAATCCAGGACCTCTTGGGTATTTCTCATTAATTGGCAATTCCAACGTCACTAAAGAGTGATCGCAATGTGCAGCGTGCTTGATTTCACATTTCTGCACGGGGGAATTTTGTAATAGTTGACGGGCTATTAGCCAATAATCTAATCTGCATTTTATTTTCAAGTCAGATGTTCGCCAAGTAAATTGTTTTTCTTCTGGATGTAGCGTTCTCCATACGTCGTCTAAATCTAAAATACACATCAGTTGCTCGATCTCGCTGGCGACATTCCTTCTTGACGAAACATCACGTCCTCCTTCTTTATCGGTTTTGGAAAGAGGGCAATTAAAATCGCCACCTACTATAATGTTGTCGTTGGGAAACTGTTCAAGTAAAGATCTGAGTTGTTTAAAAAATATAATTTGCGCGTTATCATTATTGGGTGCGTAAATATTGGCACAAATAAATTTCTGATCATCTATAGAAAACTGCAGGATAAGAATCCTGCCGTTTTCACAACAAATTTCATTTTCTACTAGCACTTTGAGTCGAGGATTAAACAGAATTGCTACTCCTTTGCTGTGTTTACTTCCATGACAGAAGTACACTTTACTACCCCACTCGTTACTCCATAATTTTTCTTGGTCAGTAGAGCTATATGTCTCTTGCAAGAAAATTATTGAGTACTTGTTAACGTGCAGTTGCCGAAAAATAGCTCTTCGTTTTCTTGAACTATTTAAACCCCTAACATTTAACGTAATAAAAGTTAACTTATTCATATTAACGAATAAATATCGATATCTTAATAGTTTCACAATACAGAAGCCTTCTTAAGCTAAAGCCTGGAGAAAACATTACATCACTTACAACATAAAAACGAAAATTACCTTTTATGAAACAAATTAAAGGCATTGCCTGTGAAGTTCTTTTAACTCCAACAATGGGTAGAATGTGAGATTAAAGTTGTTGTTGGTCAGTATCACTCCGACGGCGTTGCTAGGTTAACTCTTTGCCTCTTCCATTTCATGGCGTAGTTTTGCTAGTTCTTCTGTTCCTACGATTTTGTGACGGCCATTGGCATCGACATATTTGAGTATTGCAGGATATGCGATGTAGACTTTCCGGTCGTCTCCGAGTTTCTTCTTTAGAAACTTTCTGTAGGGCACGAGCTCTTGCCTCCGCCGTTGGGTTTTTTTGGCGAAATCCTCACTTATACCGATGGCATTTCCGTTTAACGGGTTATCCTTTAGACGAGCGGCGGCATTCCTTAGTACCTTCATCTTATCCGTGTATCGAAGAAAAGCGACGTGCATTGGTCTGGGACCCTTTTCACCAGCAGAAGGCGTTTTGCTTGGCGTGCGGTGTGCCCTCTCCAGCTCAACATGGCCACATAACGTTTCAAGGCCCATATGCTGCGTAATAAAATCCTGTACAAAAGAGATGCAATCTCCTTTTTCGGCTTTCTCTGGTATATTGTAGAAGACTAAGTTGTTCCTTCTTGACCTGTTTTGTAATTCTTCGATTTCATCCTTCAGCGCATCGACAGTGGCGTTATCTGCTTTTGAGTCTAAATCCGTTTTTACCTTCTGCAGTTCTGCTGTCATAGAGTTAAGTCCTCTTTCCATGTCACCAACGGTATTTTCAATCTTCAGCAGTCTTCCGTTTATTTGTTCAAGCACGTCTAGCTTCTTTAGCTTTTCGTGTATGCTTTCCAAGATGGCGGCGCCGGCCTCATGTTTATGTGGTGGCGTTCTTTCATCTTCACTGCTTAAGCATGCCACTTGTCTCGCTCGCTTTTCGTTGGGCATAACGGAAAGGAAAAGCAAAGATTCTCTAAATAGTTTGAGGCTGATTTGGCTAATTTCCTGAAACTGATATAGTGAAACGGCAAGGCAGCGTCGGAGCGACAAAAAAACACGACTACTCCATTTGGCGCCCAGTCCCAGTCCCCGGGTTGATCAGGGATGGTGTGATAGGATCATACCTGGAAGTGGTGAACAAATAGTAGGGAAACTAAGCACACAAACTTTCGATGTTTCTTCGTTGACATCCTCAAGAAACAAGGTTAGAACATCGCATTTCTGTTTTCGAAAGGTTTTTGCTGCAAATGTATTTAGGTGAAGCATTTCCTCTTTCGTGGATTTCAGACCCAGCCTTGACTTGAGGTTATCAGTAACATAAGATCTCTGACTTCCATTGTCAAATAAGATCTTAACTCTTGTTGACTTTGTACTATCTTTATTTCTTGCAATCGCTGAAGCAGTTTGTAGTAAAACTGTGCCCTTTGAGCCAGAACTTGCGGTCGTAGTCGACTGTGGGAGTTGTGAAACTTCTGTTGATTGGGTCACCAGAGTCGAATTTTGGGTTTCTTGTGAATTTTTGTTAGCAGATAAATCGTGCTGCGATTTACGCTGCGTTTTACGTCGACAGACTGATTGATTATGATTTCCATTGCAGCGATGACAGTTCTTTTCACATGACGTGCTCTTATGATCCAGACTTAGACAAACAAAGCATCGGCCATCTCTCATTAGAATCTCAAAATGAGCCCTTTGGTCGGTCACGCTTTCACAAGAGGCTGAAATATGACCACCCTTACAATATGCACATTTCACTTGAATTCCTTTAACAGAGATGTTTGCGTGCCATCTTGAGGATAGTAAAACATAAATCGAGATATAGAGGGGAGTGTGGTGGGGAAGAGGCGGCTTGTTAGAAACAAACACGATCTGTGAAACTGCACTGCGGAACACTCCCAAACTGATGCTTCCCTGTTCCACCTACGTGTTGAGAAAAAAGACGATATCCTGTTGTGAGATAATATCTTTCCCAGTGCGCATGAGTCAGGACAGTACTATATCCCAACTCATACTTACTGTAAAAGATAGGGCTAAACCTGTCGTATGAGGACAAAACCCCGGAATACGTAAGAAGCTAAAGGAACATACAAGCCTCAACAATACCAATACAGGCCTAATCCCATATCCAAACCCTTTGATCCCAACCCTATTCCAGCTACGGATGAGGCAGTGTGGAGATTGTGTTTATTGTGTGTAGTTCGGCTCTGTGAGCGCACACATATTAGTCAACATTTTCTAGGGGACTGGCGTGACTGCAGTGATCGACAAGATCAACATCGCACCGGCAAGTAGAATAATATAACTTTATTTATAGAAGAAAACATCTGACTTGTGCCTAATTCATGCTGTGACGGGCTATGACAATAACCCGGGAATAATCATCAAATCATCAAAGACCACCTGAGAAAAAACACGATAAGCAACTACGTGGGTGAGCAAATTATCAAATGATCTGAAGTAATGACGCGATAGCGTGATCACAAACGTGTTCCGCCTTGCCTGATATGAATGGAACGTGTCCACAATGGGGAATTAATTCCTGAATTCGCCAATGTTACAGCCTAAGAACCTAAACGGACAAGCAGTGTTGGAGAGAAAATGTATATGCATATAATAATAGACCCAAGATGGATCCTCTAACAGGAGGCCCTCTATTAAAGGGTATCCAGCACACGCGGGGTGAAAAAACCCTTGGCTCTGATACAGCGACCGTAACTCATTGTAAATTGTTCACATAGATGGGACATAGCCCGTCACTATCTAACGGGCTCTACCCTATATCGTATGTACGAACAGTAACAAACGGTCTATTTTCTCTTTTAATTGCCAGGATTTATAATTGGTCTCCCAAACAAAACACAGATAACAATGTGACCTAGCCGCCACACATCTTTCTCTGTAGGCTGGTATGCACTGTGAAATTGAACGTATCTCTCTGCCAGTTTTCTGTGTTGGTCGCCCACATAACAACAAAGCCTATTAGTCCGTTGCCGTCAAGGTGTAATATATGCCTTGGACACGCCAGTTTTCTGTGTTGGTCGCACAATTCATAGCAGAGCGCGCCTAATGGCCTTAGGCCAAAGGACGAATAAATGGCCAACAAGGCCTCGCACATAGCCACTCGCCAGTTTTCTGTGTTGGTCGTACAAATCATGATAAAGTTTATGAACAGTTTACAACACGGCATGATGCGATGCAACGCATAGCCACTCACCAGTTTCTTGTGTTGGTCCCACAAGTCAAAACAGGCCTGATGGCATGTCCCCCCTAAGGCCTAAAGAGGGGCCACTCGCCTGTTTTCTGTGTTGGTTGCACAAAAAAAGACGATTTGCACAATAGCAAGCCAAGAGGCCAAACTCCGATAAATATTAGTTAGACATCAGTTTGAGGCGACAATTTTTGACAAATCTAACAGCCGAACGGCCACGAGTACAATCACACATGTACTTGCAAGTTATCTTTGTTGTTCTCATGAGAAAAAAGGCAACTACTCCCCGCTTCTTGAGATTCGCCAGTTGCCTGTGCTAGTCATACAATCTCGAACGAAGTAGCATCTAGGCTAAAGTAAGATGCACAGGCAGGGAACCACTGGACAGGGATTCCCTAATTGGTAACGTGGATGGCATGAAGATAAAAGAAAAATGTGCACGCTAGCACATGTGCACTACCTAAATACAAGGTGCGGTGAAGGTAACACCGAGAGCCGCGAGCCCTGAGAGGATGTGCCTTGTAGCCATATGGCAGAAAAAGAAGCAAGAACAATCAAAGAAACTAACCTGATATGTTGCTTTGGTGGGGCTCACCTGGGTGGCACCCTCGCTCGACGGTTGCGCGGCCGGTGCTGTTGGCTGGTTTGGCACTGAGGGGGCCGAAGAGCCCGGGGCAACTGTGGATGGAGAACTTGTGCTAGTGCTGCCATTACTCCCACTGAAGAGTTCAGCAACATCGGAGCCGGGGGTTTGCGGAGTTTGAGACATTTATCTCAGAGCCCAAATCGTGCGTCTGTCTTCAACGGGGGGTTGAGAAAAAAGACGATACCCTGTTGTGAGATAATATCTTTCCCAGTGCGCATGAGTCAGGACAGGGGAGACTATCAAAAGGAAGGGAGGGGTATCTCAGGCGTGTCTTGGCCAGTCCACATCTTTTGTATAGGACATTCATAATATGGTCAATTGACAGCTGTCAAAACAGGATAGCCACTGACCAGTCTCCCATGACCATATCGCAGGCTCATGTGTCAACTCATCGAGGTGATGTGATTTATTTGGAAGCTGTCCGCTGACCTGTTAATTGTTTTACCAGATTGTGAACGATGTTCAATCTCATACTTTTTAGCTAGTTTGGGAGCACAGGAAAACTGATAATGCACACATATGGGACATCAATGTGTGATCAATTGACAGCTGTCAAAACAGGGTATCCGCTGACCAGTATCACTTGACCGTATTGTGGGCTCAGGCGTCGACCCATCGAGGTTAATGTCTTTTGAAGTTATTTGCTGACACATTTATAGTTTTCAGATGATTGCAGGCTCAAGTTTAATTGTTTTAAAATTGATCTGAAATATGTTGTGTTTATGTGCTGCACAATTAACATTTTGATTTCAAACTGACCTCGGACGCGAAAATCCAGCCAGCTGTTACAGGCAAGGAAGACAGTTGGTTTTACCTTTGCTTACTATGGTCACGTGTTGGTAATGCTTTACGTCCAATTTTTATGCTCTGATTGGTCAAATTCAATCAAGTTCATGCGGAAGATTTATGCAGCAGCTTGAATCTTGTTTACTTTGACAGCTGAGTCAACTTGTGATGTTTTTTCCCTGTCTTTTTACACTGGATGTACAAAATGAAATTCAGCTGCTATCAGGAATGTTCTGTTATTCATGGCTAGTTTGTTTATTGGGTTTTTGGTTGAGAAATACGTCACTTGTCAAAGTCGGAAATCCGATTTCAGATGGCATTGTTTTCGTTTTTCACCTTGCTTGATGTGTAGAGGGTTGAAAAGTCTGAAGCGATACTAGTGGCCTTACTTGATACCTTTCAGGGCTGCATCTCGAATGGTAAGCCTGAGTAATTATTGTATTTGATGTTTGTTTTTTACATCTAATTTAACGAAGTCGAGCGTAGTTTATGCGCCTATTTAGTTTATGCACGTTTGTAAGATTTGAGACAATGATCTGACCGACTTTCAGGTTTACCTAGGTTTGATATGAGCTTACAGAACTTTAAAAAGCCTTTAGACATTTTCTTACCGCAAATAGAAAGAAAATGTTTCAAAGAATATTTAGTTATAATTCTGGCTGTAAAAGAAAGATCAACAGAAAGCTTTGAGCGATTTTCATGGCTCGAGTTTATCTTTGAAAAAGAGCAAACACCAGGAAGCCGGCTTAATACATAAACTTAAGCTTTAAGCTTGAAGACTCAGGATTTTTAGAGACACTTTAAATTGTTGTCTCTGTATATGTTTCACCGAATTGTATTTCGTTTATTGATAGTTAGTAGTCTCTCTTGTAATTTTAATCGCTGTGCTGTTTGTTTTCAGTCGTTCAGTGAACATCGCTTGTAGGAGTACTTGAAATGTTGCGCGTATCAAATGCCCTTGAAGATTAGACATCGATAAAACCATTAAATTAAAAAATAACCTTAATAAATTCTTTGTTATGTTGAATCATAACTCTGTTATTCCGGTATCAGCTCTTCACGTATTGATATCGAGGACTTTGAATTTATACCGCTGCACGAGTACAAGTCTGATAATCGAAAAGTTTCCAGGAAGAAACACATTGTGAACTATAGGCAAAAGCAGTTATTTGTCCCAGAAGGGCACTGTTCTTGCGTTTTATGGGAGACAACTTCATTAGAAGAGGGACAGGATGATCGGGAGAGGTCTGTGGGCAGTGCGTTGTTCGGTGGAGCCTGACACACTGAGCCATCTATGTGGAACTTTGAAATGCTCTCACTATCCTACAATGCTCTGTTTCCAAGGACGATGTTGAAGTGAAGAGCTGTGTAGTGATTACTGCCGAGAAAATAAGGGGATCGACTCTATACCCTTTACAAGGGAGCACAATGGTAAATTTCTTAGACAAACACAATGAGAATTCGAATAATGAGGAATATTCTATTTTTATGTGAGGGGGTCTTAACACAAAAACTATTACCTGCACTTCAGAACTTGTTGAACTCAAGGTATCAAAAACTGGGAAGCCAAAAAGGACTAGAACTGGGAGAAAGTGCACTAATGCAAGCAATGACAAATTTAAAAGTCCTTCATTCAGTGTAGATGTAACTGTTTTTGCTGGATTAGAAGCCAGAGTTTTGGGCCTTAGTCAAATAAATCGACAAACTGGAGCCATTCCATCCGCAAGGACTGGTCATTCACTCACTATGGTGTCTGACCATTATGCTGTGTTGTTTGGTGGGGTAGAAATGGAGCAAAGAGACAATGGAGTGTTTAAGCAGCAGACATGCAAAGATGGTGAATTATATATTCTTGACTTAAAAAGAAAGAACTGGTCTAGTCTTGCTTCAACTAACTTTTTTTATTTTATTTTCTTTGTTGTGTGAATGAGAAAATAATAAAGAGACATCAAAAAGAAATCAAAATATAAATATAAAAAATAAAAATTACTAATCAATAAAATAACAATTATTCGAAAATATATAAAAAGAAAATAAATAAAAATAAAAAACAACAAAATATATAAAAAACAAAGATAACTAATCAACAAAATAAAAATTATTGCAAAAAAAAATATTGATGTACTCTCGCTCTACAGCTTTCTCCCACGGCACACTTGGGCCACCATAGACCTGTCTTTCTTTCTTACCTCAGTGTAGAATTATATCAGAATTTCATCCAAAACTTGTGGGCTGTAGGGTTCCATCTTATCGTCCGTACTGAGTGCAAGACACCATTGTTGCCACACAGTCAGCCATGTTTTTGTTGTTTCTATTGTCTTTTTGCTGGCTGCGGACTCGTTTATTCTGGTTATTTCATTATTTGAGACAACTGAAAACATGGACTGGTCGTCTTTCTCAAGTTGTGGAGATATGCCAGAAACTCTAGGAACTGGAGTGGTTTTTATATGTTGCAGTTGGAATTCTCCACAAATGTGGAGTGGTGTTTCCATTTGTTGCACTGTCACAGACATAGACGATACTTTGGTGGGCTGTGTTTCATCTAACTTGTTGACTTTTCTAGCGACAGACCGTCATTACTTTCTTCAAAAAAATGTGGAAATAGGTCTTAATTGAAATTGTTATTTGCTGCGGTTCTAAGAATAGCAGCAAATTATTGTTTTCACGGTTCCAGCTTATTGACAGCTGTCATGGAGACTCATGTATAAAGGGGCGGGATTTTACTGAGGTGATCATTCTAAGCTGACATCGCTGCCTGAGTTTTGTTTGTCAATGCTTTTTTCGCTTTTCTCGATTTTTATCGCCCTAATCTTTTTGGATTCGAAGCTCAGCAGTCACATTTCTCTATGGATCCTACAATCCAAGCCGAACTGGAACGGCAACAATCAACAATGCTGGAAAACTCTCGTCCATCATGGACAACAAGTTGGAATCTATGAAGAGACAGCTTGAGGAGTCTTCAAACACGCAAATGAGCGAACTAAAGAAAATACGCCTCACTGAACCTCGCATTTTTAAGAAGAAAGGACACGAACAACAGTATAAGCATAACGAACAAGTGAAGTCTGCGGTGAACGAGGCCAAGGACGCCGTTGTGGCGGGAAAGAACGAGACATGCATCGCCAAGCTTAACGAAGGTATTGAACTTATCGATCAGCGCCAAAAGCTAATTCTCATAGCAGACAAATCTGACTACGGCTGGAAAACTGTCGGGGAATACCTTGATGACGAGCTCGCCGACGATGATCAGGACGCCAAGAAAATGAAGAAAGCAGAAAAAGAAGCTCAAAGGAAAATAGCCGAATCTCGCGCCGCCAAAGCCACGAAGGCTGGCCCCTGGTTCAGGAATCCTAGACCACCGGGAAACACAATTGCAAACTCATCGCCGTCATCCAGCCCTTTCTCTCTATCCGCAGGAAACTATTCTCCCCGTTTTTCTTCTTCCACGGGAGGTCCAAGAGGCATAGGCTCATTTCCATTTTCAAGTGGGACGGCTCCAAAACGCGGCACATGCTTTAGTTGCGGTAAACCAGGTCATTGGCGGAATGAATGTCCTCTGTTGGCGGTTGCCGGAGTACAAGAAGGAAAGAAGTTAAGTGCTAATTTTTATGATCTATATGATGTAGAACCCGTGTCAGGGAATTCCGAATTTTCAGAGTTTTTCGATGATCCCATAGATTCATGTATTTTTACAACACCCGCGAAGGGAGATTTTTCCGAGCTGGAATGTGGAAAAGAAAGTGTTCGCGGGAGGTTAAAATCTCATTTTTCAGCATGGGAGGAAATAGGGTCCCCTAGCTCGGTACTGAGTGTTATTACAGAGGGTTACAAATTACCACTGCTTACTATTCCTGAGTCATGCATTTTGGCGAATAACAAGTCCGCCATAGATAATGCTTGTTTTGTCACCAAGGCTTTAGAGGATCTTATAGCTGCCAACTGTATTTCAATTGTCCACAGTCCACCATGGGTAGTGAACCCTTTAACTGTGTCCGTGCGGGCCGAGGGGAAGAAACGCCTTGTGCTCGACTTAAGACACGTAAACCCTCATCTTTTCAAGTACAAATTCAAATGCGAAGATATCAGTACTGCTCAACAATTGTTAGGGGAAGGATATTACTTGTATACATTTGACATCAAAAGTGCTTATCATCATGTTGAAATTTTTGACAGCCATAGGACCTACCTTGGGTTCCAATGGCCATATCAGGGTAAACGAACTTATTTTGTTTTTAACGTACTACCATTCGGTATGTCTACCGCACCTTACATATTCACGAAGGTGTTGAAACCTGTAATTAATTATTGGAGAAGCGCAGGCAGGAGAATTTGCATGTTTTTGGATGACGGCCTAGGTGGCAATTCTTGTAAGGAGTCTGCCTCCACGGATGCCATAGCAGTAAGAGCAGATCTCGCCAAATTAGGCTTCCTTCTTAGTGCAGACAAGTGTGTTTGGAACCCATCCCTTATTCAGACTTGGTTAGGTTATATTCTTAATATGTCTGAAAATCGCTTGTATGTCACCGACACCAGGGTGTCCAATCTCAGGGAATCCATTTCATCTGTTCTCGCAAACCCCCACAAGGTTACGGCCAGACGCTTAGCCGAAGTTACAGGTCGCATAATATCTATGCACAAAGCAATTGGTTCCGCTGTATATTTGTACACTAGGCAAATGTACCTTACCATAGAAACTAGGGACTCTTGGGATTCTTTCATTTCCTGCTCCCCAAGGGTGATAAATGAGCTTCAGTTTTGGCACAATAATGTGAGTCAGCTGAATGGTAGAGACCTTTTTGACAAAACCCAAGTCTTTGATTCTGTTGTTTATTCAGACGCTTCCCAACTTGGGTATGGAGGTTATGTCATTTCCAACAAGCAAAATTTAGTATGCCAGGGACAGTGGTCCCTTGATGAAAAAAGAAAGAGTTCCACCTGGCGAGAGCTCAGAGCTGTATTTTATATGTTATCATCCGTTGGACACATCCTCACAGGACGCAAAGTACAGTGGTACACTGACAATCAAAATGTGACGCGCATAATCGACAGAGGCAGTACTAAACCTGACCTCCAAACATTGGCTGAAGTAATTTGAAATTTGTGCGACAATCACAGGGTTTCAGTCATCCCAGTCTGGGTCCCACGGGATAACAACCAACTTGCTGATTATCTCAGCAAACTCACCGATGTCGATGATTGGGGCATACATTCAGATATCTGTCAGTGGCTTAACACCTTGTGGGGTCCTTTCACAGTTGATAGGTTTGCCACATGGTACAACACTAAATGCATTAGGTTCAATTCCCGCTTCTGGAACCCAGGGTCTGAAGGTGTTGATGCCTTTATTCAAAATTGGCAGGGAGAAAACAATTGGGTGGTACCCCCTCCGAGCCAAATAATCAGGGCATGGCGTCACTTTGAGTTGTGCAAAGCTAAGGGAGTACTCATAATACCCCTTTGGAAAGGGGCTTCGTTCTGGCCCTGCATTTGCCCAGATGGCACCCATCTTTCTAAGTGCGTGATTGACTGGGTTGGAGTACCTGAATTCCATTTAGCTGCTACGACTAAGGGCAGGTCTTACAATTCTTTGTTTCACGGTGAAAAGCTGGAGTTTAAACTTATAGCATTGTATGTTAATTGGCAGTCTGTGCGCAAAGGCCACAGTGATAGGGGGTTTTGTTTGTCAGTGAAAGGTTTGTGTGAACACTGTACCAAAGGTTAAGCTAATATTGATATATATACATAGTATTTCCGCGGGTACTCGTACAGCAGTAAGCCCACAGGTGGATCTTCCTTGCTCACAGGTGGCTTTCTCTTGCCCACAGGTGGCATTTTCTTGCCCATAGGTGGCAATTAAAGAACATACAATTTTATGTTACCCCTCTTCATAGGAAAGGTACCACTTGTTTACAGGTGGCATTGAAGTTAGGAGTCCATGGATGACATCACACCAAGTTGAGAGATGATACGTTATATACTAATATGCTTTAAGCTATTGGTGGCTCTATCTTAACATCATTGTAATACTGGTTAATTGCTTATAGTTTTACACAAATATGTAATGCTATATCACATCACACACAGTCTATTTTCTTTCTTACAGGTCTGAATATTTTCAGCCAAGGTCCATGGAAAGAAATTCAAGACCGTTTAAAGGGTTGCAGCAAACAGCCCTTTCATCCAAAGCCTGTGGAACAGTAGTTAATTATACAAGTTCTTTAAATCGTTGGGTTAAGTTTGCTAATACTAACAAGTTAGTTGTGTTCCCTGTCTCCATGGTTGATGCAGCTCTGTTTTTTAGCCACTTGGCCACCTCTCAGGTATCAGCCTCTGTGATTGAATCTAGTTATTGTGCTTTAAAATGGGCTCATGATTTTGCGGGGGTTCCCAATCCTATGAGTAGCACCTTTGTCAAAAATATGGTGGAAGGGGCCAAGCGTCAAAATGCCAAACCCACTTCGAAGAAATCTCCCATTTCAAAGGAGGCCCTCACACCGTGTTGTATTAAACATGAGCATTCCGATGAATTGCCTATACGTAGGGACATTTCTATGGCCTTACTGTTATTTGCGGGGTTCTTCCGTTTCAGTGAACTAGCAAACCTTACTATCGGTGACATTAGCATAATCGACACTCATTTAACCATCAAAGTGTCCCATAGTAAGACTGATCAATATCGTAAGGGGAATGAAGTGGTGATCAGTAGATCCGGCAAGGTTACCTGTCCTGTGTCAAATCTAGAAAGGTACATGAAATTAACAGGCATCAGTACATCTAAGGTTTCAGATTTTTTGTTCAAACCTATAGTCAAAGTTAGATCCAGATATAAAGTTATAGACAAAGTAAAACCTCTCAGTTATACCCGCGCAAGGGAATCCCTAGTTAAGCTGTTGCGCGAATTTGTGCCCAATACGGCCAACATAAGCCTGCACTCATTCAGATCAGGCGGAGCTACTACAGCAGCCAACGCACAAGTCTTAGACAGATGCTGGAAACGCCATGGTAGATGGTGTTCAGAGACCGTCAAGGACGGTTATGTAGAAGATTCTCTTGATAATCGCTTACTAGTTACCAAATCTCTAGGAATTTGATTTTAGTTACATTTTCACTCCCGTTCTTTGTATTTCTATCCAGTGCAGCAGTCAGTTTTCCTATTTAACACGGAATGATTTCATTGTTTTCACTGTTCACCGTTTCAACAATAGGGAATAGGGAAAACTTGTTATTTGCTGCGGTTCTAAGAATAGCAGCAAATTATTGTTTTCACGGTTCCAGCTTATTGACAGCTGTCATGGAGACTCATGTATAAAGGGGCGGGATTTTACTGAGGTGATCATTCTAAGCTGACATCGCTGCCTGAGTTTCGTTTGTCAATGCTTTTTTCTTTTTGTGTCATTTGAATTTATTGCCGTTGGTGGTTGATGTACTCATAATTCCGTATTCTAGTTCAACCTCTCTCCCTCGAGGTTCATGTTAAGTGTCTGGCTCTGCTTTCGGGAGGGTTCAGGTTTCCTCCTTAGTGAAGGGGGTTTTTCCTGACGGGCAGCAGACACAATATCATCTTTATTATTGATCAAAGAACTTTACTTGGAACTTGTTACATTTTTTCTACTTCACTGCCTTTGCATTACCTAAGTGTTTGTGTTTGTATGAATAAACGGGGACTGATGTTCGCATTATGCTGGGCTTCTATCCAGTGCAGCAGTCAGTTTTCCTATTTAACACGGAATGATTTCATTGTTTTCACTGTTCACCGTTTCAACAATAGGGAATAGGGAAAACTCGGGGGAAATATCACTGTTTAATGTTTCAAATTCATCCATTTTGGAAAATCCCTAGTTTTTAGAGGAAGTGGTTGTTGCTATGGTTTAGATAAATTCTGTGATGGTGGTTTTAGCTGAGTGCACCTAATATGACTGGTTGATAAAACTGTCCGATTACAGGTGTCTGATTACAACCCTACACAATTATGAGTGAAAAATAAAGCAGTAAATCCATCAATCAAATTTGAGGAAATTGTAATGGTTATGATAAGTATAGAAATATGTATAGTTTAGTGTACAAAGAAAACAATCGGGTGGTACATGGACGACAGGAAGAATAAGCAATGGTGAAGGAATGGCGGAAAATGACAATTTAAGCATAGAACTATGTATAGTTGAGTTTATGAAGAAAACAATGGAGCAAATTTCCAGCAGGTTCAACAGGATTTAACAAGGTTTTGGCCTTCAGTATTCTACTTCTACTGGTTAAAAACTAACCACAGAAACTATGTGGAAGGAACTGCCACTGTCATCTATCATTGAAGCGTTAGACAAGAAGCTCGAGGAGATTACAGGTTCAGTAGACTCTGTTGAGACAGCAGATAAATATGTACAGGACAGACCACCAAACAAAGAGGATGAGTCTGTTTTGCTTTCCTCCTCAAAACGTGCTGATCAATCATCAGTGTTGTCCGTTTCATTCTCGCATGTTAAACAAAAGCAGCAAAAAGCAAAGGAAGAAACTGAAAGGTTCTTGGAAGTGGAGGAAGAGCAAAGAGAAAAAGAAAGGAAATGGAAAAGCAAATTGCAGTGCTCGCGTTAAACAAACAAGAATCAAACAGGCAAAGGATATGGTAGAATGAAGTCTGTTCAGAGCTGAAGCAGCAGAGCAGACATCTGGCCCTGAATTTTTTTCATTTTTTACTTTTTTATTTTTGTTTTGACAACAAGTTAACAACATTTATACACAGCAGAAAGTAAAAGAATCAATAAGTAAATAAATATGTCAGTAAGTAACAAAACAAATTACAATATAAATAGAAAAAATATTGGAAAATAATAATGATAAAAAAACTGTCCGTTGCCACACATATTCAGTATTGTTTGCCACAATTTTCAATGCGATATTGTTCAAAAAGCTTACGTAAAAATTCTTCTAAATTAGGTTTCGTTACAATGTTCTTGCAAGTATACAAGTATTCCTTTTGCAGTAAAACCAATAGACCAAGTTTGCATTGAGTTGAAATTGGCATTTGCACTGGAAGGGAGTCATCGAACGTGTTAAATAAAACTTACTTGTTCGAGGAGGGTTCTGAAGCAAGTTTCTCGATGAACAGACTGTCATAATTTTTACAGCAGAATTTGGTTAAGACTATTGTTCTATCTTCTATTTGACTGTACTCTGAAGTTGCTCCAAGCAGATCAGGAACCGCAGAACCAAATTCCTTCGTGTTAAATCCGGAGGAATGGCAGCAATTAATTGAAAATAGTGCAAATAGTTAGCTTCACTTTCAAATTTATTTTGAAATTCTTCGAAGGTTAGAAATTTACCATTTGAGTTCATTAAATCGCTAATGAAAGTAACACCCTGATCAAACCATTGTTTCCAGAAGACAGTATTCCTTTCTATTGTAATTCTTCTGTTATTCCAAAGAATGAGGTCATTGTTGTTATCGTATTCTGGGAATTTCGTTAGTTCTTGTAAATAATCTAATAACTCCAGTAAAATAAAGGTAGATTGTTGTCAAGAGTTGCAGTATTGTAGTTGCACTTAAGAAGGAAGGGCAGGCCGCCATATTTGTCCAAATAGAAATTTGGTACTGCCTTCCAATTATCATCAGAGTTGGTAATCAGTCTACCTATCCAGGCTAGTCTCAAAGATATTACCATAATTTCAAAATTTATAAAGTTAAGGCCACCATTTTCAAGTGGCTGGCATACAACATTTCGTTTAATTTTATCTTTCTTATTTTTCTACACAAACGAGAACAGGAGGCTTTGAGCCACGCGTGTTACTGCATCAGGGAAAGTTATTAGTAAAGTAGTGTAGATTAACTGAGAGGCACCAAGCGTTTTGGCTAGAACTAATTTGCCAAAAAGCGTAAGGTCACACGTTTGCCAGAGGTTCAGTTTAGCTTTCATTTTACGAATCTTGCTGAAGAAGTTGGCATCGTTGCTCTTCTCTGCGTTATACGAAAAGTGTGCCCGGAGTATTTTAATGGGGTCTTTTATGCTGTGAAATTCCAATATTTTGCTTTTTTTATGTTTTAAGGAGTTAATCCACATTGCTTTGTTTTTTTTTCTTATTTAGACATAAACCAGACATGCTGCCGAAACTTCCGATGAGCTGTAACGAGAATTTTAGAGAATTGGTGTCTGGGAGACTGCCTTTCTGAAAAGCTTCATTATACGAGTCAAGTAGATTCTGTTTTAAAAGGTCAAAGAAAGTTGCATAGAATTCTTTGGAGAAACCGCCTTCACCAGAAGTTTTATTTTTCACAAAGGAATATAACACATTTTTTAATTTCATGTACAGTTAACTCATGTTTAAACGTCTCTTGTTCCTCGTTAGACAGACGTGGAATTTGCAAGTTTTGAATAAAGTCCTTGAGGCCTAATTCCTGCTTAGACAGCGGGACATCAGTAAGCTTGGATTTGTATGTTTTCACCATTATGTAACTTTATTTGAAGCAAGGTTTTTGTTAAATAGTGTTTCTTTTCTAGATTAAAAAAGTACTTTGTTAGTTTTTCGCCTTGTTTTGTCCACTTAACTTTGGATCTAAACATTGCCTCTTTACGTTTTGATGATAAGGGAACTGTGCAGCCGTGTCCAACAAATGATCCTTAAGTCATTGTTCTCCTACACAATGAAGCCTTGAATGGTCGGAAAGAAGGCAAGAAGCAATCCTTACAGAGGACATTTCCTGTCAAGTTAAAAGGTGCTCATCTGCCCACTTTCTCAGGGGAAGACAAAAGAAACTGAAGGCTGGAAAGCAGTGTTCATGTATATAGTTGACCAATAAGATATCCCTGTAGGCGAGAAGACGCTACACCTACTAAACAGTTTGAAAGGAAAGGCCCCGACACTTCTGAAGGACTTTGGGTACTCCACACTTGCGTATAAGAGAAAGCAACAGACGTGCTTGGTGGAGAGAGAGGTGTACAGATAAAGAACTCAACAGCACTGCACACACGGCCAAGGGTTCAGCACCAAAGTCTTGGAGACTTGGAAAATTTCCAGGCCATATAAAAAAAGGGTAATG